>NC_073224.2:96172348-96475378 GCF_029281585.2 Gorilla gorilla gorilla | reverse complement strand
CCTCCCTGGGGTCCTTACTCACTAAAGCTCTACTTTTTAGAGCAGATCATTGTCCAGACTCAGAATTTAGAGACTGAAAGGGAAGAAATAAGTCAACAGTTTGATTCCCCTAGTTCCCCATTTGTTTCCATCCTGCAGGCAGGATGTCAGGCTGTCTGATACCTTCCTGTGTTCCTTCATGGAATTCCTTTCCTATTCCAGGGATTTAATGGAGAAGCTGAAAGGGAGAACCAGCCGAATTGCTGGTCTTGCAGTGTCCTTGACCAAGCCCAGTCCTGCCTCAGGCTTCTCTCCTAGTGTGCAGTGCCCAAATGATGGGTTTGGTAAGTGTCCCAAAGGATCAGGAGAGCCTACTGTCACCTAAGGCTCACTGTTGCTTCAGTCTTACGTCTTTGTGAGGGATGTATATGTGTTTGTGTCTGTGTGTAGTGTCAGTAACTGACTCCCAAACAGGGGATAGTGTTTATTTGTCTTTGCTGCTCATCCCTTCCCTCTCCTGCTTCCCCTTCCTTTGCCTTACCTGGCATTATCTCTTTTTGTCACGTGTTCACATCCCTAATCTTACAGCCTAAGACTCCCTGATACCATTGTCTTTCTATTTTAGTGTGGATGGTAATAGACTTCATGCCTACTTCTTTGAGTCACCACCTCCTTTTGAACTCTTAGTCCCAACTGAAAGATTCTTCTGCCGTCACCTGGTTCCTAAGTACTTGGAGTCCCAGTAACCAGTCCCCCTATTCCCCATCCTTCCCTTCAGGTGTTTACTCCAATTCCTATGGGCCAGAGTTTGCTCACTGCAGAGAAATACAGTGGAACTCACTGGGCAATGGTTTGGCTTATGAAGACTTTAGTTTCCCCATCTTTCTTCTTGAAGATGAAAATGAAACCAAAGTCATCAAGCAGGTAATGACACTGCCAGCTCCTAGCAATTCCAGTTAGATTATTTTTCTAGCCAGGTGTGGTGGTGTGTGCACGTAGTCCCAGCCACCCGGGAGGCTGAGACAGGAGGATCACTTGAGGCCGGGAGGCAGAGGTTTCAGTGAGCTGAGATGGCACCATTGCACTCCAGCCTGGGTGACAGAGCAAGGCCCTGTGTCACAAAAAAAAAAAAAAAAAAAAAAGAAAGGGATTATTTTATAGGCTCTCCTATTTGGAGGGTGGCTCATTCTTCTGGTACACCTGCTGAAAGACGGTTGCTCCAAAAAGAACCAAGACGTTTATTTTTCTCACATTCTTTCCCCACATTTTGCTCCTACCTGATATTACAGCATTAAAGCCTTTTAGACTAGAAGAAAATATAAAGAATATCTGAAAGAGTAATATGAAACAAGGTACACAGCCCAGGTTAAGAACCACTAGTATCGTAAAAAAAAAAGCATTGGATTAGAGATTGAGAAATTCAATTTGGTAATTTCTGAGCTTCTTTTTAGCTCTAATATGCCTTAATTCTGGTCTAGTATTTCCATTTTGACTCATAGAGTAGTTAAGAGATTTGTCCAAAGTTGCATGGTGAGTTGATCTCCAAGCTGTGTCATATCTGATTTCCTATCTCTAGTTTGGTGCTCTTTGTATCAGACCACACTGAATCTTTTCAGTGGCTGAAGCTTCAAATTGGGCCAGGCCATCTGGAATGGGATAATTTCATCTCCAGCTAAACCACTGAGTCTGCAACCCTTTGTAACTCTTGATGAGTTTTTTTCTTTGACCTTATAGATCCTATGGTGGTTCTAGGATAACTATAGCTCAGGGATAAATGTCTCCGAAAAGGGTGTGGCTCCATCCCAAAAGGATGGAACTGGGCCCTCCTCCTTCTGGGATGTAAGGGAGGGCCTCCACAAACTAGCTGTCTCAGTGGGGTCCATCTCCCCTTTCAGTGCTATCAAGATCACAACCTGAGTCAGAATGGCTCAGCACCAACCTTCCCACTGTGTGCCATGCAGCTCTTTTCACACATGCATGCTGTCATCAGCACTGCCACCTGCATGCGGCGCAGCTCCATCCAAAGCACCTTCAGCATCAACCCAGGTAGGGCAGATCCGAACCATGAGGGTAATGGAATAAGGGGCAGAGGGAGAGTGGAACCAGGCCAGGGAATGTTAGAGAGACTGTAATAGGGAAGGAGTAGACACCATGAAGGAGCTCTGCATGGGAGAACTAGAAACAATTCTGAAAAATTTAGACAGCTTGTTCCTAAAGTGGATAGTGGCAGAGAAGCCAACCTCGGACTGTTGGAAGTAGAGAAAATGACTTAGAGTCCGTGGAGCACTGGTCAGAGATTTCCAATGTTGCCTTTATAGCTACCCTCTCCTTTAGCCTTGTTGATCTCTCATTGTTTGTGTCCTGCTTAGAAATCGTCTGTGACCCCCTGTCTGATTACAATGTGTGGAGCATGCTAAAGCCTATAAATACAACTGGGACATTAAAGCCTGACGACAGGGTTGTGGTTGCTGCCACCCGGGTGAGTGTTGGCTTCTGATCAGGATGGGCAGGGCTGGCACAAAAAGAGCTGGTAGGCCCCGCTCTAGCATATCAGATTTCAAAGTTGCTAAATTGGGAAGCCTCAAATGGGGAGGAATCTGGGCTGTGGGACTCCTGGATTGTCTCCATTGCCACAGGACAGGTATATTCTCTTGACTGGAGCAAGAAAGGAGGTTTGGGGCCAGTTTTAAAGTATATATCCCCTGACTTTTCTTCTGTTGTACCTAGCTGGATAGTCGTTCCTTTTTCTGGAATGTGGCCCCAGGGGCTGAAAGCGCAGTGGCTTCCTTTGTCACCCAGCTGGCTGCTGCTGAAGCTTTGCAAAAGGCACCTGATGTGACCACCCTGCCCCGCAATGTCATGTTTGTCTTCTTTCAAGGGGTAAGGGCTCTTTGGCTGGGGTGCAGTGGCAGGGAAGAAAGAGGATAGTAAAGATGAGAGTGGCTACTGGTTGAAGAAGACCTCAGTACTTGACCTAAGTTGTTAACCAGCACAGAGCTTCTGGATGTGTCTACATGTGTCTCCCCTTTAGATTCCTCCATTTTAGGAAGCTAAGATTCCTTCTTTTTAGGAAGCTTTTACACCCTGAATTGGTATGTAACCAGCCCCCTCTTTCCTCCACTGATAAGATATATTGGAGGCAGCCTTTTACTTTTATTCTCTGGACTCCTTTACTGCTATCTCCATCCAGGAGCCCTTAGGCTCCTGACTCTCATCACTAGGACCACAGCCCTAGAATAAGGGAACAGCATCTGTGGCTGAGTCACTGGAGGTGGGGGACCGTTAAGAAGCAGACACATAATAGCTGATGTTCATCTTAGGCCTTTACTAAGGCTACTTTCCCCATTTCTGGGCTTGAGAAGTCTTGTAATACATACATATGAGGGATAGTCACAGCTGGGAGGTGGGGCCAAGAGAAGCCGAAAGTCACATGACTGTAAGCTGACTAGCAGTTGAGGTGACCTGAGATAGTCGTCTTGCCTACAGCTTTGATGATCTGGCCGCCTTCGAGGCTCTCCTAACCCTTTGGAATCTCTGTTCCCCCTCCCACCTACCTCCATCTCTCAGGAAACTTTTGACTACATTGGCAGCTCGAGGATGGTCTACGATATGGAGAAGGGCAAGTTTCCTGTGCAGTTAGAGAATGTTGACTCATTTGTGGAGCTGGGACAGGTATGTGGCATGTCCCCCAGCCCCTTCCTTTTTAATTAAATCTTCCTCCTTTGTTGTTCTGCGGTCTTAACTGCAGGAACCACCGCCTCTTCCCTTGACTTCTATCCCCTAGGCATGGCCCAGAACAGGAGAATGATTATAAGTGTTGTTTCTTCATCCTCCCCCCAGGTGGCCTTAAGAACTTCATTAGAGCTTTGGATGCACACAGATCCTGTTTCTCAGAAAAATGAGTCTGTACGGAACCAGGTAACCTGAGCATCTCCCCTCATTTCCTGTTCCTACAGCTCAGAATACAGACCCCAACCCCTGCCCTGTTTCCACCAACCCCCAGGGCCTGTGAGACAGGGTAAGAGACAGGATTGGATTGGGTGTTGGCCAAAGGATGAACACCACAGCTGTTGTTGCTGCTGGGAAGAATCAGGAGCTCAGTGACATTCCATTGGTTCCCTGGACTGGGTAGTTCTCTGATCATTTGTTGCCTAGCAGACTACCACTGCCCATTAAGGATAGGTGAGTGACTAGCTCCCTTCTTGCCTTGCTGCCCCATGGGTCCAATTGTCAAGGCTGCTCTGCCCAAGTCCTGGCTGTGTCACACTCGCTGCCCAACTTGTCCTCCACTTTCCTCATTGCTTGTTCAAAACCTTCCCTTCCCTCTAGGTCCACCTTTAGGTCTGCTTTTTTCCAGGTGGTCCTCTTTCTGCAATTCCAGCCTTCAGCATCATCCCTGCTCTGGACTCCTGTAGCATTTAAAGAATTGGTTATCTGTTTGGCATTCAGCACGCAGTTTTCTATTATTATTTGCTCCCTTCAATTCTGCACAATAAATAATAAGTGAAGCATCCACTGAGGATAAAGCAGAGTCTTGAAGACAGTAGAATTTACTTATAAATATGAAAAAAAAAGGTCTCTTCTTTATGCCCCAATTTTCTAACTCTAAAAAGAATGGTGGAAGCTACAGGAAATTCAGAGAGCCTTGGTCCCAAAAGGCTTGAGGGATAAAGGTCTACTAGAGATAGGGTAGCTCCCCAAGCAGGGGACTTGAAGTATAGAGCATTTCAGGCCTAAAAGAGACCTCCTGCTTCCCATCCCCCAGCCTCCCATCAGTTAATCTCCCTCGTACCCCCCAGGTGGAGGATCTCCTGGCCACATTGGAGAAGAGTGGTGCTGGTGTCCCTGCTGTCATCCTCAGGAGGCCAAATCAGTCCCAGCCTCTCCCACCATCTTCCCTGCAGCGATTTCTTCGAGCTCGAAACATCTCTGGCGTTGTTCTGGCTGACCACTCTGGTGCCTTCCATAACAAGTAAGAATCACTTGGCCCTGCACCCTCTTCATTCTTGAAGAGAGTCTATTCTGCAGTCTGGGAGGAAGGTCACTGCCCTCCGCTTTCCCACACTACCCCCTCCAGAACTTCAGGTCCATCTGTATTCTTTGCTCAGTGGCGTTTTCACATCTGAACTGAAACCCTTATTTGTTTGACTGGATATTCATCTTAGAAACTCATCCTCACCCTTAGCCCTTTACTGTCAACAATCCTCGGTTATGGTTCCACTGCTCCCTAGCTCTCCAGTGTCCTGAGTTCCTCAGGGCTGCCAGCAGAGGGCATCACCTCAAACACAAGCATGGGAAGGATGATGGGGGCCCTTTGGCTAGAGGACAGAAAGCAGTCCTTCTCTGGAACTCACCCAGAGGTGCCAGAAACAGTATTCATACTCTGTGAAATGTACCATGTTCTTGCCATGTGGTAGATGGCCATGGTTCAGTGCGAGGGTAAAAGTGCCTCCTATAGCTGATGGGGCTCCAGAGATACAAAGTAAGGCCCTGTTAGTCACCTCTTTCTTGGTCCAGGTTACCCTTTAACTGCTCCTAACTTGAGGCCTTGGATAACAGGGGACTTCTTACTCAGGCTGGATTGCCAAGCTTCCCTAGGGCCAAATGAGTTTCATAGTGAAAATGCTTGAGCTCTATTTCTGACCCCAGCCAAGTAGCACCTTCTCATTCATTTAGGGGAGTGACCGTCCTAGCACTTAGGGTCAGCTGTCTTCTCTAAAGCTATCCTTGTACCACTTTGGGGCAAGTGAAGATTCATCATTTGAACACATTTTGGATTTGATTATGTAGCTGACTTGACATTGTGTGGGACAGGGATTTACTGATGGTAAAGACTGTGGAGCTCAGCCTCTCTTTTAAGATCTATCTCCTTGGGGCTCCATAAGGATCATCATGGTGATTTTATCAGTGTATTCTTATATATCAGTGAGCAGACCTGATCCTAAGACCTGCTAATCACCTCCTGCTCCCAGCCACCCTAAATATAAATGTTCATTGGAACAGTTATACAACTGATCTCATGATATATGGCAGAGTTCTCTGAAAATCATCTTAGCCATCCCCCATATCTCCAGCCCAAATGATGTAGAAGAGTCTCTCCCTTGTTTAAAGATCTGAGCTCATTCAGCTTTTCTACCTTGTCTGTCAGGAAAGTCTTTAATTTTCACTAACCACCTCACCCTCACTCCTACCTCCCTGTTCTCCACACCTTCTGCAATATGGGATCCTGATTGTCTCTCACCCCTTTCTTCTGATGCTGAAAATGAGATACTGAGTTCCTGCATAAGGAGCATTTGAGGGAGGAAAGGGGCAGAGCCCTGGCTAAATGTAGCCAAGCCTCATGCCGGCTTTCCTGGCAGATATTACCAGAGTATTTACGACACTGCTGAGAACATTAATGTGAGCTATCCCGAATGGCTGAGCCCTGAAGAGGACCTGAACTTTGTAACAGACACTGCCAAGGTAGCACTGAGCCAGGCTGGGTGGGAGCCTGGGGCACACAGTGAAGATGCTAGCATTTGAGGATAGGAGAGGTGGGCCATTCAGCCCCCTGCTCACCTACCACAGGCCCTGGCAGATGTGGCCACGGTGCTGGGACGTGCTCTGTATGAGCTTGCAGGAGGAACCAACTTCAGCGACACAGTTCAGGCTGATCCCCAAACGGTAAGCAGATGGGCCCTAGCTCCTTCTTTCTGTTTACACAGCAAGCTGTCCCTATCCTCCCTTGCCCTAGTGTCCCAAACCTTGGAATTCCACATGACTGTTGATGCCGGTGAGAATGCCTCATGCCCCAGAGAGCTCTTGGGTGGGCCTCATCTGCATCTTATGAGCCAGCCACTGTCTCCCAACTCCAGTCTATCTGGCCAGTCTGGTTCCTGCCCCATGACTGGGTCTCCACTGATAATTCTTTCCCTGGGCTCCCTTCAAGTCACAGGGTTTTCTCTCTTTACTGTTCCAATCCTAGGTTACCCGCCTGCTCTATGGGTTCCTGATTAAAGCCAACAACTCATGGTTCCAGTCTATCCTCAGGCAGGACCTAAGGTCCTACTTGGGTAAGCATCTGGTGTGGGAATGGGACCCTTAGCTGAGGAAAGGGATAGAGAAAAAGTCATTTTGGTTTAACCTTTATTATTTTTTTTCTTTTTCCTCTCTGTTTTTCTTACCCCCTGTTTTCCTTTCTTTCTTCTCATATTTGATGGATCCTTTTCCATTGCCCTTCTTTCTGGCTGCTGCCAATCTTGGGCTTTTCCTATTTCACCCACCATCCACCCACCAAATCTTCCCTTCCCTTTGGTCTGCACTCAGGTGACGGGCCTCTTCAACATTACATCGCTGTCTCCAGCCCCACCAACACCACTTATGTTGTACAGTATGCCTTGGCAAATTTGACTGGCACGGTGGTCAACCTCACCCGAGAGCAGTGCCAGGATCCAAGTAAAGTCCCAAGTGAAAACAAGGATGTGAGTGGTGGTGGGTGTTGGAAGTGCCCTGGGGCCCTTTTCCCTTGGGAAAGTTGGAGGTTCTTCTAGACCTAGTTAGACCCAGGGGATTGGGATGGAGAGGTGGAGAGATGCAGTCCTCAGCAATTGGGTGTTGAAAAGCCTGGGTGAAAATGGACCATCTGAAGGGTAAAGGGACAGCAGCCAGTTAGCTCAATTGGTTAGAGCATGGCACTGATAGAGGGTAGAGGGAACGAGTGAGAAGAGGATCACCCTAGCCGTGTGTTGTGGCGCATCTTCTGTGCAGCTGTATGAGTACTCATGGGTCCAGGGCCCTTTGCATTCTAATGAGACGGACCGACTCCCCCGGTGTGTGCGTTCTACTGCACGATTAGCCAGGGCCTTGTCTCCTGCCTTTGAACTGAGTCAGTGGAGCTCTACTGAATACTCTACATGGACTGAGAGCCGCTGGAAAGATATCCGTGCCCGGATATTTCTCATCGCCAGCAAAGAGCTTGAGGTGAGATGGGGCAGGGGGGTAGGTGGCAGGGATCTGTTTGACTTCTTTCTCTGCTTTCTTGTGTCATATAGCCCTTTCCATCTCCCATTTGCCCCACATTAGTAGCAAAAGCCTACTGCAAATCTGTCCCTGGTCAGCCAGCATGTTCCCTTAGGAGGCCTTTTTTTTTTTTTTTTTTTTTTGAGATGGAGTTTCATTCTTGTTGCTCAAGCTGGAGTGCAGTGGCACGATCTCAGCTCACTGCAACCTCCGTCCCCTGGGTTTAAGCAGTTCTCCTGCCTCAGCCTTTCTAGTAGCTGGGATTACAGGCATGTGCCACCACACCCAGCTAATTTTTTTTTATTTTTAGTAGAGATGGGTTTCACCATGTTGGTCAGGCTGGTCTTAAACTCCTGACCTCAGGTGATCCACCTTTCTTGGCCTCCCAAAGTGCTGGGATTATAGGCGTGAGCCACTGCACCCGGCTAGGAGGCCTTTCTTCACAGATAGTTTGAGTAGGTGTTCATTCTGGAGAGCCCCTGTGGATCCCAGAACTCTTTCACAGCTTCAACTCCCGGCTGGCATTCCCCATCTGGCACAGCTGGGATGAGTCAGTCTAATGTACTGAGCTCCTGTCACAAGTCAGTAATGTAAGTGCCGCAAGGGAACCAAAGCCATGGGCCCTCCTTTCAAAATGCCTAAAATCTAAGTAATACAAGATGGAAGCAAGAACAGAGATGCTTTACTTCTCTTTTCAAATGGGGAGACAAAGTCTGTAGGCTGGAGAGATGTTGCCCATGATTATTCCATACTTGGTGCTTAGAGCCAGCATCCGAATTCCCATGGTTCCAAACCCCAAACAATTATCCAAAAAACTGCACTGAGTTCTGAGAATGCCTTTGTCCTTTCCTGCCCTCCCTCCCCCTGCAGTTGATCACCCTGACAGTGGGCTTCGGCATCCTCATCTTCTCCCTCATCGTCACCTACTGCATCAATGCCAAAGCTGATGTCCTTTTCATTGCTCCCCGGGAGCCAGGAGCTGTGTCATACTGAGGAGGACCCCAGCTTTTCCTGCCAGCTCAGCAGTTCACTTCCTAGAGCATCTGTCCCACTGGGACACAACCACTAATTTGTCACTGGAACCTCCCTGGGCCTGTCTCAGACTGGGATTAACATAAAAGAGTGGAACTATCCAAAAGAGACAGGGAGAAATAAATAAATTGCCTCCCTTCCTCCGCTCCCCTTTCCCATCACCCCTTCCCCATTTCCTCTTCCTTCTCTACTCATGCCAGATTTTGGGATTACAAATAGAAGCTTCTTGCTCCTGTTTAACTCCCTAGTTACCCACCCTAATTTGCCCTTCAGGATCCTTCTACTTTTTCCTTCCTGCCCTGTACCTCTCTCTGCTCCTCACCTCCACCCCTGTACCCAGCCACCTTCCTGACTGGGAAGGACATAAAAGGTTTAATGTCAGGGTCAAACTACATTGAGCCCCTGAGGACAGGGGCATCTCTGGGCTGAGCCTACTGTCTCCTTCCCACTGTCCTTTCTCCAGGCCCTCAGATGGCACATTAGGGTGGGCGTGCTGCGGGTGGGTATCCCACCTCCAGCCCACAGTGCTCAGTTGTACTTTTTATTAAGCTGTAATATCTATTTTTGTTTTTGTCTTTTTCCTTTATTCTTTTTGTAAATATATATATAATGAGTTTCATTAAAATAGATTATCCCACACGACTTGTACTGCTAGTTATTCTTCCCAGGCCACCTTGTTCAGCGAGCCTAGACTGGAAGTCATGAAGTTATCTTTAATGCTATCATCTTGGGCTCCAGAGGACCCAAGGAGTAAGGCTCTGTCAAAAACAGTTGAAGTCCTTTCAAATTGCAGAGCCCTGGTTCTCCTCTTGTAAGAACAATGTTAACATAGTTTCTTCTCACTTTGTAATGAACGGGCATTTCTTTTTTTTTTTTTTTGAGATGGAGTCTTGCTCTGTCACCCAGGCTGGAGTGCAGTGGCGCGATCTCGGCTCACTGCAAGCTCCACCTCCCGGGTTCACGCCATTCTCCTGCCTCAGCTTCCCGAGTAGCTGGGACTACAGGCACCCACCACCACGCCCAGCTAATTTTTTTTGTATTTTTAGTAGAGACGGAGTTTCACCATGTTAGCCAGGATGGTCGTGACCTCCTGACCTTGTGATCCACCCACCTCGGCCTCCCAAAGTGCTGGGATTACAGGAGTGAGCCACCGCGCCCGGCCATGAACAGGCATTTCTTTATTCACTCTGAGACACTGGCTGGGGTACAGAGATGAAGAGAATATAACCCTAACCCTCCAGTAGCTCAGTTGGGATGAGAAGAGAGACAGACATTCTCACAACTACATGTAATCCAGTGTAATAAAAGGAATAATCGCAGTATATCCCAAGTGCTCTGGTAGCACATAGTGAAACTCAGGACCATGTCAGGGGTGACATTCAAGTGATGATTTAAAGCGTTCACCAGGTGTGGAAGCACAGAATCAAGAAAAGGAGTGAGTCATGTTTGGGAGATGGTAAGTTCAGTGTGTCTGAGCCATAAGCATCAGCAGGAGGCGAGGTTGGGCTAAATCCCGAAGTTCTTGGCTGGCATGCTGCTAAGGAGTTTGGGTTTCTGTTAATGGTGGGCCTTTTGTAGGCCAAAACAAGTTTGGACTGTTTTAGAAAAAGAACATCACCTCTGTAGAGATCCTCAAATTCCCTGGATCTTCAAGGAGGCAAAATTCTGGAGTGTAGCAGCACTGCTAAATAATCGTGGGCAGCGGCTGAGTCAGCCAAGGGGAAAAGAGAACCTGCAGGAGCAGAAGCCTAAACCCAGCCTTCACTCCACTGCTGGCCAGGAGGCTGCTTCTGACACGTGCCTGAATACTCGCAGCAATGGAAAGGGACTGGCTGGCAGTATTCACAGGGTCTCAAGCACTCCTCTTAGTTCCCTGATTGGACTACTTACCTTTTCAAATCCTGCTGAGAAGAGGTGATTTTTCTCCAGGTTTCTCTCCAAGTTCCCCTGGGGGGAAGGGAGACATGTTTGGAGTTCAAGAGATGAAATACACCCTGCTACTTCTCCCCCACCCCAACCCTCCCAGTTTGAGCTGGAGAGGCTGTGTGATGCTGGCGGGAGTCGAGCACAGCTGCCACCATCGACTGGGCCGGGCTCCACACCTCCCTCGGCCAACAGGTCTCCCAGCGGACAGAGCAGTAAACTCCCTCATCCTGCTGGCAGCTTCAGGAAGCAGAGAAGTGGCTGAGTACCAATGAGGGGGCTGAACAGGGAAACAAGGTTGGGCGGAATCGTGATCAAGGGGTAAGTAAGAAGTTGCAAGATGTAGGACTGTCACTACTTCAATGTCCTCTGCCTAGGGAAGCATCCTGAACACAAGCTTGTCTGCTGCCTTCCATGTTCCCTTACCTTCCACCTCCTAAAAAACCAGCTTAGCTTTTTCCATGGCTCATGGAGAGGCCGGGCCCCATAGAAGGAGCACAGCCATCCAGATGACCCACTGGGCTCTCACCCTCCCTTTCTGAGACCATGGTTCTGGCTTCTTACCAGGTATCTCCTATGCCCTGAAGACCATGTGTGACTGGCTGGAAGCATCTAATGGGCCATGTACTTCTCAGTTCCTTAGCCTCCACCTCTCCCTTGATCTAGGCCTTGCCTACCCATGCGTTCTGAAATATTTCATTTTCCAGCCCCTTTCCTTTCCCTGAGGGCTTTCCTCCCTACCTACTTCTGCTTGTTGCTAGCTGACACTGTACCTTCTCTTCCTCCCAACCCATGCCAATAATTGAATAACTGACCACTCCTGCCCCAAGACCCAGCCTGCCTCTGCCTATTGTGATATCTCGTCCCTCAAGACGAAGGCTTTCCTACCCACTGGTGTTTCTTGCCCAGCTTATTTGAGTAAAGGGATTTTCTATTTTTTTCTTTTTCATCTCTGGGCCACTGCTCTCAAAGGTACATACTGGGATGAGATACTGTTTACCCAGAGTACTCTGTGTCACCATTATTCAGTAGGACTTTTGTTTCTTCAAGGGACCTTAGAAATCATTTGCATAGTCTAACTCATTTGACTGAAGAGAGAAACAGCCCAGAGGAGTGATGTGGCTTGCCCAAGGTCACACAGCAAATTAGAGACAGAACTAGGATTAGAACCTTCTGTACATCTGCATGGGCAGCCACAGCAGTAATAAGCATTTATTGAGCATGGCTCTGGGCAGGGCATTCTGCCCAGCATGGACAAAGGGGAAGTGATAGAGCAACTTCCCTTGGAGATTTGGGACCTAGAGTCTAGATGGCAGGACGAGGCATAAGATAAATAACAGGCAAGGCAGCATAGGCCCCATGCAAAATCAGTGCTATAAACAAGTTCTACAGAGAAGTTCAGAGGATGAAAGATTTCCTTCCCAGGTGAGGCCAGTATGGAGGAACGTCGTGGGAAAAGCTAAGGACCAGGATTCTGCCACTAATGCTCTTTGTGACCTTGGAAAGGGCATTTCCTCCCTCTGTAAAGTGTAGTTAGACAAGGGACTGCTCTCAGGTCCCCCCTGGCTCTGTCAGTCTTGTTCTTTGAAGAGAGAGCTGGAATTGAAGCCTCTTCCTTCTCCCTTCATCTGAAAACTCGGAACAGGGAACGTTTGAGAGGTCAATCAATTCCTGAACTTTCAAAGGTAGCCGGAGAATCAACTCTAGGGAGGAAAGCCTGAGGGGCACTATTGCCCTATAACGCAGGGACAGCAGGAATATGGGGAAACTGTGGCATAACACCATAGAAAAGCATCCCATTCCCAAAAAAAGTTTGGCAGGAATTGAAGTTAAACTGGGGAAGCAGGGACCCCTGGAAGGTTGGGGTCCCAAAGGGCCTCAGATTGGATTTTTATTCCTTCCTGAATTCAAACTCCAAAGCTAGAGGAGCTCTCTCACTCCTATTGTGGAAAAGGGCAGCTGTTGCCCCTGTCCCCAATCAGGGGAAACTTGGAGCAGGAGTGGAGGGGTCATCTCAGGAGGCCTAAGGAGAAGTCATTAGTCCGAGATGATGCAATTGTGAGTAAATGTTACAGCCTCTGGCTCAGGCTAGTTGGATGCTCAGAGGCTGGGGGCTAGGAC
The DNA here is from genome assembly GCF_029281585.2 of Gorilla gorilla gorilla. Classification (NCBI taxonomy): domain Eukaryota; kingdom Metazoa; phylum Chordata; class Mammalia; order Primates; family Hominidae; genus Gorilla; species Gorilla gorilla. The sequence continues at coordinate 96,462,325 of NC_073224.2, read as the reverse complement.
CCCTAGAGTCCCCACTATCTCCCCCAACTCACAACTGAGAAGGAGTTAGATAAACTGAGGGAAGAAAGAAAAAAAGTGAAATGAGAGGGTATCCAGAAAAGGATAAGCTAGTGAAAGGAAACTAAGGAAGTAGGGGGTTCCTGGAAGGGCTGAAGGCGGAAAGGGAGGCTGAAAGCTGTGCTGAGAGGGATCCGAGCCTGAGGGGAGAAAGGCCAGGCGGGCGTGGCCAGGAGGGGAGTAAGCCCAGAGCTGGTGGTGACAGATGGGTGGACACAAAGAAGAGAGCTTCAGGGAAGACAGATGGATGGGGGAGGGAAGAGAAGAGGTTGGGGGGGTTAGGGGGGAGCCCAGTGGTTGGAGGCCATAATGAGATTGGAGATGGACTATGAGCTGAGGAGAGGTGAGTGAAGTGGAGAGAAGAAAGGGGAGGCCGCCTTAGGAGACAAAGGCAATACAGCCTAGAGGGCCGGGAGGAGAGGGCTCAGTTGGGTGCTGAGAAGGGGGGCTTCCAGCCGGGCTGGCAGCAGAGAGAGTGACAGATTGTGTAGTGAGCCAGAGTGGAGACCCGCTGTCACCTTCCAGAGGCACAGAGAGGTGGAGACAGAGAAAGACAGACTGACAGAGACCATGTGGAAAAACAAGGAAAGAAGCTAAGACAGAAGACATCCAAGACAGGCTGTCCCTTCCCAGAAACAACAGCTCCTGCCCAGGAGGAGCAAGCTCTGCCTGTCTTGCTCCTGTGACCCAAAACACTGCCACTGTTACAAAATAACACCCTAGCCATAGGCCACTCCTGGGAAGGGTCAGGCGGTGTGGCACAGCGAGGGTTAATGTCGTCTGCTCTCCCTGCCAGCCGCTTGCCTGGTTGGGTCCCCAGGGCTCCCCACATATGTCACCCCCTCTCCTGCCAAACCCACTGCTTCCCAGCTCCTCCAGGCCCTCCCCCCGCCCTCAAGGACAAGGCCCAGGCCCCTGTGTCTTCCCTACACACCAACCTCCCTCCCCTCCCTCAACGATCTACCTCTCAGGCTATGGGGAAAGATTTGTGAATCATGATCTGAAAAAGTGAATGCCTATAAAATGTAAAATAGCAGGAACACTCATTCTATTGTATCAGGTTTCGCTTGATTATCGGATTATAGCAAATAAAAGCCCATGGAGATTTTTAAACAACAAAAAGAAAGTAAAATAACAACAAACTATAAAGCCATAATCATCCTCCTTATCCCCAGGCCCTGGTCTTCCTGTCCTCCTTGCAGCAAAGACCCACACACAACTCCAAGGGTTCTCCCTTCCACTGGGGCCAGAGGCCAGACAACCTGGGTTGGCCTCAGAGCTCTCCCCAGCCTCCACAATCATAATGCCTCAGATATATGTGTGTATGAAACTTCTTGCCACTTTTAAATCACCATAGGAGGTTGGGATGAGCACTTTATACAGTTCACCTAGCACTTTCCCATGCATTATTTCACCTGGGTGTCACTACTTTAACAAAATAAAACTCAGTCAAGGTTAAGTGACTTATCCAAGGTCACCAGGACTTAGACCCACGTGTAGCTGCCCCCAAATTTAGTAGATATAGTTCTTCCCACCATTTCATGCATTTATGTCCTCTTTGTCACAACTGTGTTCTTTTTTAGCTACTCCCCTAAGGAGCAAAAGCTGAAATCCTAAGTGAAAACTGGGGCAGGAGGCCCCAGAGTCCAGGATCCTGGGATGCCAGATGCAGAGGAGGAGGAGCAGCCCCCAGAGCACTCTTTCACCCTCCTCTCCCGTGGAACCTTAGCTTGAACTGCGACGGGTTCAGGTGGGGCGCTTCAGGGATGGAGGTTGCAGAGCTTAAGTATCTGAGCAAAATGGCCTGAAAGGAGGGAGCCCTGCAAGGGGTTTGGCTTCTTCCTGCATTCTCTATGCCATCCTCAAGGTTCCTTTCTGCTTCGGGGGTCTCTCTAGATTCTGCTTCTGTTTTCCTCAATGTCTTACTTTTTGGGATCTGGCCTCCCTGTTTCAGTAATAGTCCCTCATCTCCATCGTTCAGTTTATCACCTTTCCCCACCTTGTTCTCTTTGTCTCTGGTATTTTTTGTTTCCTCCCAACTGTCTGCTCTCTGCTTACCCCGTGCCTATGTGGCCCCACCTTGCCTTGGGGCCTCCCTCAGGACTCTGTCTCATGGTGTCAGTATTTCCCTGTCGCTGAATAGCTGTTTCCTCCACATACGTATTCATCCAAGTCTGTGTCTCCCTAGCAGCCTCCTTTTTTTTTTTTTTTTGACGGAGTCTTGCTCTTGTCACCCAGGCTGGAGTGCAATGGCACAATTTTGGCTCACTGCAACCTCTGCCTCCCGGGTTCAAGCGATTCTCCTGCCTCAGCCTCTCGAGTAGCTGGGATTACAGGCGCCCACCACCACACCCAACTAATTTTTGTATTTTTAGTAGAGACAGGGTTTCACCATGTTGGTCAGGCTGGTCTCGAACTCCTGACCTTAGGTGATCCACCCGCCTCGGCCTCCCAAAGTGCTGAGATTACAGGCGTGAGCCACCGTGCCCGGCCGCAGCATCCTCTTTTAAAGCCTCTCCCCAAGTCTCTATCTCTCCCATAGCTTGGGTCTCCAAGTCTTCCACAAAGCCTTGGCAACCTGGCAATTCTGTTTCCATTCTTTTTTTAAAAAAAAAAAAAAAATCTTTTTACCTCCTTTGTGTCTCGATCTCCCCATGAGACTGTGTCTTCCCATTTCCCTATGTCTTCCCCATGTCTGTTACCCAATGACTCTGGTTTCTCATTTTTTTCTCTCCCTGAGTCTCGGTATCTTCCCGTGTCTTTCTCGTCGTTTCCCTCCGCTTCCCCTGTCTCTGTTCATCTCCCCTTCTTTCTGTATCTCTCATCTCCCCCATGGCACTCTCTCCTGAGTCTCTTGGTCTCCCAATTTCTTGGATGGGGTGGAGGGCAGGAGAGTTGAGGAGGTAGAATTGTTGTTGCTGGGGGCTCATTAGGTGGAGATTGGTTTTTAATCAGCACCATGGCAATGATGATGCAAGAACTGAGATGCCACCTGATCCCCTGCCCCCCAGCCCCCCTCCTCAAGCCTCCTTTCCCCTCCAGCTCAGCCCATCTGCTGGCGCCTGGGCACCTGTCTGGGCCTGCCCAGGTGGGAGTTGGCACCTCCCAGACTCAGGGGTGGGGGCAGGTGGGGGAGCTTGGGGAGGAATTATGGGACCCCTTTAGGGAATGCTTCACCCTGGAGAAAGCCCAGAAAAGGTTGACCAACAACAGGGAAAGGGCAAGTCCCTCCAGCCTGAAGGTGGGATGTGCTCCTACTAAGCTCTAGGCCCACTACACATATTATCTCCCTTAATTTCCATGGCAATCTAAGAAGCAGCTATAATCAACCCCATTTTACAGGAGAAGAGGTCCAGGCTCAAAAGGTTGTTATTTGTCCAAGGTCACACAGCTGACAGAGCCTTTTTCACTGTACCACACTATCTCTGGAGTCCTCTCCAGCCATGGTTCTTTTGAATACTCTCAAAGGTTCAGAGAAGACATCCAACAGCTGAGTGGGGAGAGAACTTCAGATACTGAAACCCTCTATGCACTGTCTCTCTATGCACTCTGGTCCCTGTGCTGCCCCTCCTCAATCCTGCCACTCGGCAACACACACACAGACACACACACACTCACACTTACATTCACATTCACACACACTTGCATATACATGCTGGAGGCTGCTGAGCTATTGATGGGAACTTAATCAGTGCCCATTTGCATATAATTTTGTGTCTGGTTTTCTTATTGCTGATTTGATGCCCTCAAAACACACTCAGAGCCTGCCTAGGCTGCCCTGCCCTCCTCTCCCAGTGTCCTTCCAATCCTGGTTCTTCCTGTCTTGGCACTCCTCCCCTCCTCTCCTTTTAGCCCTTACCTCTTTCTTCCTAAGAGCCCTCTAATTCCCAGTGGGTCAGGTTGGGCTGGCCAGCCTAGAAAAACTCCCTGTGGGGTCTGTGTCCCAAATTTGATCCTGCTCCTCCCCTTGGTGATGGGTTAGATAGGAAGATAGCGGGTGGGATAAGAGGGTATGGGGGTGATTGAGTCCCAGGGTGATGAGGGTAGGGGCCTGAACAGTTGCTACAGGCAGGCTGGCAAGCAGTGGGTACCAGCTTTATGAAGGATAAGAGCTTGAGGGCCAGGACCCTAGGGTCCTCTTCTGCATTTTAGTGCTACCCACTTGCTCTTTTCTCGGTTTCCCTGTTAGTACCTTGAAGAGTCTTCCTCTCAGGAAAAAAGAGACACCAGGAAGGGGCTGTCCAAGTCACGCTGGGACTCAGAATGGGGCCATGGCACTTAACCATAGCTTGCTGGGAGCCTCTGCCCTGCTGCCTCTGGTGTGGGAGACTGAGGGGGTTCATCTGTGGTCCTGCCCTGGCTCTCGCCCCAGCCCCACCCCTTCCCCAGCTCTCCATTTCTTGCTTATGAAATATGCATGGAGAACAGATGTCCCTGCTCCCCCACTCCCCGCCCCCCCCCAGGGCCAGCCCCCGCCCCCAGCTCCCGAGGGGTTCCCAGATCCCTCTGCCAATGGCTGCCTGGCCTGGCTGTTTAATATTGATGAGGGGGGGGTGGGCCTGGGCCAGCCAATGGAGAGCTGGGGGTGTGTGTGTGTATCTCCATATATATACATAGGGCTGGGCCAGCTCAGGTGTGTGTGTCTGAGGGTGTGTGTGTGAGTGTGGCTGGCCCCAGTACCTGGCCAAGCCCACCACTTCCACCTGGGCCCTACACCCCCACAATGTGCACCCCTCTTATCTGCCCTGGAGCCTGTACAGCCATGCCACGCTACCCCTGAGAGTCTAGAAAGCTGGTCACTAACTTTGCAGACGGATGAGCCTTGAGCACCCAGAGGAGACTGGGGCTGTCAACGCTGCCCCCTGTCCTGCCGGCTTGGATCCCCTGACAGGGTCCTTCTAGGTAAAGGGGAAACCATGGGCGGGGAGGGATGGGCGTGTCCCTCCCATTCTCTGGCTCAAGCCCCTTCCTAGAGCCTCCCTCTAGTTCTCTCCCTTGTGCGCTGTGTCTCTCCCTGTCTCCGCGTGTCCCTCTTCTCCACTCCTCCCCTTCGACTCTTTGTGCCTATCTATCCTCAGTTGGGTTAGGGCTGGCAGAAGTGGGGTGGGAAGTCCTGTCCTGCAGGCTTGGAGTTGCTGCTCCTCTGATCCTTGGACCCTGGAACTTTGAGACCAGAAGTGGATTTGGGGGTGAGGACTTGATGGGTAAATAGAAGCTGCTGCCGGGACTGGAACTGGGGAGGACAGTGGGGCCAGGTGGAGATGAGACTGGGGCCAGATGGGGAGCACAGAGAGGGGAAGGAAGGGCATGGCAAAGTGATGAGGGATGAAGGAACACAGGGACCGGGCAGAGAGAATTAGCCTGTGATAGATGTGATAAATGTGTTGGGAACTCCGCAGCTGAACTGCTCCCAGCCCCAGCATGGGGGTGGGGAGTTGGGGGCACTAAACATGTACTGGGAGGTGCTGACTTTGGGGCCTCCCACACTATTGCCATCCCCCCATAGTTCATTTGAACCCCAGAATATGGAATGTGTTCTCAATTTCAGCACTAACCACCTTCTGTTTCCTGTTAAGATTGTGTGTGTACTTGTCATCAGATGTGGATGACTTTGCATCCCTCCAGAGCTTCATAGCTGTTTGTTGGCTTGACTTGAACCTATCTTCTGTGTGGTGGGGTGGGGCAAGGCTTGGGAGGATCCTAACCCCTGTGAGAGTATCTATCAGACAGGAAAGCCAGGGCTGGGGAGGAAGGGGAGATAGTGACAGTGCAGGCACCTTGGTGCTTCTGTTTCTAATCATTCTTAGTTGAGCTGATGGTGAGTGGCCCACTGTTCCCCTTTAACACTGCACACAAGCAAAGCCCTTTCCCCAGCTTTTCCCAGGCCATGTTTGTGCTGCCTTGCCCTGATCTCCTCTGGTCCTAGGACAAGCAAACCTTAGCTGAGTCCCATAAGGGTAGCCCCAAAAATCTGTCTGTGTCCTCTGCAGACCATGTCTGAACCTTCCTTGGGCTATGGGAGAGTATGGGGGTAGAAGGTTGATTATGTTCCCTTTCCCCAATCTTCCTTGCCAAGCCTCCAAAAGGGCCAGGGAATGGCAAGGGCTGAAAATTTCGAGGACAGAGGTGGAGGAAGAGGCTGGTTGTGCACAGGGGGGTGGTGGTGAGAAGAGATATCTTCCCCTGGTTTTAGTGGACAGGATCTCATATCTACAATGGTTCTGCTGGGAAGGTTTGGGGAACTGGGAGGGGAGCTGTGCAGAGCTGGGGCAGCTGTGCAGAGCTCCATATGTCCTAGTCTATTCTACAATGGGCAATCTGTGTGTTTATCCGCTCCTCCACCCCAGGCAGCAAGGGTGGAGAGGGGCCCTGAGAGGGAGGGGACCACAGGGCCAAGGCTTGTATTCTCCCCTCACAACTGGGAAGCATCTAGAGTCATAGCTAACTTCTCTTGGGGCTGTGGCTGCAGTCTTGCTCAGATTTTTTCCTCCTTTTATTTATTCATTTAGATAAAAAACAACATACAATTTATAATCTTAATTTTTAAGTGTACAATTCAGTAGTGTTCAGTATATTCACATTGTTGTGAAACAGATCTCTAGCACTTTTTCATCCTGCAAATGTATAATTCTATACCCACTAAACAACAACTCCCCTTTACCCCCTCCCTCCAGCCCCTGGCAACCGCCATTCTACTTTCTGTTTCTATGAATTAGACTACTTTAAATACCTCATATAAGTGGAGGTATACAGTATTTGTGTTGTTACTGGTTTATTTCACTTATCATCATATCCTCAAGGTTCATTCATGCTGTAGCATGTGACAGAACTTCCTTTTTAGGGCTGAATAATATTCCACTGTATGTATATACTACATTTTGTTTATCTGTTGTCTATTGATGGACATTTGGGTTGCTTCTACCTCTTGGCTATTGTGAATAGTGCTGCTATGAACATGAGTGTGCAAATATCTCTTTGACACCCTATTTTATTTTTATATATACCCAGAGGTAGGATTCCTGGAGCATATGGTAGTTCTATTTTTTATTTTTTGAGGAACATTTATACTGTTTTCCATAGTGGTTGCATCATTTTGCAATCCCAACAAGGCATAAGGGTTCCAATTTCTCCACATCCTCGCCAAGATTTATTTTTTGTTTGGTTTTTGTTTCTATAGTAGCCATCCTAATGGGTATGAAGTGATATTTCATAGTGGGTTTGATTTGCATTTTAATGATTAGTGATGTTGAACATTTTTTCATATGCTTGTTGGCCATTTGTGTAAAATCTTTGGAGAAATGTGTATTCTAGTCCTTTACCCATTTTTTTCTTAAAAAATGTTTATTTATATAAATTTATGGGGTACAAGTGCAATTTTGTTACATGCATAGATTGCATAATGGTCAAGTCAGGGCTCTTAGGATGTCCATCACCTGAATAACATACACGGTACCCATTCTGTAATTTCTCATTTCACCCCCCTCCCAATCCCTCCTTTGCCCATTTTTAAATTGGGTTATTTGATTTTTTGCTGTTGTTGAGTTGTAGGATTTATTTATATGTTCTGGATATTAACCCCTTATCAGATATATAATTTGCAAATATTTTCTCCCATTCCATAGATTGCCTTTTCACTCTGTTGATTACGTTCGTCAATAAATTAAAGTCTGATGTGGTCCCGTTTTTTCTATTTTTGCTTTTTGTTGCCTGTGCTTTTGGTGTCATTTCCAAGAAATCACTGCTGAGTCCAACATCATGAAGGTCTCTCCCTATGTTTTCTTCTAGGAGTTTTATGGTTTTAAGTCTTTAATCCTCTTGCTCAGTTTTAACCTGCCTGGTGTATCCTTCTCATCACTTCTGTTCCTTTCCTGTTACTCGTTTTCTCTTCGCTTCTTACTACCTTTCGTCCTCCTCTTCCTTTCACCCTGTCCACCTGCCTCTCTGTCTCTCGGCCTCTCCCCACCCCGACCCCCACCAGTTTCTGCTGTTCTTCCCTCACACTCACAGTTCCTTACCCCTCCCAGCCCATCTCAAACCTGCTTTCCCACCTCTGAGCTGAGCATTCCCTCCTCCCTCCGCTGCTATCACTTCTCTCTTCTCTTTTTCAGGCTTCAGACTGGCACCCTGACCATGGAACCCTGAAGTGGCAGTGACTTCTAGAGCTCAGTGGCAGACCCCACGACCCTTCCTCCCCCTTCCTCCCCCTCCCACCACCAGCTTTCAAGCTCCCAGAGGGAGGGGTGGGGAGGGGATCCTGATCTCACAGGGCAGGGGGCTTCCATCATGATGCTCAACTCAGACACCATGGAGTTGGACCTGCCGCCCACCCACTCAGAGACTGAGTCGGGCTTCAGTGACTGTGGGGGCGGGGCGGGCCCTGATGGTGCCGGGCCTGGGGGTCCGGGAGGGGGCCAGGCCCGAGGCCCAGAGCCGGGAGAGCCTGGCCGGAAAGACCTGCAGCATCTGAGCCGCGAGGAGCGCCGGCGCCGGCGCCGCGCCACAGCCAAGTACCGCACGGCCCACGCCACGCGAGAACGCATCCGCGTGGAAGCCTTCAACCTGGCCTTCGCCGAGCTGCGCAAGCTGCTGCCTACGCTGCCCCCCGACAAGAAGCTCTCCAAGATTGAGATCCTGCGCCTGGCCATCTGCTATATCTCCTACCTGAACCACGTGCTGGACGTCTGAACTCAGCCTGTCTCCCACCTCCCGGGCCTCTCTGGGGCCCCTTTCCACCGCTCACTGCTTAGAAAGGCCGCATCCTCCCCGAGCCCTTATACCTTGGCATGGAGTCCGAAAGGCCCTGGGCACAGGCAGAGAGCCCACCAGCTGGTCATGAGGGCATCTTCCTTTCTCTGACCCAGGCACCTCGAGGGCTATTCTCCTGGGTTCCTTCCGGGGTTTATTGCTGAGGCCCAGCTGTGCAGAATTGTTTGCTAGTGTGGTTGGTATGGAATCCTTGCTGGCTTTACTAAGCCAGCCACACTTGGAGTCTGCCCCCAAGCTCTCTCACTGAATGCTGCCTCTTCTACCCCTATGTCCAAATTTTCAGCCACCACAGACCCCAGCTGTGTATCCTATCTGTTTTAGCTTCTCCTGCCCCTGGTGGGGATGGGCTGTCAGAATTGCAAGGGAGGAAGGCTGGGGTTAGAGTGGGGAGTGGGCTTCTTCCTCCAAGATCTCAGTCTCTCAGTGCTTGGCAGAGGGGTGAGGCCCTGGGGAGGCAGGCGTTGGTGCCCTGACTCCTGTGAGGGGAATCTCAGTAGCTGGGAATTATGGAAAAACTCTTCCTGTTTCTGTCCATCTTGTTCCTGTGGCTTAGCACATACAGACCTCAGATCTTACTTGGTAGTGAGTGCCTTGCCCTCTTTGAGCTATTTGGCTACTTCCCTGTCCCTCTGACTCCTACTGTCCCAATTTTCTCCCTCCCTGTGTGTCACTGGAGAAAAAAAAAAAAAAACAAAAACCTAGATTCCGGATTAGGGGATGACATCCCAAACAGCCCGGAGTATTTGCAGAAGGCTCAGGCAACGAGTGGGCCACATCTCACTTCTGCTTCCTCATCTCAGCCCACTCTGAAAATGTGCAGCACCCTCACTGGTTCCTCCCCCCAACGCAAGGAGGATGCCCAATTGTTGCCCTGTGGGAATGCACAGTTCTCCTGGCCCTAGGACCTACTTATTACATTTTTTTTCTCTTTCCTTGAGCTGCCTTTGGCAAGGGAAGAGACCCCCAACTCTGCGCCCCTACTCCATGCTGCTGATCCCCACCTGCGCACTATAGCGCAGGGTCAGCAGTGGAATGAAGGGCCTTAGAACCTGCATAGAAAAAATGAACTCACTGCATTTCTGTGCTCCCTCCTCCCTCGCACCAAACTCCTAGCTCTACAAGTATATTTATTTATTTACTTATTTATTCATCTATTTATTTACTTATTTATTTATTTATTTATTTATAAATATTGCTATTTATTGCCGAGTTGTGCACTTTGGGGTAGGGTGAGGGGCTCCCAGCAGCTCTAGCCGGGTCTCTCTTGCTTCCTCCCTGCTTACGCCTTTCCTTTTCTTGCTCCTTCTTCAACTCCTGGTGTGTGTGAGCATGCCCTTTGCTTGCCACACCATATCCTTTCCCCAGATCCACCTGTCCTGACACTCTAGTCCTCCAGGATAGTGCTCCTCCCCCAGCTCCAGGGCTCCTGGATGTCCTTCCTCAACTCCCTCCACCCCTAGACAATCCCACCTGGTCCCATCTGCCTCTTTTCTCTCCCCAGCCTGCCCTGTGACCCTTGCCTCTTCCTGATACTCCCAAGAGCAGGCCCCAGGGGTCTGTGTCACATATCTCTGTGTGATTCCTTCTGGTTGCATCCCCAATTTCATACAAAAAGAAAAATAAAAGTGACCTCGTTCTAGCACCAGGTATGGTTGTGGTTCATTCAATTGGGTTAGGAAGCTGGCCTGCAGGTTATGGTAGGGTGGGCATTGAGGGTCCTAGGCTTCGTAGGCTCTTCTGATGGGGTCAGGAGAGCTCAGTTTGGGGGAACAAATGAAGACAGAGAGAAGGGGCCACAGGGAAAAGAGGTGCAGGGGAGAGAATAACATACAGGTCCAAGATCTCCTCACCAAAATCTGGGTGCCAGATACTCCCTTCTTGGCACCAATTTAGTGACACTATCTGACTTCTCTGATGTTGTGCTTCCGCTCCTGCTCTCTATGGCCTGAGAAGGAGGTGAATATTTCAGTGGAACCCAAGTTAAACATGTGTCTGTGGGTCCATGCTGCTGGGAAAAGCTATGGTATGAAACTGAGACATTGCCTTCCCCTTTATTGTCTCTAGGCTGGGTCAAAATTCCCTGCAATCTCAGTTCTTGGCCTACTTTGTGTTCCCCAGCCTTAGGATACTGGGGAAAACAGATGGCAGGCCTGGGACTCAGAGAAGAATATGGACAGGGATAAAAAAAAAAAGAGTGCTGAAGGGACCCTCAAATGAATTTATAGATGGGGACACTAAAGCTCAGAGAAGGGTAGGGTCTTACCCAAGGCCACACAGCTAACTGGGGGCACAACTAAGGCCCAAATCCAGGTTCTTTCTACCATATGCTGCCAACTCCCCTCTGCCTCCATAAAATGACCCAGGCTGACAGTTAGCCCTCTTTTGGACCCCATATTTTCATAGGTGCATTGATAAACTAGAGAGGATTTAGGGTTGTGTGGCGAAGAAACCAAAAGGTCTGGAGACCCCTTTATAGAAGAAATAGTTGAAAAACTGAGGATATGTGTCTTGATAAGAGTAGACTTGGGGGTAATATGACACCCATCTTTAAATATTGAAAGAAGAATCAAAAATGGATATTCTATGGGGCCCCAGTAGGCCGAACAAAACCCGTGAGTAGAAGTTAGAAGAAAGCAGATTTTAATTTGAAGAAAAATTTTGCAACACCTGGAGCTGTCCAGCAACGGCACTGACTGCCTCAAGAGGAGAACTCCAAATAGAGAAGCTGGAGAATCAACCACACGCAGAGAAATCATAGAGCACATTGCTGCCTCAGATGGAACACTGGCTAGGTTCATTAAAAGATCCTCTCCAAACTTAAGGTCATACGAGAAGGCTGAAGGCAAACAGCAGGAGGGAAATGCAGAGACAACTTTCAGTCCCTGAAATATTTTCTTTTTTCTTTTTATCTTTTTGAGACAGAGTCTTGCTCTATTGCCCAGGCTGGAGTGCAGTGGTGGGATCTTGGCCCACTGCAACCTCCACCTCCCCATTCAAGCCATTCTCGTGGCTCAGCCTCCTGAGTAGCTGGGACTACAGGCGCCCGCTGTCATGCCCGGCTAATTTTTGTGTTTTTAGTAGAGATGGGTTTTCGCCATGTTGGTCAGACTGGTCTCTAACTCCTGGCCTGAAGTGATCCTGCTGCCTTGGCCTCCTAAAATACTGGGATTACAGGCATGAATCACCGTGCCCGGCTATGGGTTTTCATCTTTGATGAACAAAGAATGACATAAGCAGCACGATGGGCTTGAGTTAGACTTAGGGACGAGCTTCCATACAGGAGGACTTGACATCTTCCCCTTCCCATGTGTGTTAAATGACATGTGCTCTGCCCAGAGCCTGGCAAAAGGGAAGGCTGAACTGAGATCAGGGAGAACTTCAGGACTCCAAAGGGCCAGAGTTGGACGGGAACACAGAAATCACTGAATCCAACAACTTTATTTCAAAGGCAGGTAAACTACTGTCCAGACAGGTGACGTGACTCACCCATGATGATGGCCTGGGATTAGAAGCCAAGTTTTCCATACCTGGCCCTGAGAGCTTTGTGCTTCTCTGTGCTCAGCAGCCACAGTCCTCTGGGCTCCCTGCCTCCCTCTCTTGTCTCTTTGCCTGGGCTGGAGAGCAGAAGGGCTTAGGGGGCCCCTCCCCTCAGGGATCCCTGAGGGCCTGGAGGTGGTGAGAGGGGGAAGCTGCAGCTGTTCTACTGCTAGCTCCGAATTTCTTCAGATAATCAATTGGCCTCGCTGCCGCTGTCGCTCTTCTTGCTCTTCCCACTCTGGGAAGGACAGGAGAAGGAGGTGGAGAGTGGGAGGAGGAGGGAGCAGGGGACCAGGCACTGGGGGAGGAGGGAGAGGGCAGGGAGATGGAAGTCCCTGGGCTGAGGGGATAGTGAAAGCTTTGGGGCTAGCAGATAGGGAGGATGGGGAAAAGGGATTGTTAGAAGAGGATCTGCTCTGCATCCCTCATTCCACATCCCTCTAAACCCAACTCGTGGGTGGTGGGGTGGGGGAGGGGCAGTTAGGAGGACCCCAGAATGGGACTCTTGCACTTCACCCCTGCTTTCTTCCTCCCCTTGCCAAGTATCCCATGCATGGCCATAGCTCCCCCAGCTGTCCATGCCCTCTTCCAGTCCTAGTGACCACAGGTGCCTGACCCTCCAGTCCTGTCTTCATCAACGCCCTGTCCTGTAACTCAGCAAACCCATCACCAGTGACAGAGCAGAAGGCAAGGCCCCAGGGGCTGGGTGGGGGTTGCCTAAAATCTCTCTCTCTCTCTCTCTAACACACACACACACACACACACACGCACACACACACACACACTGTCATAGGCTGCCAGGCATATGGCCTCTTTGTGCCCACACAATGGAGGCCCTGTCTGTGCCCTTTCCCAAGTCTGGGCACAGTGTGGAGGGTGCTCCGCTTCCTCATTCCACCCACCTCCCTTCCCTCTCCACCCCCAGTGCAGGCCCTGTCTTCTTTGCCTTTACTTCTTCCTCTTTCTGGAAAGCCCTTTCTACCACCCAGTTCCTTTATCTTTCTGCTTTCTTCTTGTGTTCTTTCCTGAGCTTTTGACCTCTCATTGGATGAGGATTATGGGCAGAAGAAAGAGGCTCACAGTGCTGGGATGTCAGCGCAGGGAGGAGAAGGGAGCAAGCAGAGATGAGCCTGAAAGGCTGAGAGGGAGTGGAAGAAGGGAGGCAGTGGTGGCAGCGCAGCAACACTGTGCTATAGGGGAGAAAGCCCACACCCGGCAGCCAGAGGTCCCGTGTCCCTGCTCTGTCTCCACCTTTCCCCTTTGTGCCACAGTGAGCAAACCGCATGCCCTCCCTGAGTGACAGCTTTTTCATATGGAAAGCAGGAAAGACAACAAGACCCACCGGGGTGTGATGAGGATTAAATGAGATCATCGTGAAAGTGTTCAACACCGGAAACGCTCATCAGATGCTATCTCGGGGCAGTAAGTAGCAGGGTCAACTGTACTGTCATACAGTTTGTGCACTTTACAAAGCACCAGGCTAAGGGCAGTGCAGGGGCCTGACACCCAACCCCACTTCTACTAGACCAGCTGTGCACCAGGATGCAAGCATCCCCTGAGAGGTGGCCCTGGAACTGAGCCCCTCATGTGGGTTCCTGAGCATTGGTCAGGAGTACAGATGAAAACTCCGAAGTCCTGACCACCTTGGGAACCAAGACAGAATGGAAAGGGACAAGAGGCTAAGGGGGATGCCTCTCCCTGAGGGGGAAATTCCTGAGCTTAGTCTTCTCTGAGCACATAGACAATCCATGAGATCTACTAAACGAAGGATGGAGAAACTGCAGCTGAGGAGAAGAAGGGGGCTGAAGAAGCAGAAAAAAAAAGGGAGACATGGGTCGAGGGTGTGATCAGAGCAATGTGTTGGTCTGAGGACCCTTTTCTGGTTCCCTCGTCCTCCATTCCCTCCAGCAAGTTGAAGGCGGATTTGATTATTGCTTGTTGAACACTGTCCCCTGCTGGCTACTAGCAGAAACATTTTCCCTCTTCCCTATCCCTAGCTAGGAGCTGCTGAGAGCCTGAAAAAGAGAAGAAATGACCTGACTGGGGACAAAGGACGAAGGAATTGCAATTCTGCAATCTGGAATTCTCTACTTGTCAGAGATTTCTGGAAGGTGAAGGAGGCTTGAAGGCTGACTAGGGATAAATAGAGTTTAGAATTCATAGGTGGTTCATTTACATATATTATGGCCTATAATTTTCAGATTGATTTTTTTCTGGTCTGTGCCTGTTTCATGTATTGTGTGTCTGTGTTATGTGTGTGTTCTGTATCTGGGCGTGCTTACCTGATTCTGTGGTTTTTGAACACGTGTATATCTGTGTACTTTTGTGTGTGTGTGCTCTTTTTAATGTAGGAGTCTGAGTGACAGCTGGCAGGTATGGAGCAAGGAGAGGGAGCTGTCGAATTTCCTCTTTCCTAGAAGCCCGTTCTCCCCTTGAAGTTTTACCTTTGTCTCCCAGCTCCATGAGCTATAACCTATGGCTATTTATAGGTTACAGGTTTTGCTCTGGCTCCTGCCCCTCTTTGGACATCCCAAGCTCAGAGCCTTGATTTGCTCTAACCTGGGACTCTTGGGCCTCCCAAGCAGGGCCTCCAGTGTGGTTCCCAAGTGAGAATCTCTACTGTCTACGTCCCTTTTATCCTTTCTAGCATTAAACTCCAGCCTCCTTCTTTTATAAGCTTGTAGCTACCTCTTTCATTGGTTGATTTCAATTTATTCAGTGCAGCATACCTTTATGGAATAGCCAGTGTATACCAGGCACTGTTCTGGATTCTGAAATACAGGATCAGGCCCTCCCCACCATCTACTTGGGAGGGAGTATGGGAGACAGGCATGTAAACATATCAATTTCCCAACAGTGAGAGGCATCTGCAAGGAAGCGAGTGATTACCTGAGAGAGGGTGTTGGTGAGGAAGGCAGCCGGTAAACTCTGAGCTGGGTTTTGAAGGCCATGAGATGCATACAGTGAATTCTGTGGTGTGCTGCCAAGACCCTCCTTGCAGATTTCCTCCTTCGCTGGACAAGCCACTCACTTCTCCAGCTGTGGAAGTGTTGACTCACAGCTGAGTCCCTCTCCAGGAATTGCCTTTGGAGGAAGAAAGCCGCCTTGCCTGAGGTGTTGCTCTTTCCCTAGGGCAATGACTGGTTGATGTGGGGTTACAAAGTTATCCCAGCTTGAGAGCCCCCATGGGATGGACAGAAGCCTCTGTTGCCATTGCGTTGCTTTTCAGTTTCTCTCTCGGCTTACTGCAGCTTCCCTCACACCTCACAGGTGTTCTCAAGAACTCTCCTGCTGGCACTCTCCTGTATACGATCTCAGAGTTCAGGAATCCACTTCCCAGGGAACCCCACCTACAAAGGAAAGGCACTGTAGGTATGAAGGCATGGAACCCTGAGAAGCTCTGGTGAGCAAGAGCACACTATAAGCAGTGTGGTATTGTTGGGACATTAAGTGCAAGGGGCTGGTGGGACAGGAAAGTGACAGAATGGTCTGGAGAGGTAAGCAGGGGCCAGGTCAGGAGAAGCATAATAGGGAGTGTGTGCTTGGCCACACAGTGATGGGAAACCAATGAACATTCTCTAGTGGGGTAGATAAACACTATCATCAGATGTACACTTTAGAAATATCACTTTCAGAACATTTCTTTCTTTTTCTTTCTTTTTTTTTTTTTAAGAGAGAGTCTTGCTCTGTCACCCAGGCTGGAGTGCAGTGGTGCGATCTCGGTTCACTGTAACCTCTGCCTCTGGGTTCAAGTCATTCTCCTGCCTCAGCCTCCTAAGTAGCTGGGATTATAGGTGTGCACCATCACACCCGGCTAATTTTTTATTTATTTATTTTTTGAGATGGAGTCTTGCTCTGTCGCCAGGCTGAAGTACAGTGGGGTGATCTTGGCTCACTGCAATCACCGTCTCCTGGGTTCAAGCAATTCCCCTGCCTCAGCCTCCCAAGTAGCTGGGAGCACAGGCGGGCACCACCACGCCCGACTAATTTTTTGTACTTTAGTAGAGACGGGGTTTCACCCTGTTGGGCCAGGCTGGTCTCGATCTCCTGACCTCAAATGATCTGCCTGCCTCGGCCTCCCAAAGTGCTGGGATTAGAGGTGAGAGCCACCACGCCTGGCCACTTTTAGGACATTTCTGAACATAGCTGCGTAAAGGTAAGCTCTGTGCAGGGAACAGTTTTAGGAGGCTATCGCAGAGTCAGCTGCAAGAAGATGAGGGTCTGTATTTAGGTAGTGGCAGTAGGAATGGGGAAGGGAGGACAGATTTAGGAAGCTATTTAAATGGTAGATTCAACAGGATGTCGTGATTCATTAAATGTGGCAGGCTAGAGGAGAACTCCCAGGTTTCTGGCCTGGGAGCCTGGGTGCACAGTGGTGCTACTTTCCAAAGTAGCACACGTAGGAAGAGGAACGTTGTGGAGAATTGTGGTGGAGATGGTGGCAGTAAGGTGGTGTAATAAGGACAAACTGAATGAAAGCCCCCCAGGAGCCTTCCCGTGGAGCTGCTCAGAAGGAAGTTGGCTTTCTGGGTTTGTAGCTGAAAACTTGTACCTCTTTACTAGGATATCTCCCAGGAATGTCCAACTCCACATGTTGCAAACTGGCCACCTTATCTTCTCCCCTCTTCAACCCTCCTCCTCTCCTGGTATCCCCACGGCAAAACATGGTATCATCAACATTCAGTTGCCCTGACTATTGCTACACGTTTTTCCCTCTAGTCTCACCTCGAATCCATCATCAGTAGCTATTCATTTTACCTCCTAAACATGACTTCTGTTTTTCTACCAGTTCTACCAATGCTTTTCTTCACCTGGACTATTGCGGTGGCCTAGCTAGTCTCCCTGCCTTTCGGCTTCCTCCCCGTAGGTCCACCCTTCAGGCTGCCCTCAGACTTAGCTACCCAAAATGCAAACTGAACCGGGACACTTCTACACTATCCTTTTAATGATTCCCCATGATTTCCCCGGGATAAAACCCAAGTTCTTCAACATGGTATGAAAGTCCCTTCACAGTGCAGCTCCTGCCAGTTTGTCCAGCCCCATCGGCCATTCTGTCCTTTGTACTTTTTGCTCTAACAATTCGAAGGCACTCAAAGCTCTCTGGCACAGTCCGTGTTACTCCTGACTGCCGTTCCTTTGCTCCCGTGGTTCCTCCTCCTGTACTTCACCTATACGAGTCCTATTCATCCTTCAAGACAATGCAGATGTCCTTGCCTTCAGAAAAGTACCCCAACTTGGTGTGTCTCTCCTATAGCCCCAGCTTGGCTCCTGGTGTGCTCCCTGGTCTTTCTATGCATATCTCTATCATTGCACTCACCACATTGAAGTTTACTGAAATCATCTATCTGCTAGCACATGGATTTCAGTGTGACCTGGGGTGAGTTACTTCAAATCTCTGAACATGTTTTCTTTTTTTTGTTTGTTTCTTTGTTTGTTGTTTTGAGACAGAGTCTCCCTCTGTCACTCAGGCTGGAGTGCAGTGGCCCAATCTCAGCTTACTGCAACCTCTGCCTCCCAGGTTCAAGCAATTCTCGTGCCTCAGCCTCCCGAGTAGCTGGGATTACAGGCATGCGACATCACGCCTGGCTAATTTTCATATTTTTAGTAGAGGTGGGGTTTCACTATGTTGGCCAGGCTGGTCTCAAATGCCTGACCTCAAGTAATTCACCCACCTCGGCCTCCCAAAGTGCTGGGATTACAGGCATGAGCCACCACACCCAGCCCTAGCTTCACTTTTTAGACTTCTGCATAGGACATATGTATATAATTCATTGAGCTTTCCTCCTGCTGATGGCTTCAATCTTTCATTATTAACAATGCTGCAGTGCACATGATCTCATGCATATATTTGTGCATTTATATGAGCATTTTTTTTTTTTTTGAGACAGAGTCTCACTCTGTAACCCAGGCTGGAGTGCAGTGGCACAATCTCAGCTCAGTGCAACCTCTGCTTCCTGGGTTCAAGCCATTCTCCTGCCTCAGTCGTCCGAGTAGCTGGGATTACAGGCGCGTGCCACAACACCCAGCTAATTTTTGTATTTTTAGTAGAGGCGTTGGTTTCACCATGTTGGCTAGGCTGGTCTCGAACTCCTGACCTCAAGTGATCTGCTGGCCTCAGCCTCCCACAGTGCTGGGTTTACAGGTGTGAGCCACCGCGCCCAGCCTATATGAGCATTTTGTGAAGATAGATTTCTAGAAATAAAACTGCTGGATTAAAGAGGATGTACATTTTACATTTTGATAGATACTTCCAGTTCCCCTCCAGTAAGGCTTTATCAATCCACACTATTTCCAACCACATGTAGGAGTCTACATTTCTCCTACCCTTTATAACAATGAATATCATCATTTTTTTTTTTGCCAGTATGATGGGCAAAAGGAAATATCAAATTTTTCTTTAATTAGAATTTTTCCTATTATTTGAAGTCGATGATAATTTCATGTACTTATTAGATATTTGTTTTTCTTCTGTGAATTTCCTGTTCATATCCTGGGCCTATTTAAAATTTATTTTAATCCTTTTTAAAATTAAAGCTATATATATATATATATTTAAATGCAATTTATTTTAGGTAAAATAAAAATTTTTTATTACCCCTTTTTTTTCAGAGATGGTATCTCACTTTGTTGTCCAGGCTGGAGTGCAGTGGTCCTATCCTAGCTCACTGCAGCCTCAAACTCCTGGGCTCAAGTGATCTTCCTGCTACAGCCTCCTGAGTAACCTCAGTGTTTTATTGGTTTTTTTTTTTTTTTTTTTTTTGGTGGCACACTAGATAATTGGTTCATGTATCCCTTTTTGTTGCATCCTCTTTTCCCATCCCTAACCTTATTCTCCTTATTTTTATTTATTTATTTTATTTTAGATGGAGTCTTGCTCTGTCACCCAAGCTGGAGTGCAGTGGTGCCATCTCAGCTCACTGCAAGCTCTGCCTCCCAGATTCAAGTGATTCTCCTACCTCAGCCCACCAAGTAGCTGAGATTTTAAGTGTTTGTCACCACACCTGGGTAATTTTTGTATTTTTAGTAGAGATGTGGTTTCACCATGTTGGCCGGGCTGGTCTTAAACTCCTGACCTCAAGTGATCCACCTACCTCGGCCTCCCAAAGTGCTGGGATTACAGGTATGAGCCACTGTGCCTAGCCACCTAATTCTCTTTATCACCCCCCATAGGCGTCGACTCATTTATTTAGTGTGTGTCTTTGAATCTATCTTTTATTCTTTTATTTTCTTTCTTTATGTATCCATGATCAATACATTAGATTATTTTGCATATTTTACATTTCAGAACAATATTGTAGTGTACATCTCACTCTGCTTCTTTTACTTTTCCATCTTACCAAACATTTGTTATTAAATTCTATTCTACTTTTATGAGTTGGAATTTAAAACAATATATGGTGACTTAGTTCATTCTTTGTATCTACATTTACTATATGTACATTCCACAATATATTTATCATAGAAGATATTTTTCCTAATTGTTTGCTGCAATGAATAGCCTCGAGTATGTCATTTTACATATCCTTTGCAGAATTATTTTTGTAATATACTCCTAGGTATTGGAACTAGATCACAGGTTACACACATATTCAATTTTACTAAACACTTCTAAATCACCCTACAAAAGGTACCAATTTATATTCACACCAGCAGCTCACGATGCTCTTCATTTCCTACCACTTCACTAGTGGTTGATTTTTTTTTTTTTTTTTAATTGAGATGGAGTCTCGCTCTGTTCCCCAGACTGGAGTGCAATGGCATGATCTCTGCTCACTGCAACCTCCACCTCCTGGGTTCAAGCAATTCTCCTGCCTCAGCCTCCCAAGTAGCTGGGATTACAGGTGCCCACCACCATGCCCGGCTAATTTTTGTATTTTTAGTAGAGATGGGGTTTCACCATGTTGGTGAGGCTGGTCTGGAACTCCTGACCTCAGGTGATCCACCTGCCTCAGCCTCCCAAAATGCTGGGATTGCAGGCATGAGCCACCGCACCCAGCCACTAGCACTTGATATTATCCAAACTGTAAATCTTGCTGCTTAGGTAAAGTGATGTAAAGTGAGAGGTATTCTTTTTCCACTTTCTGTTTGATTGTTTGGAATTTTAATTGATTCTAGGATCTCTAGAATTATTAAACTGAGGATCCATAGGTTTATAGACAGTAACACTTGCCATGCAGAAAATTTTTATTTAGTCAAATGTATAATCTTGTCTTCTATGACTTCTGTATTTTGGGCCTTGGCTTTCCCTGCTCCAAAATCATAAAAGAAAAAAAAATCCTTTGTTCTCTTTTCATACTTACATTATTAATTTTTTGTGGGTAGTATTTTACCTTTAACACTTTAATGTATCTGCATGTTATTAGATTAAGAAATGAGGTAGGAATCCAGCTTTACTTTTTCCAAATGGCTATCCAGTTGTTCCAACACCATTTATTGAACAATCCATCTTTTCTTTATTAAAAGAATAATTTTATTCTCCCTTTGCAATACTTTTATATATTATTTTCTTTTTTCTTTCTTTAGTTTTGAGAGTTATTTACGTAATCTGGATACAAGTTTTTAAAAAATCAAATACGTGATTTGCAAATGTTTTCCTCTAGTCCGTGACTTGTCTTTTCACCTCTTAAAAGTGTCTTTTGAAAGTGGAAGTTCTTAATTTTTAGTGAAGTCCCACTTATCAATTTATTTCTTTTATGGATCATGCTCTTGGTGTAAGAAATCTTTGCCTCACCCAGGGTCACAAGGAATTCTCCCTGTTTTTGTCAGGAAGTTTTATAGTTTTAGGTTTTTTGTTTTTGTTTTTTTTTGAGACGGAGTCTCACTCTGTCGCCCAGGCTGGAGTGCAGTGGTGAGATCTCGGCTCACTGCAAGCACCGCCTCCTGGGTTCACGCCATTCTCCTGCCTCAGCCTCCCGAGTAGCTGGGACTACAGGCGCTCGCCATCACACCCGGCTAATTTTTCTGTGTTTTTAGTAGAGACGGGGTTTCACCGTGTTAACCAGGATAGTCTCGATCTCCTGACCTCGTGATCCGCCCGCCTCGGCCTCCCAAAGCGCTGGGATTACAGGCGTGAGCCACCGCGCCCAGCCTAGTTTTAGGTTTTATATGTAGTTTTATGATCAATTTTGAGTTAATTTTTGTGTATGATGGGAAGTATGGATTGAAGTTCTTTTTTAAAATTTGCACGTGGGTATTCAACTGTTCTTTATTGAAAAGACTATCCTTCCTCTACTGCATTGCTCTTGTACCTTTATGAAAAATCAATTGATCATATATATGTGGGTCTACTTATGAACTCCTCAATCTGTTCAATGGATCTATTTCTCTGTCTTGATGCCTGTACTATACTACTATACTGCCTTGATTACTGTAGCATTATCATAAATCTTGAACTTATGTAATATGTTTTTCAAATGTATTCTTTTTCAAAGTTGTTTTGGCTATTCTAGGTCTTTTGCATTTTCATATGATGTCAATTTTTGTAGAAAAGGTGGCTGTGATTTTGTTTGGGTTGCATTGAATCTATAGACCAACCTTTTTTTTTTTTTTTTTTTTTGAGAAGGAGTCTCGCTCTGTCGCCCAGGCTGGAGTGCAGTGGCACGATCTTGGCTCGCTGCAAGCTCCACCTCCCAGGTTCACGCCATTCTCTTGCCTCAGCCTACCGAGTAGCTGGGACTACAGGCGCCCGCCACCACTCCTGGCTAATGTTTTTGTATTCAGTAGAGATGGGGTTTCACCATGTTAGCCGGGATGGTCTCGATCTCCTGACCTCCTGATCCGCCCGCCTCAGCCTCCCAAAGTGCTGGGATTATAGGTGTGAGCCACCACGCCCGGCCGATCAACTTTTAGAGAAGTAAAATCTTAACAATATGAAATCTTCTAACCCATAAACAATGTATAGTATATTGCCCCATTTATTTAGACCTTCTTTAATTTCTTATTTTATTTTATTTTTTATTATACTAGGGTACATGTGCATTATACTAGGGTACATGTGCACAATGTGCAGGTTTGTTACATAGGTATACATGTGCCACATTGGTTTGCTGCACCCATCAACTCATCGTTTACATTAGGTATTTCTCCTAATGCTGTCCCTCCCCCAGCCCACACCCCCCAACAGGCCCCTGTGTCCAAGTGTTCTCATTGTTCAATTCCCACCTATAAGTGAGAACATGTGGTGTTTGGTTTTCTGTCCTTGCGATAGTTTTCTGAGAATGGTGGTTTCCAGCTTCATCCATGTCCCTGCAAAGGACATGAACTCATCCTTTTTTATGGCTGCATAGTATTCCATGGTGTTTATGTGCCACATTTTCTATGTCTATCATTGATGGACATTTGGGTTGATTCCAAGTCATTGCTATTGTGAATAGTGCCACAATAAACATACATGTGCATGTGTCTTTATAGTAGCATGATTTATAATCCTTTCGGTATATACCCAGTAATGGGATGGCTGGGTCAAATGGTATTTCTACTTCTAGATCCTTGAGGAATCGCCACACTGTCTTCCACAATGATTGAACTAATTTACACTTCCACCAACAGTGTAAAAGCGTTCCTATTTCTCCACATCCACTCTATCATCTGTTGATGGTATCTCATTGTGGTTTTGATTTGCATTTCTCTGATGACCAGTAATGATGAGCATTTTTTCATGTGTCTGTTGGCGGCATAAATGTCTTTTGAGAAATGTCTGTTCATATCCTTTGCCCACTTTTTGATGGGGTTGTTTTTTTCTTATAAATTTAATTTATTTGTAGATTCTGGATATTAGCCTTTTTTCAGATGCGTAGATTGCAAAAATTTTCTCCCATTCACTCCTGTTCACTCTGATGGCAGTTTCTTTTGCTGTGCAGGAGCTCTTTAGTTTAATTAGATCCCATTTGTCTATTTTGGCTTTTGTTGCCATTGCTTTTGATGTTTTTGTCATGAAGTCTTTGCCCATGCCTATGTCCTGAATGGTATTGCCTAGGTTTTCTTCTGGGGTTTTTATGGTTTTAGGTCTAACATTTAAGTCTTTAATCCACCTTGAATTAATTTTTGTATAAGGTGTAAGGAAGGGACCCAATTTCAGCATTCTACATATGGCTAGCCAGTTTTCCCAGCACCATTTACTAAATAGGGAATCCTTACCCCTTTTCTTGTTTTTGTCAGGTTTGTTAAAGATCAGATGGCTGTAGATGCGTGGTGTTATTTCTGAGGCCTCTGTTCTGTTCCATTGGTCTAGATCTCTGTTTTTGTGCCAGTACCATGCTGTTTTGATTACTGTAGCCTTGTAGTATAGTTTGAAGTCAGGCAGTATGATGCCTCCAGCTTTGTTCTTTTTGCTTAGGATTGCCTTGGCAATACGGGCTCTTTTTTGGTTCCATATGAACTTTAAAGTAGTTTTTTCCAATTCTGTGAAGAAAGTCATCTGTAGCTTGATGGGGATGGCATTGAATCTATAAATTACCTTGGGCAGTATGGCCATTTTCACGATATTGATTCTTCCTATCCATGAGCATGGAATGTTCTTCTGTTTGTTTGTGTCCTCTTTTATTTCATTGAGCAGTGCTTTGTAGTTCTCCTTGAAGAGTTCCCTCATATCCCTTGTAAGTTGGATTCCTGGGTATTTTATTCTCTTTGAAGCAATTGTGAATGGGAGTTCACTCATGATTTGGCTCTCTGTTTGTCTGTTATTGGTGTATAGGAATGCTTGTGATTTTTGCACATTGATTTTGTATCCTGAGACTTTGTTGAAGTTGCTTATCAGCTTAAGGAGATTTTGGGCTGAGACGATGGGGTTTTCTAAATATACAATCATGTCATTTGCAAACAGAGACAATTTGACTTTCTCTTTTCCTAATTGAATACCTTTATTTCTTTCTCTTGCCTGATTGCCCGGGCCAGAACTTCCAACACTATGTTGAATAGGAGTGGTGAGAGAGGGCACCCTTGTCTTGTGCCGGTTTTCAAAGGGAATGCTTCAAGTTTTTGCCCATTCAGTATGATATTGACTGTGGGTTTATCATAAATAGCTCTTATTATTTTGAGATATATTCCATCAATACCTAGTTTATTGAGAGCTTTTAGCATGAAGGGCTGTTGAATTTTGTTGAAGGCCTTTTCTGCATCTATTGAGATAATCATGTGGTTTTTGTCATTGGTTCTGTTTATGTGATGGATTACATTTATTGACTTGCATATGTTGAACCCGCCTTTCATCCCAGGGATGAAGCCGACTTGATCGTGGTGGATAAGCTTTTTGATGTGCTGCTGGATTCGGTTTGCCAGTATTTTATTGAGGATTTTTGCATCCATGTTCATCAGGGATATTGGTCTAAAATTATCTTTTTTGGTTGTGTGTCTGCCAGGCTTTGGTACCAGGATAATGTTGGCCTCATAAAATGAGTTAGGGAGGATTCCCTCTTTTTCTATTGATTGGAATAGTTTCAGAAGGAATGGTACCAGTTCCTCTTTGTATCTCTGGTAGAATTCGGCTGTGAATCCATCTGGTCCTGGACTTTTTTGGTTGGTAGGCTATTAATTATTGCCTCAATTTCAGAGCCTGTTATTGGCCTATTCAGATATTCAACTTCTTCCTGGTTTAGTCTTGGGAGGGTGTATGTGTCCAGGAATGTATCCATTTCTTCTAGATTTTCTAGTTTATTTGCATGGAAGTGTTTATAGTATTCTCTGATGGTAGTTTGTATTTCTGTGGGATCGGTGGTCATATCCCCTTTATCATTTTTTATTGCATCTATTTGATTCTTCTCTCTTTTCTTCTTTATTAGTCTTGCTAGTGGTCCACGTATTTTGTTGATCTATTAAAAAAACCAGCTCCTGGATTCATTTATTTTTTGAAGGGTTTTTTGTGTCTCTATTTCCTTCAGTTCTGCTCTGATCTTAGTTATTTCTTGCCTTCTGGTAGCTTTTGAATTTGTTTGCTCTTGCTTCTCTAGTTCTTTTTTTTTTTTTTTTTTTTTTTTTTTTGAGACGGAGTCTCGCTCTGTCGCCCAGGCTGGAGTGCAGTGGCGCGATCTCGGCTCACTGCAAGCTCCGCCTCCTGGGTTCACGCCATTCTCCTGCCTCAGCCTCCGGAGTAGCTGGGACTATAGGCGCCCGCCACCACGCCCGGCTAATTTTTAGTATTTTTAGTAGAGACGGGGTTTCACCGTGTTAGCCAGGATGGTCTCGATCTCCTGACCTCGTGATCCACCCGCCTCGGCCTCCCAAAGTGCTGGGATTACAGGCGTGAGCCACCGTGCCCGGCCGCTTCTCTAGTTCTTTTAATTGTGATGTTAGGGTGTCGATTTTAGATGTTTCCTGCTTTCTCTTGTGGGCATTTAGTGCTATAAATTTCCCTCTACACACTGCTTTACATGTGTCCCAGAGATTCTGTTACATTGTGTCTTTGTTCTCATTGGTTTCAAAGAACATCTTTATTTCTGCCTTCATTTCATTATTTACCCAGTAGTCATTCAGGAGCAGGTTGTTCAGTTTCCATGTCGTTGTGTGGTTTTGAGTGAGTTTCTTAATCCTGAGTTCTAATTTGATTGCACTGTGGTCTGAGAGACAGGTTGTTGTGATTTCTGTTCTTTTACATTTGTTGAGGAGTGCTTTACTTCCAATTATGTGGTCAATTTTAGAATAAGTGCGATGTGGTGCTGAAAAAAATGTATATTCTTTTGATTTGGGGTGGAGAGTTCTGTAGATGTGTATTAGGTCCACTTGGTGCAGAGCTGAGTTCAAGTCCTACATATCCTTGTTAACCTTCTGTCTGGTTGATCTGTCTAATATTGACAGTGGGGTGTTAAATTCTCCCACTATTATTGTGTGGGAGTTTAAGTCTCATTGTAGGTCTTTAAGGACTTGCTTTATGAATCTGGGTGCTCCTGTATTGGTGCATATATATTTAGGATAGTTAGCTCTTCTTGTTGAATTGATTCTTTACCATTATGTAATGGCCTTCTTTGTCTCTTTTGATCTTTGTTGGTTTAAAGTTTGTTTTATCAGAGACTAGGATTGCAACCCGTGTTTTTTTTTTCTTTCCATTTGCTTGGTGAATCTTCCTCCATCCCTTTATTTTGAGCCTATGTGTGTCTCTGCACGTGAGATGGGTTTCCTGAATACAGCACATTGATGGGTCTTGACTCTTTATCCAATTTGACAGTCTATGTCTTTTAATTCGGGTATTTAGCCCATTTACATTTAAGGTTAATATTGTTATGTGTGAATTTGATCCTGTCATTATGATGTTAGCTGGTTATTTTGCCTGTTAATTGATGCAGTTTCTTCATAGCATTGATGGTCTTTACAATTTGGCATGTTTTTGTAGTGGCTGGTACTGGTTGTTCCTTTCCATGTTTGGTGCTTCCTTCAGGAGCTCTTGTGGTGACAGAATCTCTCAGCATTTGCATGTCTGTAGAGGATTTTTTTTTTTTTTTTGAGACGGAGTCTTGCTCTGTCACCCAGGCTGGAGTACGGTGGCATGATCTGGGCTCACTGCGAGCTCTGCCTCCTGGGTTCACGCCATTCTCCTGCCTCAGCCTCCCGAGTAGCTGGGACTACAGGTGCCCACCACCATGCCTGGCTAATTTTTTGTGTTTTTAGTAGAGACGGGGTTTCACCGTGTTAGCTGGGATAGTCTTGATCTCCTGACCTCATGATCCGCCCGCCTCAGCCTCCAAAAGTGCTGGGATTACAGGCGTGAGCCACCACACCTGGCCCTGTAAAGGATTTTATTTCTCCTTCACTTATGAAGCTTAGTTTGGCTGGATATGAAATTCTGGGTTGAAAATTCTTTTCTTTAAGGATGTTGAATATTGGCCCGCACTGTCTTCTGGTTTGTATGGTTTCTGCCAAATGATCTGCTGTAGTCTGATGGGCTTCCCTTTGTGGGTAACCCAAACTTTCTGTCTGGCTGCCCTTAACATTTTTTCCTTTATTTTCAACCTTTGTGAATATGACAATTACGTGTCTTGGTGTTGCTCTTCTCGAGGAGTACCTTTGTGGTGTTCTCTGTATTTCCTGAATTTGGATGTTAGCCTGCCTTGCTAGGTTGGGGAAGTTCTCCTGGATAATATCCTGAAGAGTGTTTTCCACCTTGGTTCCACTCTCCCCATCACTTTCAGGTATACCAATCAAACTTAGATTTGGTTTTTTACATAGTCCCATATTTCTTGGAGGGTTTGGTCATTTCTTTTTACTCTTTTTTCTCTAACCTTGTCTTCTCGCTTTATTTCATTAATTTGATCTTCAATCACTGATACCCTTTCTTCCACTTGATCAAATTGGCTACTGAAGCTTGTGCATGCGTCGTAAAGTTCTCGCGCCATTGTTTTCAGCTCCATCAGGTCATTTAAGGTCTTCTCTACACAGTTTATTCTAGTTAGCCATTCGCCTAACCTTTTTTCAAGGTTTTTAGCTCCCTTGCAATGGGTTAGAACATGCTCCCTTAGCTCAGAGAAGTTTGTTGTTACTGACCTTCTGAAGTCTACTTCTGTCAACTCGTCAAAGTCATTTTCCATCCAGCTTTGTTCCATTGCTGGTGAGGAGCTGTGATCCTTTGGAGGAGAAGAGGCACTCTAGTTTTTAGAATTTTCAGGTTTTCTGCTCTGATTTCTCCTCATCTTTGTGGTTTTATCTACCTTTGGTCTTTGATGTTGGTGACCGACAAATGGGGTTTTGGTGTGGATGTTCTTTTTGTTGATGTTGATGCCATTCCTTTCTGTTTGTTAGTTTTCCTTCTAACATTCAGTTTCCTCAGCTGCAGGTCTGTTGGAGTTTGCTGGAGATCCACTCTAGACCCTGTTTGCCTAGGTATCACCAGCGGAGGCTGCAGAACAGCAAATATTGCAGAACAGCAAATATTGCTGCCTGATCCTTCCTCTGGAAGCTTCGTCCCAGAGGGGTACCTGCCTGTATAAGGTGTCTGTCGGCCCCAACTGGGAGGTGTCTCCCAGTTAGGCTACACAGGGGTCAGGGACCCACTTGAGGAGCCAGTCTGTCTGTTCTTGGAGCTCAAATGCTGTGCTGGGAGAACCACTACTCTCTTCAGAGCTGTCAGACAGGGACATCTAAGTCTGCAGAAGTTTCTGCTGCTTTTTGTTCAGGTATGCCCTGCCTACAGAGGTGAGGTCTGTAGAGGCAATAGGCCTTGCTGAGCTGTGTTGGGATCTGCCCAGTTCAAGCTTCCAGGCCACTTTGTTTACCTACTGAAGCCTCAGCAATGGCAGACACCCCTCCCTCCGCCAGGCTGCTGCCTTGCAGGTCAATCTCAGACTGCTGCGCTAGCAGTGAGCAAGGTTCTGTGGGCATGGGACTCACTGAGCCAGGCACAGCAGAGAATTTCCTGGTCTGCCGGTTGCTAAGACCTTGGGAAAAGTGCAGTATTTGGGCAGGAGTCCCATTTTTCCAGGTACAGTCTGTCACAGCTTCCCTTGGCAAGGAAAGGGAAATCCCCAAACCCCTTGCACTCCCAGGTGAGGCGATGCCCCTCCCTGCTTTGGCTTGCCCTCCGTGCGTGGCACCCACTGTATAACCAGTCCCAATGAGATGAACCAGGTACCTCAGTTGGAAATGCAGAAATCAGCCATCTTCTTCATCGATCACCCTGGGAGCTGCAGACTGGAGCTCTTCCTATTTGGCCATCTTGGAACAGACTCCAACCTTCTTTAAATTTTTTGAGCAATATTTTATAGTTTTCAGTGCATAGGACTTGCACATCTTTGGCTGGATTTATCTCTCAGTATTTTACATTTTTTTGTTGTCACTGTAAATGGTGTTTTAAATTTAATCTTTTGAGTGTTCATTGCTAGTGTTATGGGTTGAATTGACCCCTCCTTCCAAGAGATATATTGAAGTCCTAACCCCTGGTACCTGTGACTGTGACTTTGTTTGGAAATAGAGGTCTTTGCAGATGCAATTCATTAAGATGAGGTAATGGAGTGAGATGGGCCCTTAATCC
Organism: Gorilla gorilla gorilla; assembly: GCF_029281585.2. Lineage (NCBI taxonomy): Eukaryota > Metazoa > Chordata > Mammalia > Primates > Hominidae > Gorilla > Gorilla gorilla. The sequence continues at coordinate 96,433,014 of NC_073224.2, read as the reverse complement.
AATATGGTTGGTGTCTTTTAAGAAGAGGGAAATTTGGACATAGACACACAAGGAGGGAAGATGACGCAGAGATCCAGAGAGAGAATCCAGCCAAATGACAATGGAGGCAGAGAAAGGAGTGATTAATTTACAAACCAAGGAATGCCCTGGACTGTCAGAAAACACCAGGAGCTAGAAGAAGCAAGGAAGGACTCTTTCCTAGATCCTTCAGAGAAAGCATGGCCCTGTCAACACCTTGATGTCAGATTTCTATCCCCCATCACCTTGGTAATGAGTGTTTATCATTTTTAAGTTCTGGTATCATTTCAAGTCCTCTCCTCTAGTTACTTTGAAATATACATAATATTGTTGCTAAGTATTGTCACCCAAGTCTGCTATCAAACATTAGAACTTATTTCTTCTATCTAACTATATGTTTGTATACATAATCAACCTGTCTTCATCCTTTCCTTCCCCTCCACCCTTTCCAGTCTCTGGTATTTTATTTGGAGATTTTCTAGACATCTTTCTATTACTGATATTTACTTTAATACCATTGCAGCCAGGGAATATATTTTATATAATCTGATTCTTTTAAAATTGATCACTACTTATTTTATGGCTATCTTGGTAAATGTTCCATGTGCAATGTTCTTGAAAAAAATTCTGCTGTTGGACGGAATGTTCTATAATCAATTAGTCAAATTAGTTGATACTGTCGGTCAAATCTTTTATATCTTTACTGATTTTCTATTTGTTCTATCAATTATTAAGGTATGGGTATTGATATTACTGATTATCATTGTGGATTTGTCAATTTATCCTTGTAGTTCTATTGGTTTTTGCTTCATTATATATATATATATATATATATATATATATATATATAAACACACACACACACACACACATATGCACACAAACATATATACATACACAGAGAGAGAGAGAGAGAGAGAGATAAAGAGAGAGTCTTACTCTGTCACCCAGGCTGGAGTGCAGTGGCGCAATCATGGCTTACTGCAGCTTTCACCTCCCCAGGCTCAGGTGATCCTCCCAGGTAGCTGGGACTACAGGTGTGAGCCACCATGCCCAGGTAATTTTTTGTATTTGTATTTTTATTTTTTCTGAAACTGAGTCTCACTCTGTTGCCCAAGCTGGAGTGCAGTGGCATGATCTCAGCTCACCACACCCTCCACCTCCTGGGTTCAAGCGATTCTCATGCCTCAGCCTCCACCTCCTGAGTAGCTGCAACTGCAGGTACATGCCACTACGCCTGTCTAATTTTTGTATTTTTAGTAGAGACAGGGTTTCACCATGTTGCCCAGGCTGGTCTTGCACTGCTGGGCTCAAGTGATCCACCCACCTTGGCCTCCCAAAAGTGCTGAGATTATAGGTGCGAGCCACTATGACTAGCCCAGCTGTTTTTTTTTTTTTTTGTTTTTTTTCCAAATTCAGTCTTTGTATAGACTGTCAAAAATTGTCAGTGCTGACTATGTTGCAAGTCATCACAGTGGGGTATAGGGAAAAGTTTTCAATTAGCAATAGTCATGCCTCAGATAAACCTCATTGGCTATGATACTTGCCATTGTGCAAAGCTGCTTCACGTACTTCGAATCTCTGTTACTGGGTACATAAGTGTTTAGAGTTATTATGTCTTCTTGATGAATTGACCTCTTTATCATTATGAAATGATTTTTTTTAATCCCGGGCAATATTCTTTGCTCTGAAATCTACATTATTAGTATTAGTATAGCCATTCCAACTTTATTTTGATTAGCATTAGCATGGTACATTTTTTCTATCCCTTTAGCTTTAACCTATTTTTGTCTATATTTAAAAGAATTTCTTTTAGGCAGTATACAGTTAGATATTGCTTTTATAATCTAATCTGACAAATTATGCTTTTTAATTGGAGTATGTATGTATGTATGTATGTATGTATTTTGAGACTGAGTCTCACTCTGTCACCCAGGCTGGAGTGCAGTGGTACGATCTTGGCTTACTGCAACCTCCGCCTCCTGGGTTCAAGTGAGTCTCCTGCCTCAGCATCCCAAGTAGCTGGGATTACAGGTGCACCCCACCACACCTGACTAATTTTTGTATTTTTAGTAGAGAGAGGGTTTCACCATGTTGGCCAGGCTGACCTCGAACTCCTGACCTCAACTGATCTGCCCTCCTTGGCCTCCCAGAGTGCTGGGATTACAGGCATGAGCCACTGAGCCTGGCCTTTAATTGGAGTATTTAGACCATTTATATTTAATGTGATTACTGATATAGCCTGGTTTAACTTTTTGTCTTGTTATTTGTTATCTATCTGTACTATCTATCCTTTGTTTCTTCTTGCCTCTTTTTCTCAGGAACATAAAAAACTGAAATTCAAAATAGTGAATATGGCCGAGCATGGTGGTTCATACCTGTAATACTAATACTTGGGGAGGCCAAGGCAGGTGGATCAGTTGAGGTCAGGATTTGGAGGCCAGCCTGGGCAACATGGCGAAACCCTGTCTCTCCAAAAAATACAAAAGAGCTGGGCATGGTGGCAGGTCCCAACTACTCGGGAGACTGAGGTGGGATGATCAGCTGAGCCTGGGGAGGTTGAGGCTGCAGTGAGCCAAGATCATGCCACTGCCCTCCAGCCTGGGCAACACAGCAAGACCCTGTCTCAAAAAAAAAAAAGACAAAATAGTGAATATGGTGGGAGAGATTCAGAGAAAGATTTGGGACTTTATAGAAGAGAGATATTAAGTCAAATTGATGATGTCAGGAATGACTTACTCAAGAAAATATTCAAATTGAACCTTGAAATATTTTGCATATGAGTGATGGTGTAAGGAAGGTGCTCCATATAGAGGCAATAGGATGAACAATGGGATTGGAGGCAGTAAAGCATGTGTTTGGGCTAGGGAATAATAGATTGTTCAGATAGCCTGAGAAAGAGTGGCAGGAGAGATGTGGAAAGTGCTTATGTTATTAACAGCTTCCTACAGATGTCCCTACTGTGATAGTCCACAGATACCTGAGATACCTGTCAAATCCCACATATGATCTACCCTTTAAACCTGCTCTCTCAATAGCCCCTAATTTTATGTATGGCATGACCAGCTTCTTTAATGTACATACCAGAAGCCTCTGAGTCATTTTAAATGCCTCTTTGTTCCTCAACCCTGTTCATCCCACCTGCAGGTCATCTCTTCCAAATTTCAGCTTTTTTTTTTTTTTTTTTTGAGATGGAGTTTCGCTCTTGTTGCCCAGGCTGGAGTGCAATGGCATGATCTCGGCTCACTGCAACCTCTGCCTCCCAGGTTCAAGCAATTCTCCTGCCTCAGCCTCCCAAGTAGCTAGGATTACAGGCATGTACCACCATGCCCAGCTAATTTCGTATTTTTAGTAGAGACGGAGTTTCACCATGTTGGCCAGGTGGTCTTGAACACCTGACCTCGTGATCACCCGCCTCAGCCTCCCAAAGTATTGGGATTACAGGCCTGAGCCATGGTGCCCGGCAATGAGCTTTCTTTTCTATCCTTATCTATCCCCACAGCCTTGGAGCCAGGCTCAACTCCCCTCCCCCACCCTGCCCCCAAACTATTTAATTAGCCTTCTTACTGGTTTTGCTACTTCTAGATTTTTCTCTCTTTAAACCAATGCCACACATACCCCCCTGCATGCCCTGAGAATGGATGTGAATTCTGTGTGTGTACATGTGTACATTGTTCTGGTGAGCGCTTGTAGCTTTCATCAAAGTCTCAAAAGTCCACAAAAGGCTAGGAGTCACTACCCTGATCTTTATTTCAGATGAAACCGTGCTCAGTTAATGTGGTGCAGTTGACAGACTACTGAACAGTAAGTCAGGAGACCTGGGTTTTAGTTCTGGTGCTGCCACTAATTAGCCGTATGATTTTGGGCAATGAGGCACTTACTTTGTACCTGTTTCCTCATCTGTAAAATTCAGAAAGTCTCTTCCAACCTCCAAATGCTATTATTGAGAAATTACCATACAATTATTATTAAGAAATTACCATACAATGTCATAAATGCTAAAACAAAGGTATGCAGAGCTTTGAGAGCACAAAGGAGGTTCTCTGGGTGTGGGGTCATCTAGCTTTGCTTGGGAAAGTTGGTAAAGAGTTGCAGAGGAGGCCACAGTTCACTCTTGAAGGATGAACAAAACTTTCCAGGCAGAAAGAAGGAGGAAGGCATTTTAGGCAAAGGAAACTTTGTGAGAAGGCAGAGAAGTAATAGAGCCTCAAATTGGCAGAACAATGAGTAGATGGGTATAGTTTGGATGTATGTGTGTTGAAAGTTTGGGCTTTAAATGCACAGGGAGCACTAGGAGATAAGCCCGGAGAAGGGGAATGAGTTGAGGCCTGAAATTTCTTATGTATGGTGCCAAAAAGTTTTGACTTTATCTTGTAGACAGTGGGAAGGCATGGATTGTTTTAGGTAAGAGAGTGACAGGCTGATTTCCCTTTCATAACAATCACATTGGCAACATGGGAGGAAGATGGATTGGAAGGGGATGAGACATGTTTGGAAATGATAAAGGTCTGAATAAGCCAAGGGGATAGAGGTGGAAGGAAGATAATGTTGTTCCTTTTAAACCTATTACATTTAAGATACCCAAGGAATATCCAAGTTAAAATGTATGGTAGGAAGTTGAAAATTTGAGTCTTATGCTCACAAGTTAGACCTGGATTTAGCAGCACTCATAAGTGAGCACTGACTGAAGCCACAGGAGTGAATGACATTGCTTTGGAAAAGCATGTGGAGTGGGGAATAAGGGGGCCAAAGGCTGAATTCTGGGAAATAATAGTATTTGAAGTCAGGAGTAGAAAACACATTGGAAGGATGGCTGGGGTGCAAGGAGCTGAGGAGTGAAGGGAGGAAGAGAGATAGTAAAGAATCTATTCTTTTTTTTTTTTTTTTTTGAGACGGAGTTTCACTCTTGTTGCCCAGGCTGGAGTGCAATGGCACGAACTCGGCTCACCGCAACCTCCTTCTCCTGGGTTCAAGCAATTCTCCTGCCTCAGCCTCCCAAGTAGCTGGGATTACAAGCACCTGCCACCATGACCGGCTAATTTTGTATTTTCAGTAGAGACGGGGTTTCTCCATGTTGGTCAGGCTGGTCTCTAATTTTCGACCTCAGGTGATCCACCCGCCTCAGCCTCCCAAAGTGCTGGGACTACAGCGTGAGCCACCAGGCCCGGCCTAAGAATCTACTCTTTTAAGAAGGTTGGATGAGAAAGAAATAAAAGCGAAGGCTAAAGCAAGAGGAGGCTGCTGAGTGGAGGAAGGTATTTCATTTTATTATGTCTGCTGGGCAAAGATCAGTGAAGAGGCCGAAGTTAGTTACAGGAGAGATTGTGAATAATGGATGGAGGTGGGAAAGGACAGGATATAACGCACACCTGCAGGGCCTAGTCCCAGCCTAGGGAGCTGGAGAGTGTCTGTTCTTCCCAAGAAGGAGGAAGGAAATCAGAAAGTTTCATTCAGTGGTTCTCACGTTAGAATCACTGAGGTATCTTAAAAAAAATGCCAATAGCTGGGTCACACCTCAGAAGTTTCTGGTTTAATTAGTTTGGGATGGTCCTGGGCATTGATGTGTTTTCAAAGCTTCCCAGGTGATTAAAATCTGCAGTCAAAGTTCACAACCACTGGTTTAATTGCAGGTAACATTTTAGATTAATGATAATGGGATTGGATTTGAGGAAACTCACACTTAATAAAGGTTGGATGAATAGGGAGTGGTCAAGGTTTCATAGATGAGGAAGGGAGAAAGAGAAGGAAGCTAGAAGGGAAGGCAGCTAATGCTAACTTATTGAATTTTATGTGCCAGAGATATAGAAATGAATGAGGCATGGTCCTTCTTCTTAGAGATCAGGATCTCACATGACAGACACTTCACCACAAGCCTGTGACATAATACAGTTCTTGACCAGTTAAGTTTTTTTGTGTGTGAGCTACTTTTATTCTTTTTTTTTTTTTTTTTTTACTAAAAGTGAAGGGGGAAACCCCTCACCCCCAGAACCCAGGTATTTCCCAATATAGACTGGGTCTGGAAATCCTTTTGTGAGCTTTGAGAGTAGCCTTTCTGGGAAGGTGGGTGCTGGGGAAAGATCTCTAACTATTCCGGGAGATCAACTTGTACCCAGGCTCATCAGCAGGGCTGGAAGTAGATGGTGATTGTGGCCCTGCATGTGGGTACATTACTGCAGTCACCTGTACCTGGGAGGTGGCTAAAATTGCTAATTGCTTACATGGAAACACTTTGATGGCCATTCTGCTATAGTGTGAAGCTTCTATGAGTAAGGTACCAAGGATTCCCTTTCTCTAAGCAGCATTGTAAAAAGGCCCTACTTTTCATCAGAGCAGAAAACCTGACTTTTGCTACTGTGGTCTGGTCCTGACCTCCAGGGACAGCTTCATCCACACAGGAAGTAGGTAGGTGCTTCTCTATAGTCTGGACCTTCCCTCAGAGAGAGTCTACTGTCACTTCTTGAGCTCCTTGAATCTTCCCCAGGAGGGTCCAACTCCCAGGGCTCCTGGGAAGCCTCTGATCTGACCCCACCAGCCCCACCTCCACCTAGTGAGCTGGTGAGGTGTTGAAAGAGCTTTAATGGAGGGCCCTGGCTTTTAGCTAGGGGCTTCCTTCCCCGAGGAAGAGTACTGAAAGAAGTGTCCTAGAGAAGTGTTCTCTCCTAAGAGAAGTATCCTAGGCACAGAACAGAGAGGGGAAACTCGATTGGGAATTGACTGTGGCACTATGAGTATATGGAGGGTGTTCCTTCTGTTACCTCATTAGACCCTTTTTATATAAGCAGAAATTGAGGCTTGAAGAAATTAAGAAACTCGACTATGTCCTCAAGGACAGGAGCTGTACAAAATCCAATCTGTTCCATTCTGTTGTCCCTCAGGCTCCTGGCCTCCCTCTGTTATTGTAGGTTGGCCCCTTTAGGAAAATCTCAGTTGAATGTCATTTCAGTGCTCTCCTTCCTTCTAAAGAATTAAGCTAGGTCCCTTAGACCATAGGGCACATGGGCCTTCTAGCTGGGTCTCTGTTTGCTTACTCAGTGACTTGGGGACGTGTGAAATCCAGATGGGATTCTATCCTGGGGTGAAGGTAGAAGGTAATACAGAGAATTGCTGAATGGGACAGACCACACCAATAAAATTTTTTGTTGGACTCTGTAATCCAGTGTTTTCATTGCAGAGATGTAACTGAAAGCCCCCAACCTCACCGTCAGAGAAAGGAGGGACTAAGCTTATTCTAGCCTGATGCCTGATACCTGTTAATTGGGAAGCCTTGTCTATTAACATCCTGACTTAGGTTTCAAGCTTTCAGTGGGGCCAGACTATGGAATTATCTGTAATTCTGGCATCAGAAGCCCTTTTTCCAGTTCTCTGGGCCCTTTTGGGGTCTGTGAAACAGGCTAGCAGCATGTGAAGATAATTCACACTAAATCTGCCTGAGAGTCAAGACAGTGCCATGGCAGCCTCGACTCTGTGTCAAATTACACACTAGCTGCCTAGCACTGGGGTGTGCTTTGGGGCAGGGCTGGGGACACCCATGTCCTCCCTACTTCCCTTAACCCTTCCCCAGCTCTCCTGCCACTCCCTCATACACCTGGTCGTGGTCACTGCCAGGAGCCCCAGTGCAGCCCAGCGCCTGCACATGATAGGCACAAGGTGAATGAGTGCCTGGATGCATGCAGGGACTTGGGTACCTGAAATGATGATTCTGCATATTTCATGTAGTCTTGATGCTGAGTCACCTGCTTACCCATACTACTGGAGGAGGGGATGAGGAAAGGCAGAGTTTGGGCAAAGGAGAAAGGAAGTGTGTTTTACTGTTCTGCATCTTTGAACAATGCAGCATAGTTGGTTCTGTCCTCATCTTTGGACAGGTTAGAATGAACCATCAAAAGGGGTGAGATTAGGTCTCAGGAAATAGTTTTCATCAGGGAGGAGCAAAAATTCCCAAACAAGTGAGGAACAGAGGCTGGGAGTCTCTTTCTCTGGGATTCCTTAATCACAGGGTTGTTCGAGCAGGTGCCAGGACTGGAAACTGAAGGAGGCTGAGATATTGAAAAGGACTTGGCCTGCTTAGGGAGAAGTATGTGAAGATGCTTTTGAAACGACACTACTCTAAGTGGCGGGTTGCACGGCAATAACATTAATGATAATTGAATACTGCTTTCACTTATTCCAAGGGGAACATGGACTTCCCACAGCCCAGGCTTTTACGGTGTGGGGTCACTCTTGTAGGGTCACATGTAAAAGAACCCTAACTGGTTTCTTGGCATACTGGGAGGCACAAATGCCCCAAACGTGTAGGATATTTTGTGAGACCCTACAATCCCTGTGTGGCACCTTCAACTCTAAAGTATCTGAAACTCCTGGGATGGACAATCTGCCTGCTTGGGGTTGGGGACCCAACTGGCCAAGGCATTTTTCCTCTTGGAGGTTTCCTGGGAGAAGGCCCCCTCTCCTCTGCCATTCAAACTCCCAGGCGCCTGCGTCTTCTCCTCCTCCCCTTCTTCCCTAGGGCAGGGTTCCCTTTGTAATTAATCCCAACACTCAAACCAGAGGGGAGGAAAAATGTGTTAATGAGGGAGTGTCCCAGACTGACTGGGGCGGTCGCTGCTCGCAGCTAGAACTCCAAGTAATTAAATTATTTTTGGAAGGAGGGGATATGGTAGTGATGGTGTCAGGGAAATCCCCGTATGCATGGGAAGAGGCGTGCGCCTCTCGCCACTAATTAAAATCAGGGATGACCCTCCCTTCTCGGACCCCTAGGGGGGAAAAAAATCAATCTTCCCACGTCCCAGATTCCATTGGATTTTGTGTAGTCGGGTCCGTGGCCCTAAAGAGAATATGGCCAGCCCCGGGGATCTAGGGGCTCCTTCTCCGACAGGAGGGGTCGAGGAAGACAGCCCCAGGAGGGACTGCGGGCTGGGCCAAGGCCAAGAATCGAGGCATTCCCCTGCCCACCGTTCGGGACCCGAGTGTCAGCCCCACCGCGGATTCCCAGGATCGGGGAGGGCCGCTGGGCATCTGAAGGCGCAGGGCTGGGGGAGCGGCGACTCCGGGAAGAGCGGGGCCGCAGACAATGGACGCGGCGGTAGGAGGGGCGGCGGCTGTGGGAACAGCCGGGAGGCGGCACCCGGGAGCTCGCGCTCCCCCGCCCCCTGCACCCCCCACCCTCATCCCCTCCCCCTCCGCCCCCTCCCCCCTCCGCCGCCGGCTCCCGATCTGATTCCTGATCCTTGATTCCTTGATCCTTGGTCCCGCCATGGGAGCCTGAGCGCCCCCTATTCCCCCCTGGCCTCCAGCCCCCGGGGCCTTGAGGGGGAAGAGGCAGCGGTCTGGGACGGAGCAGGGGGTGACCAGACTCAAGAACCCCCCCGTCAACATCCCCCATCGCGCGCGCTGCCTGTCCAGGAGCGCCGAGTTCGGAGCGACCCGGAGCGCTGCGGATACAAAGGCGACGGGCCGAGCGGGGCGCCCGCGGAGCCCACCCGGCAGTTCGCAGCGGCGGGTGAGTGCCGGGCCACGGGGGCGCGGGCAAAGTTTGAAAAAAAAAAAAAAAAGAAAGAAAGAGAGAGAAAAAAAGAAATGGAAAAGGAGGAAAATCATGCAAGGGGCCAGGGGGTGCCCGACCCCAGAGCGAGCGGGGTGGCTTATGGGGGAAGGGGGGCTGGACTCCGGGCAACCCCCTTCCGGTCCGCTTCCCCACTGCACAGCGGAGTACCCCCCCAACTTTGGGGAGGGGAAGGGGCTCGTGGGGAGGGGGCGGAGCCCAGGCCTGGAGAGCCGGGGACTTTCCTGGGCCCGGGCGGGGGCCTTAATGATCCCAGGGGAGCCGGCTGAAGCCGGAGACTGGGAGCTTGTGTTGGAGGTGGGGGGAGAGGCGTGGAAGGATCAGAGTCTGGAGGTATTGGAAGCCAAGGGTGTTTTGGGGTGCATACACCCCTCAGGAGCGTGGGGAGGGACGGAGGCAGGTATGCGTTAAGGATGTAGAGTGGAGTCAGGGGGGCGGGTTGGGCAGAGTAGATAGGGTGTATGTACAGACCGAGGATGGGGCTGGAGGCGGTAGACTGTGTATAGGGGCCGAGGGGACAGCGCTGGCATCCCTCTCCCCACTCATATTTACCCATTTAGGGGACTGTGGGCTCTGCGTTAGTGAGTTTTGAAGGGTTGGTGGAGGATCCGTGTGCATGATTCTTTGTTTTGGTGTGTGTGCACGCCTTGACGTGCTGCATGTTCCTGCAGGTGGGCCCCTGGTTTGGATGTGTAGGTGTTTTTCTGTGCTTGAGTGTGTGTGCACCCAGGGAGCGGCTGACCATGCATCTGCTGTGTGTTTGGATATGTGTTTATATGTATACTTAGGGGAAGGCGTGTATGTCTATGTGTGTGTACTGGGAGAGGGGTTCACGGGAAAGAGGTGTGTAGGTACTGAGGAAGGTGGGTGTGTAATAGCAGAATGGAGTGTATGTGGATAGGTGTGTGTGCACCTGTGTACTGGGAAGGGGTGTGAATCTGTGTTCTCTTGTGTGTAACCTGTGTTGATGGGTATCAGTGTGTGTGCCTGCCTTAGCTGGTATGTATGTTTCTGAGTGTGTGTCGGGGGTACCTCTTGTCTCTGCAGGCAGATTTTCCTGGCAAAAATCCCGAAAGGAAGGCTGTCTGCAGGATTTTGAGACTTCGTGGATGGCCTCACCTGGGTTTAGGGGTAGTGCCTTAAGTATCTGAGACCTATGGGTGGGAGGGAATGAGTTGTCTTATGAAGTGCCTGTTTTTGGGGGATGGGTTTTTCTGGAAGAGGGCGTGTGTTGTGGGGAATAGGGAACAAGGGGTCTGGTTGTAGTCCTAGAGGAATTTGGAAGATTGGCGGGGTCAGGGAGAAGAATAAGAAGAACTTCCTCCCCCATCATCATAGGCTGGGTTCCAGCGCTTGGAGAAGCTACACTCTTGGATTCCCAGCCTTAGTTACAAGCTTCAGGCCACAGTTCTCTTGGAAAGCCGTCTCAGAGTTTGCTGCTTCATAGCCTTCTAACTCTGCCCTGACTCTAAGATCCTAAAGTTCCTGAGGAGTCTTGAGATTTTGGTGTGGGATGGAAACAAGAGGAGGAAGCATGTCTGGAGGGTTGAGACCTGGTGGGGAACAGCTTGGGTTCCCTGCCCATGGGGTTGAGAAGGTGGCATAGGGTGTTTCTTCAGGAGCTTTTGCAAGTGAGTCTGTGTGGTTTATCAGACCAAAAAGTTTCCCTTTTCCCTGGTGTCAAGCATGATTGAGATGGAGCTGTGGGTGTGGGGCCAGGGCTGAGTGTCTGTGTGTCGGGAAAGGGCCAGGTACCCATTGCAGGCTATACTGCTATACTCATCATCATGATAGTGTGGTGGGAAGTCAGTGACTATCCAGGAAGTGAATGTCTCTTTCCACCAAGAAGCCACAGCTCCCTTCTCTCCCTGTCCTCTCTCATCCTTTCTCTTTTGGGGTATAGGAAAGGGGTTGCTCACCTCCTTCTTTAGGATACTAGCCTTCCCCCATTGCACACTCTTGCAGTTTTCTTTTTGCTGCCAGTGGCTGGGTTGAGGCACCCAGTTTTAAGAGCTGAGGTGAGATTGCACATACCCATTATGGTCTCTGGGCAATTGCAATTGGAATGTTAGAGTCTCTAATGGGCATGTGCAATTGGAATGTTCCCTCTTTAGTCCTCAGGGCTCCCTACCCTCCCTAAGGCCTGGAGATAAGAGTAGTAGGGGTTAGAAAAGGTTTGAATGAGGAACGAGGAACAGGGCAGAGTAGGAAAAGACCTTTTTTTTTTTTAATGGATCATTCCCCCAAACCCAACACCTGTCTGATAGTTAGGGCTCCCAGGGCTAGTAAGGCACTTGCATCTAAGATGGCGTGCCCTGGCCCTCTGGGGTCCCTTGTTTGCTCTGTATATGCTGATCACATGCATGATATATTATGCTGGTGGGGGCTCTCTTCCAAAGAGGAGGAATTGTGGTCAGATAATAGGAAATGCCATTTCTGAAAGTACTTCCAGATTGGGAGTCAGTGGCCACGTTGGCCCCTCCTCACCCATTGTCTTGCTCCTGACTTCTATTTCCTCTAATTCTTCCGGGGCAGGCCTCTCTGGTGTGTTTGCCTCTCCTCCTGATTCTTTTAGATCTGAGGAAATATCCCCCCTTCCCTGGCCATAGAGCAGGACAGTTTTTTATCTGCTCATCTGGTTTCCAGGTCCTTCCAGTTAATGGGGAGGGAACTTGACTAACAGAAGCTTTGGCAGGGAAAAGGAAGAGATCTGATCCCCTCTGAGTTTTAGGGACTCCAGTCTTCTCCTTCCCTCAAGTGTTCATCACATTGTGAGGCCAGAGAAACGAGTCAGAGTTGGTTGGAATTAGTACTTAACAGTGGTGTGATCTGGGCAAGTAATAAACCCCATTCCCCAGCCTCTTAGGTGTCTTAAGGCACATCCTCCAAGCCTAGACTGAGCCTTTCCACAAGGAATCCCTGGTCCCCCACCAAGTGGCTTTCTTCCCTGGTTTGCTTTTAAATTCTGGCTTTGCCACTGTCTAATTCTGTGACATCAGACAAAACTGGTAACTTTATGAAGCCTCACCTGTAAAATGGAATTAATAATAGGCCCTACTTCTTGGGGTTATGAGGATTAAATGAAATAATAGAGAAAGCACGTTGCACAGTTCCTGGCACATAGTAAATGTTAGCTGGATGGTTCGGATTCTGAGGGATAATCATCATTAAGGGAGAGAGGTCGGAGTCGGGATAGGAGAACTGGGCTTTGGTTCTGATCTTCCTCTGGCCGACCACATTAGGCACTCTCTCCTATCTGCCAGGCGCAGTGTGAAGCACAGGGGATGGAGGGGCAAATAAGATGTTTTCCCAGGGGAGACATGCGAAAACATGTTGATTCACTGCAGCCCAGTGAGTGCTGTGTGGAGGTGTTTTCAGGAGGCCACTGGAGCATAGAGGAAGAGTGCTTGGCCCTGGGGTGAGGTGCCAGGGAAGGTTCCTGCAGGAGATCCCCTGTTAGCTGGATTTTAAAAAAATTAAGGTGAAATTCACATAATAGGAAATAAACCATTTTAAAGTGAACAGTGGCATTTAGTACATTCACAGTGCTGTGCAACAACCACCTCTGTCTAGTCCCCAAACATTTGCACCATCCCGAAACAAAACCCATACCCATTACACAGTTGTCGCCATTTCCCCTTACCCCAGCCCCTGGCAACCACCAATTTGCATCCTGTCTCTATGGATGTACCTATTCTGGATATTTCATACAAATGGAATGATAGAATGCGTGACCTTTTGAATCTGGCTTCCTTCGCTTAACATAATGTTTTCCAGGTTAATCCACATGGTAGCATGTAGCAGGTATTAGTACTTCATTCCCTTTTATAGCTGAATATTATTCCCTTGTGTGGACAGACTTTACCTGGTTAAAGGATGAGTTAGGCCAACAGGAAGGGTCTTAGGATGGCACTCCTGGTGGAGGCTGAGCGTGAGCAAGAAGGCACACAGGGTATTTGGTAGTCCTGTACCTTGAAGTATGAAGTGGGGATTTGGCCTCAGTTTCTCTGTCTAAAAAACAAAGTTAATCATCCCTTTCCTGCTTGTGCTATGGGCTTGGTAGAGTTGGAGGTATTAGGGGAGAAGAGAGGCTAGGGTATTATTGCCTCTTCTCAGGGTCTGGGCTGGGGATGGGACTTTAAAAACGTGCTCTTTCCTCCTCTTTCCTGGGCAGCTCACTCCTGTATGCATCAACCCTCATCCTTGTGGGGAGCCATCTCCCTGTTCACTTGACATCAGCTTCCCCTCTCTCTGAATTGACCTGAAATTTTCCCTTTTACCTTCCACAGGTGGGTAACCCTGTGCATGATGAGATTTTGGCAGCAGAGGTGAAGGAAAGGCCTGGGACTAAGTCCTACTCACATTCTACCCTATGGCGGCCCTCCCCTTCTTTATCCTGTCTCTTGGTGATGTGGCTTGGGCAGCCCTCTCTCACCTTCTCTGTTGTGGTCTGGATAGAACTGTGGTGGGCCAGGGAAAATGTTTGCATTCCTTGTCTCTACCCTGCTTGGTGCAGAGTAGGAGGCAGAGGCCCTTTATGGTGGGGCCCTTTGGAAATGAGGTTTTGCTGTGCTTTGTCGGATGCCCCTGGCAAGATTGGTAATTACAGACATAACAGCTGGGAACTGGTTTGAGAGAAGCAGGCTTGGAATCAGCAGACCTGAGGATATCCTGGTAATCAGGGTGGGGCAGGGAGAGGGGAGAGTGGGATGAAGCTGGCAGCTGGGTAGGGTGGGAGGCTTGGGGCCTCCTTCCCCTGCCACTCCACACACAGCTGGGCTTAGAGCCTAGAGGAGAGTGGGAGGTGATTGGAACCCAGGTCTGCTTTACTGTAAGTGAGGAAGGAGGAAGGAGAGGAGGAAAGGTGGGGGATCCAAGGGCCTCTGAAGAAAGAAGCAGAGAGGAGGAAGAGGCATGTTGGTTGCTCTCTCAGGCAGTACCTGGATGTGGTCTAATTTAGAACAGGGCCAACCCTGCACCTAGAGGTGGTTCCATCTTATTTTGGGGTGTTTCTCCTTACAGTGAGGTTATGGGAGCAGGAAGTGGAGGGGATTCACTGTGGACCCACTAAAGGAGAAAAGGTGGGAACTAACATTTTTTTAAGCATCTATTGTGTGCCAGAATCTGTAATATTCTGCATACATTATTTTGCTGAAAACTCTTAACCTTCTGAAGTAGGCACTATTATTGCCATTTTATAAATAAGGAAACTGAGGTTTGGAAAAGGGGAGCGACTCACCTGAGATTACATAGCTCATAAAAGGCTGTGCCAGGTCTGACTTCAGTGCTCTTCCTTTTCCCAAAGTCTCTTCACCTTCCCCTACTGTCATTCCAGTTCAGTCTGATTGCTCATTATTGCCTTTAATCTTGCACTTGAGTAATTCCCCTGTTTTCTGAAAAGCAAACATGAGTCCAGTGTCAGCCTGAGGAGTAGAGAAGCCTACCCTTGAGGGTGGGAGTCAGAGAACGATCTCATCTCCAGGAGGAGCACCTTGGTGTCATAAGCCTGGGGCGAGGCCGGCATCTGGGCAGAAACCTCTCCTGGGGTGGGTGTCTTTCTCCTTGCTGGGCCATGATTTTGGATGGGGGTTGGGGTAAAGGAGTGACTGTAGGCTCTGGCCACCATGGCCCATGGGGTCTTGTTTGTGAATGGGAGGAGCCTGGTCCTTATTGTCTATAGGGTTTTCTCACAGCCCCTAACAATGTCCTTCAGACTCCTGTTTTCACCAGAGTGTTCTTGGCTCCCTCAGCCTGGTCAGAGAGAGAGGGTGTGTTTGTTTGTGGGTCTAGGGAGGGGGTTCTGTTTTTTTTTTTTTTTTGAAACAGAGTTTCGCTCGTTGCCTAGGCTGGAGTGCAATGGCGCGATCTTGGCTCACTACAACCTCCGCCTCCCTGGTTCGAGTGATTCTCCTGCCTCAGCCTCCCGAATAGCTGGGATTACAGGCATGCACCACCATGCCTGGCTAATTTTGCATTTTTTGGAGAGGCGGGGTTTCACCATGTTGGTCAGGCTGGTCTGGAACTCCTGACCTCAGGTGATCTACCTGCCTCGGCCTCCCTAAGTGCTGGGATCCCAGGCGTGAGCCACCACGCCCGGCCCAGGGGATCTGGTTTTTTAGGGTAAGTAGGGTTTAGATAGGAACGGGTGCTGAGCCCGAGGTGTGAATGCAGTCACTTAAAAAACAACAGACTGTGAACAAAAACACGCATTTTGTCACCTGCTTTACTTCAGGAATGGAGGTGGCAGATATAAGGGATGGGAGAGTTGAGAATTTTCAGCAAAGAGTGAGAATCTCAGGTAGGGGGGTGGTCACGATGGTGGAGGCCGGCTGGTACTTGGGCCTTTCAGCTGGCTCTGGTTTTCTAGATAAGAACTGGCCAAGTTGCCAGATCCAAGGCATTGGGCTGAGGCAACAGGAGGTTCTCAGGATGGGGATACCCAGCCCTGCCACCCTCATCCCCAGTCACACTGCATCTCACACCCTGAGGCCCACTCCACCACTTTCCTACAATCCAGCCTTTGCTGACAGTGCCCCCATATGTTCTTCCCTCACACTCCATCCTCACAGCTCAACTCTCCCCATCCACAGCAAGCCCGAGGTTGGCTAGCTTCCCCTTCCCAACTAGCTGCTTTTCACATCTTTGCACCCCAGGGCAGGGGCTGGGTGAGCAGGCTTTGAAGGTCTTTTGGGGCCAGGGACAGTTGGGGCCTACCTCGAGCAGCAGGCTATGAAGAGGGGGGCATTTGTTTTTGGAGTGTACAGGAAGCTGGCTTATGGGTCAGCACAACTCACCCACCTCCCATTGTCCACCCTCTCCCTGAAGACACCTCAAGCTGCCTGCTTTCCTTCTTGGTTCTTCCACAGCTCACCTGGTGGGCAGGTACGGGCCAGTTCTCTGCCTAGGCCAAGGGAGGAAGCAGCTCAAAGCCCGGTGGTGGAAATTGTGGGGCCTGCCTGTTGGTAAAAATTAAATGGAGAATCCAGAAGCCCTGGTTACCTTCCCACCAGCTTAGTGTCCCGTCTTCCCACCGGCCCCCACCTGGGACAGATGCCAGGGGGATTACTCACCTTTTCTCCTGCAGCCTTTCCACCCCCAGTGTTCTCTTCAAGACGGACTAGGAATGGGTCTGGGGAAGGCTAGGGAATGGGGTGCTATGGGACATGAATGTGCACACATGTCTGCTTTTGTGTGCTGTGTTGGGGGGCAGGTACCTTCTGGGAGCTGGGATGGGGGTGGGGGTGCCAGAGAGACAGCAGAGCAGGTCTCTACAGAACCTGCCTAGCCAGGGTGGGTGGAGCTGGGTGGGGCAGGCAGGAGTGATTCCAGGTTTCAGAGGGGGAACAGAGTGTGGGTGTATATGTGTATGGGTGGGTATTTCGGTGTGTTTGTGGATTTAGAGGTCCCCAGCCTCACCCCCGGCCTTAGACTGAGGGAAATTAAGGAAGTAGGTGGAGAGGGGCTTGGCTCTGGCTTCCCCAACTGCTTTTGAAGTAGAATGCAAGCTCAGGTATCCTGGCCAGGAGCCCAGTCTGTGGGCCCTTCCCCTGCGGTGCACCCTGCACTGGGGTCTGCTGGTGAGAAGCTGCTCTGGAAGCCTAGATGCCTGGATGACACAAGCACGGCCAGGATCCCACCCCTCCTCTGCCACTCAGCCCAGTGAGGAGAAGGATCCTGCCCCCACCCTGGGGCTATGAGGATGGTGAGCTCATGTCTGGGGCTGTCCTGGGAGAATGCCTGGTTAACAGGGCGGGGGTGGGGCACCTGGTGCCAGCTCCTGGGCTCCCTGCTCTGCCCTTCCCACCCCTCAGCCCACCAAGATACAGCTGTTCTCTCTGGCCTCCTGGGCAGCACTGTCACCCAAGGACAGCCTTTTTCAGGGTTTAGGAATGAGGGTCAGGGCAAAATCTTCATCCTGTTTTTGGTCCAGGGCTGGAGCTGGTCCTTGCCCACTCTGTACCTTAGTCTTTTCGGTGATAGCAAAAGCCCAGCCTCTCTGGATGGGTGGCTTGCCCACAGCCCAAGGCTGGATGGGGATGAAGGAACATCAAGGTTCTTAGTTGTGGTAGATGGATGGGTGCAGGAACCACCCCTTTTGGGGATAGAGGCTCTTTGGTTCTGGCTGTCTTAGCTGAGGCCTGTCTAGTCTCTGTCTCTTTGTCCCTGGTGAGAAGAGGGGGCAGGACGGAGTCAGCAAATCCTCTCCTGTCGGGGCCTTCTTGCAGTTGTGGCTACTCAAGGAACCAGTGTCCAGAGCAGTCTCATGGAGAAACCTGGTCTCACTCCAACAGGAGCACTCCTCAGAGTCAGTGTTAGTACAATTTTCCAACAATTAGAGGAGGCCAGAAATGGGCTGCCGTAGAAGTAGTGGCCATGGGCTAGTCACCTTCTCTCTCTGGGTCCCACTTTTTTATTTGTAAAATTTGAGGTTGTCCCTCTAAGGCCCCTTTCAGCTTGGTGCTGGAAACTGCTGAGAAGAGGGTGGTTCAGCCAGCTGTGTCCTCCTGAAGGGGAAAGGGAAAGGAAAAGGGAAAGGGGAAGGGGTGTCAGGGGAATGATATGGGCATAGTCAGAGGTTCAGGTACTTCCTTCCGTCTGTGGAAGCTGTGTTGGATGTCTGCATTTTCAACCCACACCCATCAACTTCAGCCCCCCACCAGGGCCTGACAGCGCTGCCTGGGTTGAGCACATCTGTGAAACTCAGGGGAGGTGTGTGACAAGGAGGAAAACCAAGCAAGGTTCTGAAGTGCGACAGCCGTGTCTCGAGTCTCTGCTCCGCCTTGCACTGGCCTTAGGCCTTGGTGAGGTTCTCTGACTGCACAGAGAGCTAGCTCCTGGGATCCTGGGCTGGGAGGTTGGACCCTGGGCTTAGTTCTTGCCACCTCCGTGGCTGAAGGTGGGCTTCCAGCACTTTGAGTGGAACTTATATTGATATCCTTGGACCTTGGCACTATGGTTGGTGATGATTAGGGAGCCAGGCAGCTAGGGGGTGCCCACATGCATACCCCTGCCCACGGGCTGCAGTGGGAAAAGGGTGCAAGGCATATGCAGGAAGACCCAGGCTCCTGTGTAGGAATCAGAGACCTTTAGTGGGCAGGGGCCCACAGATGACTCTTCAGGCAGGTTCTGAAGCAGTAATCACACCCATTTCCCTGTGTTCAGGCAGAACCCCCCTTCCCTAGTCCCTGACTATGGAGAGAAAAATGGTCCTATCAGAGATCTCTGCCCCTGTCTGAGGAGAACTTGAGGCTTCTTGTCCTCTTTCCCATCGTCTTCCCGTCTGGCTGGAAGTCTTTTAAAAATCAAACCCAAGCACCCTTCGCAGCTGCTTCCAGCCCTGTCCTTGGTGGAGATGAGGAACACTAGGTGCCCTTTTTAGGTGCATGTTTGTGCTCTGTCCCTGCCCCCCTTTTCTTCCGTGGCCTAGTCACCCTGGTTTCCACAGCTCTTTCTCCCAGCCCCGTCTTCATCTATGCTCTGTCTCATTACCTCACCCCAGGCCTAAAGTAGCCGGGACTGGGCTGCGGGGTGGGCCGGGGCTAGAGCAGTGGCAGGAGGTGGCATCTGGAGCTGCCTGCGTCTGGTCATCGGCCCCCAGCACGCGCCACACATGGGGGTGCTGGCGTTTGTGTTCAACGCCTTGCCCACTTGAGCCGCCTCCTTTGAGTGGGAAATGGGAAAGGGTTGGTCCGCCCTGGTCTGTGTTTTGGCCAACACCCACCCCCCTTATACACACACACACACACACACACACACACACACACACACGCACTACTCTAGGGCCCTGCTCCCTCTGCCTGTTGCCAGGTTCTGAGTGTATTTTTTCCAGAGGCCTCCAATTGTTTCCTGAAGAAACCTGATCCCAGAGCTCAGACAAAAGCTGGGGCCGCCAGAGGAGAAACCCCATTCTCTCCTCCTCTGTCCCTATTGCCCCCACCTCCATAACCTCCCTCCCTTTGGATGCTGGGTATGGGTTCCAGGACCCGGCTGCCATCACCTAGGCAACAGGGGGCTTTTGTTGCCATGGTGATCAATGTGGGAGAAGCTGGGCAGCAGGGACAAAAGCCCCCACATTCCCCCCTGCCAAGCTCCCCCCAATCCCCTTGGGATGATACTGAGACACATTCCATTAATTTTATTTCTGAAAGGCCTTTGGAGGGGAGAAGGGTCTCCTTTTTGTAACAGGCTCTCTCTTCTCTCCCTCTCTCCTCCCTGGTCTCATTTTAACCCCAGATAATCCATGGTTGGTTTGAGCAGGGGACTGAGTGTGTGTGTTTGTGTCTTGGGAAGTGGGGGGCAAGGTGAAAGGCAGTGGGGCACATTCCTTTTCTATAGCCTCCCCATTCCCCAGACTAGGGCAGCTCCCTGTCCTGCACCAAGTCCAGACTTCCCTCCCTGTCTCGTCATCCCTCTTGACGTTTCCACTTGTTGATCTCATCCAGCGATCCCCTCCCCCCATCTCTTCCCTGGGAACGCTGCCCACCCGGGAGACCCTCCAAACCCCTGATCCCTGAGACTGATTAAATAAGGGGAACTTCTGCCCTTCTCTTTACTCCCCTCTCCTCCCTCCTCTCAGGCCCCCCAGCAGCAGTGCTTGGATTAGTTCCCTGGTGTACTTGAAGACACAGCAGGCAAGGGTCTCAGAAGTCGGGTTCATTTTTGGCACCTGTGTTTGGTAGGGAGGAGAGAAGCGTGTTTTGGTGCTTTTTGGGCACTCTGACTTGGGTTGGCAGGCCAGGGGAGCAGGATTCATGTTGAGTCTTTAGTAAGTAGCAGGGGAGGAAGATAGGGGGCACTAGGCTGGGCAGCTCAGAACAAAAGGGGACTGGCATCCTTGTCTGGTTTGAAATTTATCTGTAGGGGAAATGAAATGGCATCAGTTTACCTTCTGGGTGTGTTTGAAGTGGTGGTTCTGGTTGGGGTGTGTGTGTGTGTGTGTGTGTGTGTGTGAGACTTCTTTATTTAGTTGTACTAACAGCAGCGTTTATTTATACCACCTCTTTCCCTAGTCTCAGAGGAAGTGTCTGAGGATTGGAGTATGAGTGATCCTGGAGCTAAAACTTGTTAATTGCTTAACTAATTACTAGCTGAACCATTTATAAAAGCACTTCTTTCACCCTCGTGATCCTTATGGCTACTCCATGAAAAGGCATCATTGTCTTCCCTATTTTACTAATGAGCTTACCAGGCTACAAGCACAGAGGTGTTAAGTAACTTGCACATGGTCACACAGCTAGTCAGTGGAAGAGTTAGGTTTTGAACTCAGATCTTTGAGTGCACATCCCTGGCTCTTCTGGCTGTTGGCTTTGGCAGATGATGGGTATACAGGAGGATGAGGAGATGGACAGCCTGGGATCTAGTGTGTGTGTCTAGACTCTAGTCCATGGCAGTTGTTTACTTCTCCACCCCCTTCTCTACCCCCATGTCACTCTGTGACCCACTCGTTGCCTTTGAGCCTCCTGGCAAAATTCAGTTTTTATGAAGAAGACTAGAAAGAATAGGCTGGAACCACAAGAGAAATGCAGGTCAGATGTCTAAACTATAAGGAGGAGTAGGCCAGTAGAATGGGTCCTCAGGAGAGTGGGTAGATGAGCCCAACATATATTTTTCAGGTAGGGGGATAAATAAGGGTCATTTTTGCTGCAAAGGTTTTTGGAAAGGCTTATGGTTGGGTTAAGGTATTATGTCCCTGTCCTCTAAGTGTGTCCTTATCACGCACGTGCTTTGACATGGGGATACTGACAAATATAACTAATCCTATGGAGGATTGCCTCCATTGAACTCTGTTAAGAAGATGAAAGATTTCACATGCTTTCATCTCCCTACAGTCATTATAGTTTCCCTGAGAGCCAGAGAGGCGTACAGTCATGGATGTTTTGGTCAACGATGGACCACATATATGATGGTGGTCCCATAAAATTATACTATTGTATTTTTACTGTACTTTTTCTATGTTTAGGTACACAAGTACTTACCATTGTGTTACAGTTGGCTACAGTGTTCAGTACAGTAATATACTGTACAGGTTTGTAACCTGGGAGCAATAGGCTATACCATAAGGCCTATGTGTGTAGTAGGCTATACCGTCAAGGTTTGTGTAGGTACATTCTATGATGTTCCCAGGATGCAGCTGCCTAATGACACATTTCTCAGAAAGTACCCCTGTGGTTAAGCGAGGCATGACTAAGTTCATTTACTAGGTTGGTATCAGTTCCTTGCTCTGTGCCCATGGGAGGGGAGATGGATATAAATATGTATCAATCATATTGCTTATTCTCAAATTACTGATGGTTTAGAGTAGTTGGAGTAAAGGTAACTATACAAAGCAAATCCATTTTAGGTTTTTTTTTTTTTTGAGACGGAGTCTCGTTCTGTCGCCCAGGCTGGAGTGTAGTGGCGTGATCTCAGCTCACTGCAACCTCCGCCTCCCAGGTTCAAGCAGTTCTCTGCCTCAGCCTCCTAAGTAGCTGGGATTACAGGCACCTGCCACCATGCTTTTTAGTAGAGATGGGGTTTCATCATCTTGGCCAGGCTGGTCTTGAACTCCTGACCTCATGATCCACCCGCCTTGGCCTCCTAAAGTGCTGGGATTACAGGCTGGGATTACCCGGCCCCATTTTAGTTTTTTAACATAATCAGCCTCTCAGCAGCATTTGACCTGGTTGACTTAATTCCCACCTCAAAACACTGTTAAATTTCTGGCTGCCTTGAGACCCCACTCTTCTGGCTCCCCTCCTCCTCTGGCCTTCTCATCCCCTTTGCCTGCTCCTTTTCCTCTGGACATGTCTACCTATTGGGGTCCTTTATGTCCGTGGAAGAGTTAGGTTTTGAACTCAGATCCATCTGAGTTCCATCTATCCCCATAGCTTTTCACACCCTCAGTACCTCCACCTCAGACTGTCCTCCAAGTCTGGCTCCTCTGACACCTGGCTGCCTACTGTCTCATGGCCACTAACTTAGCAGGCTAGAAGCTGAACTAATTATCTTCCCTCACAAGGCTGCTTGCTCCCCAGTCTTCCCTACCCTACTGATGGCGCTACCATCTGCTCCCTTGCTCAGGCCGGGGATTCTTAACACTCCCTTCCCGCTCATTAGGTCCTGTTGATTTGACCACCAACAGTAAGTCTCAAACATGACTGTTACTCACTCTTCTGTGGCTCTACCCTTAGCAAGCCTGTACTACTGCAGTCGCCTCCTTACTGATCTCCCTGTTTCTATTTTTCCCTCTTTTCAATCCATATCTGCATAGCTAAAATCCTTCAAAGTTTTCCTGTGGCCTTAGAATAAAATAAAGCTCAAGCTCTTCACCTGGTGCCTGGCTGTCTCTGCAGTGCCACCTTCTACCATCCACTCTCTTCCTCAACTCTAGCTCCACTGGCCTTTGTTGGTTCTTTAAATACAACAAGCTCTTTCCTGCCTTTGGCCTTCACACATGTGATTCCTCTGCTCCATGGGCATTTTCCTACACTCTTTGCTTGGTTAATTCCTATTTCTTCTTCAGGCCTCTGCTGAGGTGTCCTTTTCTCAGACTTTCTAGAACCGCTAAGTTTAAAGTAGTAGCCCTTACTCCATGGGTGTCTCTCATAGTTTGCTGTTCCGCCCTTCCATCATGCCTGCAATCGGTCGTTTATACTTATCTGCTTACTTGTTTGGTGTGCCCCTTCCCTGCTAGACTGTAAACTCAGGGTCTGTTATACCACTTTACACCTAGCAGAATACATGGTTCATAGAAGGTGCTCAAACAAGATTTGATGCGTCAATGACTGAAGATAGGAAGTAAGCGCTCGGTGGATGGTGATGGCTGTTAGGGGAGTCAGGGTCAGCGGGGAAGATAACATTGGGTGCTAGAGTAGGTGGGGGCTCCTATGAGGGGGTGGGGGGGGGGCTCTGAAGAATGAGCAGGATTTGGGTGGGGGTTAGAGAGAGGAGAGGTCATTCTCCTCTGCAGAATCAGAAGGTGAAGTATGGTTGAAAGATAAGCCTATAAATAGGCAGATAAACTTGTGACTTGCCTGTTTCAGAACTTCAGGCAAGCAGAAACTTGTCTTCTCCTCCCATCCCCTACCGTATTATCCATAGTTTCCACCCCTCACCCTCACCTGGGGCTGTGCATATGTGTGGCAGCCTCAAGGAAGCTGCCAACCTGATCTTACCGGTTGGCAGCTTACTTCAACACTGGGTGTGTTTGAAGTAAATGCTGGGGAGATGGTATCAAGGGAAGCAGCCCACTGTGGGCACACTCAGAAAGTATGAGTGAGGGGAGGAGGTGTAGCATGGGGAGAAGAGGCCTGGGGTAGCCCCTGGACAGAAGCCCGCTCCTTTCTGCTCTCTGAGGTGTCCACTGATTCAGCCTGTTGGCCTGGCCAAAACCTGCCCTCTTCACGCCTCGGTTTCCCTGGCTGAGAATAGGGAAGCAATGCCCTGCTCCTCCCTTCCAGAGGGCTTGGGGTTGGGTCATTCTGGGTGAGCCTTCCTGCCCTGGGAGCCTTTGCTGGCCATCTTCCCCCATGCCTGAGTCCTTGGCACAGCCTGGCAGGGCTCTTTCTAGAGAAGGGTAGGAGGAACTGGGCCCAGTGGACAGCAGGAACCTGGGTGGAGATATTCTCAGGCTATGGCTGGGCTCATCTGAGCCTCCTGTGGCTGTTGTGTGCAGATGGTCTTCCTCTGCCCTGACCCCACAGGGAGCTCCAGCCGCCTCTCACTAGCTTCTTCCTCTCACCAGGAGCGTCGCTGGATTTTCTCTGAGACAAGCCCACCTGTCCAGCAAAATAGAGTCCCTCAGGGTGACAGTTGACTTCCTAAAGGTGCCTCTTGGCCTAAAGAAGCCGGTGCTGAAGGAGGTGGCTGTGGGGCCCCCCAAGAGGCCCCAGCCTGCGGCCCTGGAGCGCTACAAGGCGCGGCGTTCAGACGCCATGGACACCGAGTCCCAGTACTCGGGCTATTCCTACAAGTCGGGCCACTCCCGCAGCTCCCGCAAGCACAGGTGGGCAGGCATGCAGGGTGACATGCGTGGCGGAGGGAGGGTTGGGGGCTGTTAAGAGGTGGGCACGTGCAGGGGTGGTAGGGTAGAGTGGCTGCTGAGAAGACCCTGGTCCGCCACTGGACTTTCTATGCCTTTTCTGGCTTCCTGCCGCAGGGACCGCCGGGACCGACACCGCTCTAAGAGTCGAGATGGGGGCCGAGGGGACAAGTCGGTGACAATCCAGGCTCCCGGGGAGCCCCTGCTGGACAATGAGTCCACACGAGGGGATGAGCGGGTGAGCACTGGGGATGCGGTGGTCCAGACCGGGCATTTTCAGACTGCTCCTGAGGGCCTGGAGGCTCCACGGAGTGGGGGAGGGCTTGGAAACCTGGTCTCAGACAGCCATCAGATCGGGGAGCGTGTTTTGTGTTATACTTAGCTTGGCTTAGTGTCTTAAGGTAGGACCTTCAGGAATTTCAGTATACAGATCCCTCTGGAAGCAGCAGCCTCTCCTTCCTTATCTCCAGAGGAGTGGGGGGTGACCTGGGCTGTGTGATGGGAATTGGCCAGCTCCTGTGGAGCTGCTGCCAGCCAGTCAGGCCCGCTGGGAGTCTGGAGCAGGAGGGTGGTGGTGGTGGCTGGGCCTGGGGTATGTGTGAGCAAAGCTGAGTTTTCCTGGAGCCTCGAGATGTGGGCGCTCTGTGCCCTCTGGTGTCAGCCTGTAGAATGGCGTCACCTAGATCTTGGGAAAGGAGTATGGGAAGAGTAGATGGAGAAAGCCCAAGGGACAAGAAGTAAGGCTGAGGGATGGAGCAGGGGCCCCGGGAGAGAGTTCTCCAGGACAGGGGTGAGCAGGTTTTCTATTCTAACCTCTGCTGCCCACTGTGCTCACCTGGTAGGGAGGACAGTGGGCAGAACACAGTCCTGGAATAGGGCAGAGGCAGGATTTTAGGTGACACTGAGGTTGCCCAAGTCTCATTCCCCTTGGGATCATCTTGGGGGCTGGAGATTCCCAGCTCCTTTTTCCTCAGAAGAAATCTCTGTGGCTGACATTGGGAATTCCTGGGCCTTGGGAGCAGGTCAACACCTGAAGGAAATGGTCTTTTTCCCTCTCTCCCAATCCCTTCTTCCTTGGGCCTGGCCTCCTGAGTTCTTGAAGTGACCCTGAGGCATGACCAGCTCACCTGCTATTGGGGAGGAGATCCCAAGCCCTTGGTCCTTGGAGGGGGTGGGCAGTATGTCTAGGGGTCAGAGGGCGGGGAGCAGACCCAGGGCTTTGAGCTGAAGGCAGTCAGTGCATCTGCTTTCTATCTTCACATCAGACTCATTCCCCATCCTGTAGAGAGGAGGTTCCTCAACCTCCCTAATCACTGGTGCTGTCGGGCTGCCTTCATCCTGTAACCTGAACCTCCTGGGTGTCAGGTTGTGATTCCATATCCCCAGGCTGTCCCAGGAGCGAAGGGTGGGTGCTGAAGGCAGCTGGTGGTCTTGGGACTCCTCTGTGGGATGGCCTCCAGCCACTGCAGAGAAACAGCTTGAGCAGACCACACTTAGAGGGACACCTGGGGACCTCAGCCTGGCCACCTTCTTGCCTCCAGAGACAGGTAGCCTCTGCACTGTAGACATTTAGATGGCCCAGCAGAGGTGGCCTTGCAGACCAGAGACCCAGAGTGGCCTTGAGTCTGCACAGTGTCCTTCACGCCTTCACCCCTTTACCCCTGGGGTCTTCTGTTCTTCTCTGTGCTGCTTTGATCAGGTTTACTCCTTCAGTGGCTCTCCATGCCCGGAGAACAGGTGCTTATTGCCCAGCCCAGCACTGCAGCGTGGCCTGCACAAGCCCTGCCTGGCTGCTGTCTGCCTTACCTTCCTGGTTGCACCTTGCTGTGCTTCTGCACAGGGATCCTCTGCTCTCATAGCCCTTGGGTGCCTCAGTTCATGCCATTCCTGCCCTGGAGGCTCCTCATCTAGCTTCTGCCAAAATCATGGCATGCTGGAAGGAACTTAGATAGGACTTCCATAATTTTTTTTTTTTTTTTGAGACGGAGTTTCGCTCTTGTTGCCCAGGCTGGAGTGCAATGGCATGATCTCTGCTCACCGCAACCTCCTCCTCCTGGGTTCAAGCGATTCTCCTGCATCAGCCTCCCGAGTAGCTGGGATTACAGGCATGTGCCACCACACCCAGCTAATTTTTTTTGTGTGTGTGTTTTTAGTAGAGATGAGATTTCTCCATGTTGGTCAGGCTGGTCTCGAACTCCCGACCTCAGGTGATCTGCCCACCTCGGCCTCCCAAAGTGCTGGGATTACAGGCGTGAGCCACCATGCCCAGCAGGACTTCCAGAATTAATGTTAATGTTTGAGTGATTCATGTGGATCTTGTTAAAATGCAGATTTGGTTCAGTAAACATGCGGTGGGCCTGAGGTTCCGCCTTTCTAACAAGCTCCCAGGTGATGTCCACACTGCTGGTCCACAGATCACATTTTAAGTAGCCAGCCAGCCCTTAGAAATCATTTAGTTCAGCGATTCTCAATCTTGGATGACCATTACAATCATCTGGGGAGTTTTGTTTTTTTTTTTTAAAGGTTCACAAGCAGATTGCACTCTCCAATAATTAGCATTATTTTCCAACTTCCCTAAGTGTTCTAATGTGTGCATCTGGGATTGGGAACATCTTCCTTGGAGCCCCCCTCCCCCAAGGATCAGCTCAGGTCCCACCGTTTCTGGAAGCCTGCCTGCTTTGCTTGGCGAGTTTGCCCTTGGATCCCAGTCACTGCCTGAGTAGCTCCTTCAGCATTTGTCCTGTGCTGTCTGCTCTGAGGGTCATTGCCGCATGTGTGGTTTTTTCCTCTCTCACTGACCAGTGTCCAGCTCCCCGAGGGCTCGGGTCTTGGATTTGGCCATCTGCAGAGGCCAGACTTTGACACACATTGGAGCTCAGTAAATACTTTGATGGTTGCGTATTTGTTGATTACCCTCTCTTCTTTCTGCCTTCTCCTTTCCCATGTGTTCTTCTCTGTCTCCTCTCCCCTCACCCTTTCTCCTGTTTCCCTCCTCTTCCTCTTCTTATCCTTTCCTCCTTATTGTGTGGCTGGCCCCATTCTGCCTGTAGGATGACAACTGGGGGGAAACGACGACAGTAGTAACGGGCACCTCAGAGCACAGCATCTCCCACGATGACCTCACACGCATCGCCAAGGACATGGAGGACAGTGTCCCTCTGGACTGCTCTCGTCACCTGGGTGTGGCGGCGGGGGCCACCCTGGCACTGCTGTCTTTCCTCACGCCTCTGGCCTTCCTGCTGCTGCCCCCACTGCTGTGGCGGGAGGAGCTGGAGCCTTGCGGGACGGCCTGCGAGGGCCTCTTCATCTCTGTGGCCTTCAAACTGCTCATCCTGCTACTGGGCAGCTGGGCTCTGTTCTTCCGCCGGCCCAAGGCCTCGCTGCCCCGCGTCTTTGTGCTGCGTGCCCTGCTTATGGTGCTGGTTTTCCTGCTCGTGGTCTCCTACTGGCTCTTCTATGGTGTGCGCATCCTGGATGCTCGGGAGCGTAGCTACCAGGGCGTGGTGCAGTTCGCCGTGTCGCTGGTGGACGCCCTTCTTTTCGTGCACTACCTGGCCGTGGTCCTGCTGGAGCTGCGCCAGCTCCAGCCTCAGTTCACGCTCAAGGTCGTGCGCTCCACCGACGGCGCCAGCCGCTTCTACAACGTTGGCCATCTCAGGTACTCGCCCACGGCTGGAGAAGGGTTGGGAGGGAAAGGGCATGGGAGGATGTGGAGTGACTGCTAGGGTGGGAGGGTATGATGGTGGGTTGGAGGTGATGGGCTTGGAGGGTTGTGTGGGAGGGAGTTGAGTACTTTGCACCAAGTAGGTTTTCACCAATGTTTGCTGCTTGATAGGCAGGTTCATGTACACGGTCGTGGGGCAAGATCAGTTGGGAGTTATGAGTTGGGAATGAATAGGCATTTAGAGGTAGGGAATATTAGAGGGGGATGGACCAAAGGGAAGAAATATGGGGAGGTGCACAAACAGGGGCTTTTTGGAATCCCTTTTCTAGTCCTTTCTGGGAGGCACAGCTTCTTGTGAGGACTCAGAGAGTGGCCTGTGAAGTGACCTGGCCAGAGGAGGGATCCCCAGAGAAAGAGATAAGGAGGAGAGTTCTTCAGCTCCCAGTAAACAAGCTACCCCTCGAGGCCACACAGAATATCAGTGGCACGTCCTGGGTCCTCTAGAGAATCTTGGGGGAACGCTGAATGGGGATGAGGTGATCTTTGGCTGGGGACCCAGGCCCAATGCCCTTTCTCTGCTGGGCTTTGGCATGGTGGGGAGCGACTGGCAGGCCCAGCCCTGGGAAAGGCTTGGGAGCCTGGTAAGTAGACCTCAGGCCCGGAGTCAGGCTTCTCGGAAGCAGCTTGTCCCTGTCCTGTGTCCTCTCCTGCCCTGCCAACCTGCCCTAATGTGTCCCTTTCCCCTGTGCCCCTTGTCTGTCCCTTCTCCCACCCCCTCCTGCCGTCTCCCCCACAGCATCCAGCGCGTGGCAGTGTGGATCCTGGAGAAGTATTACCATGACTTCCCTGTCTACAACCCTGCCCTCCTCAACCTGCCCAAGTCCGTCCTGGCCAAGAAAGTGTCTGGCTTCAAGGTGTATTCCCTCGGAGAGGGTGAGCAGCCCTGCTCCTCTGCCCTTCCCTGTCTCTTCCCAAGCAGGACTCCAAGTTCCCGCCTCTCTCTTACCCTTTGTCCCTTGCTTTTTCCTTTCCTTAGCCTATGTTCTAGCCGCTTCTATTCAGTCACTTCCCTTGACTCCAGGTGGCTGATCTTAGCTGCTCATCCTACTTGCCGTCCCTTTATGCTATGGCGTGTCCCCTGATCTGGCTCCTCTGTGTCTCTCATCAGCCCTGGTCTAAGCCCTTTGGCTCTCGGAGCTGCAGAACCCCCTGCACTGGGGAGGAACATCTGCAGGACTCTTGCGCTTCCAGTGCCTTCCTTGTTGCTTTCCTATGGCCTCTTCCAGAGGTGGCCAGGAGGGTTGGGATTAGGAGGTATTGCTGGGTGGTGGGAACACCTTCTTCTGGACATGTCAGGCTGCTGTCTCCAGAGCTCCTGGAGTGGGAAGAGAGGCCACACTCTGATGTGACCATCTCCTCTATCCTGTTCCTGTGCAGAAAACAGCACCAACAACTCCACTGGCCAGTCTCGGGCTGTGATTGCAGCGGCAGCTCGGAGGCGGGACAACAGTCACAATGAGTACTACTATGAGGAGGCTGAGCATGAGCGAAGGGTGCGCAAGAGGAGGGCCAGGTGGGTCCCTGGGGGAGAAGAGGAGAGGAGGTGCTTGTTGGGTGAATGGGGAGAGGAAGACCAAGGAACTTCTGTAACTGCTGGAAATATAGGGCAATGATGACATGAGTTGGGGGTGTGTGCTTGTTTTCCGTTGCTGCCCTAACAGATTACCATAAACTTAGCAGCTGTGAAACAGCACACATTTATTATCTCCCAGTTCCATGGGTCAGGTGCAGGCTGGCTGGAGGCTGTGCTCAGGCCTCACAGGCTGAAATCAAGAGGACTCTCATCTGAGCCTATGCTTTCTCTTTCAAGCTCATTATTATGGGGAGAATTCAGTGCCTTATCACATAGCCCCATAGGCAGTTTACATGATGGTAGTGCACTTTTTTTTCCAGCAGAAACAGGTCTCTGACCTCTGCCACCAGCTGGAGATAACGCTGATTTTAAAGAGCTCATGTGATGAGATCAGGCCCTAAAGGACAGTCTTCTTTTAAGCCCACTGACTTGGCACATTAATTACATCTGCAAAATGTACCAAGATTGTTGTCTAATGAGGGGATGGGAGTCTGGTAGAAGTGGAGGGTATCTTTGAATTCTGCCTGCCACAGTGGGGTAGGGACCCAATAAAGGGATGTGAGCTTTACCTGCAACAGCATGGACTCAGGCTAGACTAGCCTGCCTGCCAGTAGATCTTGAGAGGACTCACCAGATGGTGCTTTTGTTGCCTTCAAAAAATGACGTTTTATTGCTTATATTTTGGTAAATTCTTAAATGCCATCCTAGCTTCTCCCTTTCCCTATTCATATTATTAAGTGAATTTAGTCAACCCTGAAGAATCTTACTTGGTGCCTACTCTGCCGGGTTCCATCTTGGTCTGTCGGGAGTTCCCTGAGGGAGGAGCAGAGTGCCTCGGGACTTGACCACGCACCTGGCCTCCGCCCCATCTCCCACACGAACTCCAGGCTTCAAGGGCAAGAGGTAGCCCTTACCTTGCTCCTATTTGAGGCTGGCATCCCCTGTAGTAGAACAAAGATCACCAACTCCATTTCTGTGGCATTCCAACCTGTCTCTAATTGTCTTGGAAATGGCCTGAGACTTGGGAAGGAAACCAGTGGTGTCCCTACCCCTTTACCTTCTGCCCTGACCAGGGTCATCCAATCTCCTGTACTGCCACCACCATTTTTGGCACATAGAGGACTCTTTCCTTTCCCCATTACCTTGCTTTTAACCAGGAGCAAACTTTTTCCTTTGTTTACCTGAGATAAAAGGATCTTTTCAAAGGGAATTTACTGAGAAATGTAGGGGAAGCAAGAGAGTAAAGGAAGAAATGATAGACATACACAGATCCACACCTATATACCCAGAGTCCCATCTGAAATGACTCAAGTTCCCAGGTTCCTGGGTTCTGCATAGAAGGCCTCACTTTCTTTCTTTGTCCTGTCACTTCAGGCTGGTCCTGCTCTTAGGCCAGGGGGCTTTTATTTTGGTTTTTGGACTTGAAGTGCAGATAATTGCATTAATTGCTCTTTTCAGCTTCTAACATATTGTCATTATAGAGTTTTTCATGGTTCTTTATTCTGTTTCTTCTTTTCCTCCAGTTCCCACTTTCACTCCAGCCCCACATTTTAGGCATCCTGTTGAGTGTGTTTGACTTCCTTAAAAGCTATATGTATCCTTGTGCAAAGTTAGTGTTAGTGTAGTGATCTTTGTTGGTGTTGGTGTGTGTGTCTGTATGTATGCTTTTTTTTTTTTTAATTGAGATGGAGTCTTGCTCTGTCCCCCAGGCTGGAGTGCAGTGGCATGATCTCAGCTCACTGCAACCTCCGCCTCCTGGGTTCAAGTAATTCTCCTGCCTCAGCCTCCCCAGTAGCTGGGATTACAGATGCACACCAGCATGCCCAGCTAATTTTTGTATTTTTAGTAAAGATGGGGTTTTGCCATGTTGGCCAGGCTGGTCTTGAACCTCTGACCTCAGGTGATCCACCTGTCTCACCCTCCCAAAGTGCTGGGATTACAGGCATGAGCCACCACACCCGGCCATCTATATGCTTTTAATGTAAATGGATTTTTTTTCCCTGCTTCCTCCTCAACACTGCGTTTTTGAGATTCATCCAAGTTGTCTGTACATCTAGTTTGTTGCATCTTTTTGCTGCACAATAGTTCATGGAATACTCCCAACATCCTATCCAATATTTGGTTTATAGTTACCTTCTTTCTTTTTTCCATTTTGATGGAAAAGTAATATTTTACTAACATTTTCATTTGCATCTCTCTAATTGCTAGCCAGTAACTACTTCCTATATCTTTTAGCCTTTCAGTCCTCTTGTGAATTTTCTGTTCACCCCCTTTGCCCTTTTTTCTCTAGGTTTCCTGTCATTTTCTTCTTGATATAAATTGTAGCAAATTCTTTGCATGTTCTAGATATGAATCCCTTGTTGGTTTTAGATGTGTATATTTTCCCCAGCTCCATCAGACGTCAGTTAATGTTGCCCATGCTGTCATGGTTGAATAGAAATCTGTCATTCTGATGTAATCATATCTATTAATTGTTGAGCCAATGAAGTATGATTTGGGGGTCTTATTTAAGAAGGTTTTCTTTAAAGTTTGATGGAATGCTTTGTCTTTCCTATAGCATAGTTCCTAGTTGTCTCTCTGGGTTTGACACTAGGTTTGCCCTCTGAGTCCCTGGGCTGGGCCCACTGAACTCTGTGGCTGTTTACTGTTCCCAGTGGGAGAAAGGCACTATTGCCTCTGGCTTTGTATTACTTTGGGTGAGCACAAAGGCCTGACCTCATTCAGGCTGCTGGAGTGTTGGAGCTAGGGAAGAGGGGTGGGGTGGGGGAAAGAGAGGTGGGCATCTGGCCCAGTCCCCTCCTGTCCCCTAGGCTTGTAGTGGCGGTGGAGGAGGCCTTCACTCACATTAAGCGGCTGCAGGAAGAGGAGCAGAAGAACCCCAGGGAGGTGATGGACCCCCGGGAGGCAGCCCAAGCCATCTTTGCATCCATGGCCCGTGCCATGCAGAAGTACCTTCGGACCACCAAGCAGCAGCCCTACCACACCATGGAGAGCATCCTGCAGCACCTTGAATTCTGCATCACACATGACATGACGCCCAAGGTAGGCCTGCCCTGCTGCCAGCATCCTTCCTCCTTCCCCAGCTCCTCTTCTTTCCCACCTTCATTTTCCCTTATTCTCTCACTACTTTCCTCACTGTCCACCTCATTTCTCTCTCCTCACCACCTCCTCTTTATAATCTTCTCTCTCATTCCTATTCCACCTGCCCCATCTGTGTGGGGTGAAGTCTTTAGGTAGATGAGGAGAAGGGAGTCCTCAGGACCATTTTGGGGATGGCTGAGACTTATTTCTCATCTCTATGAGGGCTCCGGAATTACCAGATCCAAAGGCCCACTTTCACCTCCATTACCCTCTTCACCTCCACTAGCTGGTCTTGGCTTTGTGTCATTTTGAGCCATTGCCCACCTTCAACTCTATTGCCAGCTTCCTAGAATTGCTTTCCCTGAGCCACCCTTGGTGAGCAGGTAACTAAAGATGTTGCACTTTAACCTTGACACCTCTGGCTCCCTCCTGGTGCAGACCTGCTTGGCACGAATCATACAAGCTGTGTGGGAAGGAAGGAAGAATGAGGGAGGGCTTGCCCAGGTCACAGCCTGGTGCAAGGAGAAGAGCAGCAGATGGGGATCAGGGGAGCCGAGTTCAGTCCTACCTGATGAGCCACATCCCCCTGTGCACTCTGGCTTCTTCATTTATAAAATGAGGGTCTGAAGCAGATGATCTCAGGCCCCTTCCTGCTGTAACATTCTGAGGTTCTAGTTCATATGCATAGAGTGAGCTCAGGGACGTCCTTCTTGTCTTTGGAAACTATGCCCTAGGGGATGAAGGACAGTGGGTAGATGACAGAGATTCTTATGCAGCCCCTTCTTTCCACTTCAGGCCTTCTTGGAGCGATACTTGGCGGCTGGACCTACCATCCAGTACCACAAGGAACGCTGGCTGGCCAAACAGTGGACATTGGTGAGCGAGGAGCCAGTGACCAACGGCCTCAAGGATGGCATCGTTTTCCTCTTAAAACGCCAGGACTTCAGCCTGGTGGTCAGCACCAAGAAGGTCCCATTCTTCAAACTCTCCGAGGAATTTGTGGATCCCAAGTCACACAAGTTTGTCATGAGGCTGCAGTCTGAGACCTCAGTGTGACTGTGCAACAGCAGGGGGAGTGGGAAACTCTGGGGGGTCCTGAGGGGGTGGGAGGGGGCTTGGTTCTCAGGCCCAGCCACATTCCTGCCACCCTTCTTCTTCTTGCTCTTTTTTTTTTTTACTTGAATTAACGTACCCCCACCTTCTCTCCTCGCTTCTTCCTTATTTTACCCCATGTGAACCTGGAGAGACCATCCTGCTGTCAACAGTACCTGGGAAGGACCCCCACCTCACCAACAACTTTTGTATTACTCTAGGCCCTGCAGGAATCAGTGCCTCTCTCCCTCTTCTTTCCCTAGTCTTTTCCCAGATTATAGTCTCTCCTGAAAGGGCACAGGGCCCTGCTGATTGTACTTTCCCCTCCTGAGCCCCGACTCACAAACCCAAGTTCTTAAAGCATTTCTCTTCAGTGGCCCAACAGGGTTTCTCTGGGGCACATGGACATGACTCCAGAGAGCCACAGTGCCAAACTCCTCCAGGGCAGCAACTGGCCCTCCTGTCCCTCACCCCAGCCACAACAAACCCTGGGTTCTAGGGCAGGGATACTCCTGCCACACAGCCCGAGTTAGAAATCTCCTTGCTAGGAGCATTTGCTTCCACATATATTTAGAGCAAAGAAGGATCCCATCCTTTTCCCAGAAATCTCCACCTAATGTTTTTGGTTTGTATGGTCACGTGACCATAGGCAAACACGTGGAAACCCTCTGTGACCACTTTTCCAGGGACTTAGGGGAAGGTACCTTTCTTCCAATGTGTCTTCCTAGGCAGCCCCTGAGGAGGAGGGCTGAATAGATCCCTGAGGTTTTGGAGAGACCCCCATCACTGACTCCTGCTCCCTAACCCTACCCTCACTTTCGTCCCCGCTCTTCCCAGTGAAGGATGGTATGTAGACTCCTGTACAGACATAGTGGCTTGCAGACCCTGACCCAGCCCCTGTGGTCTTAGACAAATGTTTTTATTTTTGTCACCAGTCATCCCTGTCCTGCCGCCTTCTCTCAACTCCAGAGACCTGTTGCCTCATCTCTTTTGGGGAAGAGCCGGCAGCTCCTCCTCATCCCCTGCCTTAAGTCCAGTTCTTTGCCTCAGGGGTCTCGTTTCCTTGGCCTTCCAGGGTCCCCACCCCTTTTCTCCCTGCCTGATTCTCTGAGCTCTGGGCTCCGTCTGTATTGGGTTGAGGGGCAAGGATTACTGCCTTTTGTAGGTACTTCACCCCTCACCCCATTTTAGCTTCCATAGTCTTTGCACCAAATCCAAATTCTTGATAATTTAGATCTCATTTTGAGCAAAATTTGCTGGCCCTCTAATAAATATTTTCAATATAAATCTGAGCCTTTGACTCAGACATTTTTGCCAAGGAGAGTAGAATTAGGAAGTACCCATATACATCCAGCCAGGATCCACATGGAGGACCTTTCTGATGGCTGCAATGACTAGGCCATTCCTCTGAGTAACTCAGTGTCCTTTTGTAGGCCCTTCTTTTCCCTGAAAGACTGGTTGGTACTTACCTTGCAGAGCACATCCTGGGATAAGATCCCTAGGGTCTCCCCTGGGAGGCTCCCGCTCTGTGTAGCGCCAGCCCTGGGAATGATGGAGCCTAGTGATCAGGGTTTCTCCTGCTGTCCTTTCTGCAAAAGTTTACTTGTTCACCCACCACATGCTAGAGAGGAGCTCATTGGCCAATGCTTACCTTGTCCCCAAAGGGGTAGGTTGTGGAGCTCACTTAGGCAGGGCCTCTGGCTGGGGCCAGGGTTATGAGATAGGCCTGTATGAAATATGTCCTGTTCTGGGGGTCTGTCTCTTTTCTTCTCTTCAAAAACTTTGTGTCAGAGGAGTCCCTTCTGAGTCACATAAATACCTCACTATCCTGGAAAACAGGGCCTGGATGGTGACTGGGGTCATTGCCTTTGTGGACAGGATGGAGTGTGGTGTGATCTGAGGAGCAGGTTGGGGTCGGGGAGAGGGAAAGGATTTGGGATCTTAGTTGCTGCCCTAGGTTAGGGGCTGGGGAGTGTTTATTTTAAGATCCTGCCATGTTTTTAATCACTGTGATTTTTTTTTTCATTCCCCTTTCCTAAAAAAAAGAATTTTTTCCTCCAACTCTCTAAGCACTAAGGGCTGTGCCTGAGAATGGTAGCATTTTGGTCTTTTGCTTCAGAACTGTGGTATCTTTGTCTTCTTTCATTATTATTATTATTATTATTACTATTGTTTTTTAAAATGTCAGGATGAATTGTCAGACATATGGCCATGTGTTTGTCCTCTGCTTCTCCCCTGTGGGAAGTTGTCTCCATGCTGTGAACTGCTGTGGGGTGTGCAGCTGACTCAGTCCCTCTGAGCAGTTCCCCCACTGTGTCTGTCCCATCATGCGCTGGATCTGCTCATTCTCCTGCTGTGGGGATATGCCCACCTCTTACCCCCTTGACACCATAGGGCTGCTGTGGCTGGGCCTCACCAGCACTGTCTTTTGTGTGACTCATGGCATCCTCGTTCATCCCCACCGTGCCTAGCAGGCCTTCCTTTTCACCACCTCGGAACGCTTGCCTTTCCTCCCTCCACAACAGGACGCTGTGCCTCAGTCCTTCACCTACCTCGCCACTCTGCCACTGTCCCCATTGGTCCTTTCTCCTAAACTGGTCTTTGTGCTCTCTTTGTTTTTTCTTATTTCCCTCTTGTCTCTCATTTTTTCTTCCCATTCCCCTCCCATTTCAGCCCTTAACTTTTCTCTTTCCCATCTCCACTCAGTATTCCAATGGCAAACCCTGATGTAACACCTGCGATGAGACATCGGACTCTCCGGAACTTTCTCATCTGACACGTCTTTTTCCCAGGGTTCGTACTTCTCTTCTCCTCCATTGGTCCCAGGCGAACTCCCCTGTTCCTCTGTGGTGTCTGTCAGTCTGTCTGTCTTCTCCTTCCTCTGCCCTTCCCACAGGGCAGTATCTGCTGATGGATTCAGTCCTGGTGTGTGATTGTTGTGATTTGTTCTTCCGTGCGCAAAAGGAAGAGGGCTTTTTGAGTTCCTTCCAAGTGAGATTGTAAATGTAGAATTTTCCACTGTTGGATCTAGATTTTTTTTTCTTTTTTGGGGGGGTTACAGAGCTGAGACCTTGTGCATGCATGTAGAAAATTGTAAAATGTAAATTTTTTTTAATATATAAAAAGCTTGTTTCTACAGTTTGCAGTGGATCTAAACACTACGGCAATTTTAGGGTTTTTTTCTTAAACATAGGAACTAAAACTGTACAAATTTTTTTTATATAAAATAAAGACATTTGACTTTTGTGGGGGCATTCTGTTGCTTTTCTTTCTTCACAGGAGTGGGAGCAAACGAGGGCCAGGGAATAATGAATATATACTCCTTGTTAGGGTGGGAATGGGCAGGAGGGGGCAGTGTGAGCTCATCATTGCTCTGCAGGCCTTCAGGGTGTGTTGGAGAGAAATGGGAAAATGAAAAAGGAAATTGCTTATTCCAAATCCTGATTCTAAAGAGAGAGAAACAACAATGTGAGGGCTTAACCACTTCCTGGTGTAGTTGTCAGGATAGAGAAAGAAAGATTACTTCCTGGGTCCACCCTCCTGAGCAAGCTTGTGTCTGTATGGCCTCTAGGGCAGGAGTGGGTTTCTAAAACATAAAGTGCCATAGGAATTTCAGGGGATAGTTGAGATTTTAGTCAGTGGTGACAGCCCATCACAATTCATTGAGACAAGTTTCTGTAGTATATATCTTAGTTCTAAATATGTAGAGAGTTCAGTGCTCTGTTGTCACTGTAATGCATGTAATCAGGTACTAAAATCACCCTCAAGAGATTGGGTCCCTTCTCCCAGTCTTACCTGGACCTGACCTCTGTGACTTTGGGCAAGATGCTTAGCATGTAAACAGCCTGCTAAGGTTAAAAACAAGCATTTCTGTATGGAGGTGGCCTATTCACTAGATTTCCTTCTCCTCTCCCCTGCCTCATACTCTGCCAGGCTCTGGGGATGCAAAGGCAAGAGAGGCTCCATCCTGGAGGATGACCCAGTTTACAGGGGTGACAGGCCGGGTGACCCTAGTGCAAGGCTTCATGGCGTGTTCTCAGGCAGAGTGTAGACAAACCCTGGCTGGATTCCAAGGAGCTCGGGGAGTTTCCTTCAAGAAATCTAGGAAGTTTGTTTAAGACTCAAGATGGGGGAACACACTCACCTTGAGATTACATTTTGTTCATCTAAGTATTCCTAGAATTGAAACCAGTTCCTCGCATATAGTTGGTCCTCAATAAAAAATTATTGCATGAATAATGAACTGAACAACTAACAATACAATAGGGGCTCATGAAAGGGATCATATACTTGCTTCTCCCTTTAAAATTGCACTCCAGTCTTTCTCATGTGAAAACAAACAAAAATACCTCCCTTGAAACTGCATCCCCATTCTCACGGCTCTGTTCTTTCTGTAACTAGGTTTGTAGAATAGTTTCACTTGCTGTTTCCAGTTCATTTCAGAGTCAACTTGTGACTTACATTGTGACCAAATTTCTACCTTAGCATGCCTCTGAAATTATTCTTGTTCTCAACAGCCAAGTATAGTAAACACCTTTTAAGTTTATTCTTTACTTAGTGCCTATGATGTTCCCAGCCTGATACTAAAGTACTTTCTCTGGTAAAGATACTGGATATGGTCCTGCCCTCACTGAGCTAACCTTGGTGGACCCTTGAGAAGGCTAGTTAACCTCAGGGACCTCCTCTTGTAATGCTGGCCCCAGGAATTCATAGATTTAAAGCCAGACCTCAATATTTGATTGATGAGATCATATTTTCTCTAGAGGTTTGCTGCAAGCAAAAGTGATAATCCTGACCATTTGTCAGGCAGCAAAGGGTATTTGTAACTTTTGTTTGAAAGGATGTGTTTTCCACAGAAGTACTTCACATAGCACTGAAGTTAGGGACCCAGCTTGGTGGATTGTCAGGGTCATGCCTGGGACTTCATGACATTATTTGTGATTATATGTGATTACATATGCTGCCCATGTGTGATTTTGGTTTTTTAGCCTTTGCCTTTGAAATACAGCCGAGAGGGGGAACTGGGGGCTGGGGCTCTGGATGAGGAGACATAAAGATCTTTAGAGCAAGGTCTCAGTGATTTGTTATTAGTTTTTTATTTTTTAATTTTAATTTTTTTGTTACTATTTTTGTTTGTTTGGGATAGTTTAATGGCTTCTACAGACTGAAAGTCAGCTTGCTTAAAGTAACCCTTGGCTTTTTTGTTACTTTAAGCATATGATAGTAATGCTCTTCCAATTGCCAGGAAGGCTGGGGTAGGGGAAAGTCAGCCTTTGGAAAAGCACTGCAGCATTAGTGTACACATGGTTATGGAAGATGCTAGAGAGATAATAAAGGACCACCTACATAGTAAATCTTGGAGAATAGTCATCCCTGTCTAGCTCCCCAGTTTCTTTTCAGGCTGAGAATGGGGTCCATTTCTCTTGGTACAAAGGGCAGGGTAGACATGACATCCTACCTGCTCATAACAGTGAATGCCACATTTGAGTATGTAGAATAGTGGGAGAAGGTACTGGTTTAGAGTTGGGAAACCTGGCCAAGGCATTGGCTTCTCTCATTTCATCTCAGCAAGTTTTGGGGGCACACTTACTGTGTGGTAGGCATTGTGATACAAAGATAAATAAAACATTGGCCCCCTCCCCTTGGAGCTCATGGGACTTTTGCTAGATAAGTTGGGAAATTTTATTTTGTTATATGTTGTAGGCAACCCGAGGAAGCACACTATTTTCCTGGAGGTGGTAAATACCATCTGTAAAAGGTAGACTGAAGCCAACAGTGTGTGAGGGTATTGAGCCTGATATGTAAACTATTTTGATGTCACTTGTCAAAAATAGCCATCTGTTCTCTGATGTCCTGTAAGGGGAATGACTTTGGTTATAAGGTTATAAAAATTAGGAGTATGGCTGGGCGCAGTGGCTCACGTTTATAATCTCAGCACTTTGGGAGGCCGAGGCGGGTGGATCACCTGAGGTCAGGAGTTTGCGACTAGCCTGGCCAAGATGGTAAAACCACGTCTCTACTAATAATACAAAAATTAGCTGGGCGTGGTGGCGCATGCCTGTAATCTCAGCTACTCGGGAGGCTGAGGCAGGAGAATCACTTGAACCCGGGAGGCAGAGGTTGTGGTGAGCTGAGATTGGGCCATTGCACTCCAGCCTGGGTGATAAGAGTGAAACTCTGTCTCAAAAAAAAAAAAAGAAAAAGAAAAGAAAGAAAAGAAAAAAGAAAAAAAAAATTAGGAGTATGAGATCTTCGGTTGTGTATTGTCCCTTCTTGCTTTTGGGCACAATTAGGTCATGCTGCTGCTTCACTTAGGGTAAGTATGTGGTTAAAAGTATGTGGTTTTAGGATTTTTTAGGGCAGTGGAACTACTGTGTATGTGCTATAAATGTGGATACTTGGCATTATACATTTTTTGAAAAACCCATAGGATATACAGTACCAGTAGTGAAGCCTAATGTAAATTATAAGCTTTGAGTGATTAATTGGAACAAATGTACCACTCTGGTGGGGGATGTAGATAATGGGAGAGTCCATGCAAGTGTGGGGGCAGGGCATGTATAAAAAATCCCTGTGCCTTCCACTCAATTTTCACATGAAACTAAAACTACTCTAAAAAGGCTATTTACATTTGAGATCAGGAGTTCGAGACCAGCCTGGCCAACATGGTGAAACCCTCCCCCGCCATCTCTACTATAAATACAAAAATTATTTTGGTGGAATGCGCCTGTAATTCCAGCAACTTGGGAGGTCAAGGCATGAGAATCGTTTGAACCTGGGAGGTGGAGGCTGCGATGAGCTGAGATTGTGCCACTGCACTCCAGCCCGGGCAACAGAGCAAGACTCCATCTCAAAAATAAATAAATAAATTACAAACAAACTCTATTTAAAAAAACCTGACGAAGAAGACATCAAGCACAACTTTACCTAATTCTAGACACCGCTCTAGTAATAAAAGTGATAGTATTATAGGTACTTGTGATGCAGGGGAAAAAAATGCAGGTGTGTGCTGTTTCCCCTGAATCCCTTAACAGTGTCACTATGGAGCTTGGAAATCTGTTAAAGACCACTGAAGAGGAAGCTGAAGCTCTGTTGGTCCATCAATAATACTGTGACAACCAAAAATTTGCATGAGGGGACTTAAATGAGTCAGGAAACATGTGATTTAACTTAGTGAAGATTTTCACTCCTTTCAAGTTCCTGTTAATGTTAGTTCTCTTTGACATACGAATGTGTGATTTTAGGGTGGGGTTGGCTGGGATGGTTTTTACTGTAATAAAGAACACTTGTTGAAGGACTTCTTGTCTTCTGTCAGTTTACTTATATCTTAACACAGTACCTCTGGCCTCAAAGATGGAATCCAGTTAAAGTGAAAGCAGATCCAAACTGTATCATCAGGGAAAGCTGAGCTTGTAGAATTCATTTTCAGTGACTGGTACGAGATTGTGTACTTCTGGTTTGGAGCATATTGAAGAATTCGACCCTGGGCAACCTTTTTCCTGGAATTGAAATGTTCATCGGGTTTTTACTCTGTCTTGAAATAGGTCCCCAAAATAGAGTTTTTCAAACTTTAATGGTGCATATAGCAAGTGTACAAATCACTTGAGGATTATGAGAAATACAGACCCTGATTCAACAGGTCTGGGGTAGGGTCTGAGTTTCTTCATTTCAAACAGGTGCCCAGATGTCTTAGTCAGCTCAGGCTGCTGTAACAAAATACCATAGACTGACTGGGTGTCTTAAAATCCAGAAATTTATTCCTCATAGTTCTTGAGGCTGGAAGTCCGAGATTGGGCTGGCAAGCATGGTTGGGATCTGATGAGGGATCTCTTCTTGGCTTATAGGATGCTGCCTTCTTGCTGTGCCCTCACATGGCAGAGAGAGAGAGAGAGAGAGAGAGAGAGAGAGAGTGAGAGAGCGAGGTTTCTTATGTCTCTTCTTATAAGGGCACTAATTCCATCACGAGGGCCCTAGTCTCATAACCTCATCTAAATCTAATTACCTCCCAAAGGCCGCATTTCCAAATAACATCAAATTGGGGGTTAGGCTTCAACATATGCATTCTGGGGCAACACAGTATAAAGCACCAGGTGCTGCTGCTGATGTTCTACAGACCTTATTTTGAGCAGCAAGGCCCTAAAAGAAGCTTAATATACCCCTGACAATTTGAGGGTCCTAAACACGCCTTACTTAACTCTAAGATAATTGATGCAAGAGATCAAAATTGTTAAGAGGTCTAAATTTTATGAATGTAATAAATAGTTTGGTAAGGTCATTGTTGCTCATGATATAAAATTGTGCCGCCTGTATCAAATTGTGATTTTATAGGAATCTTAAATGATATGTTGTGAGATAGGCCTTACGTGTGGAGTTTATACAAAAGCAGTTCAGTATGCAACTTAACTGATCCATGAGACGTTAATAATGACACAAAAAAGGGCCAAAATGAGATCTTATCACTAAAGGCCATAGAAATTAAAGGAGCAGTTTCCAATATAAATTATCTTTGGCTAGAAATTTTTTGCCAACATGACTGTATTAGTCTATTCTCATGCTGCTATGAAGAAATACCCGAAACTGGTTTAATTGACTCAGTTTCTCATGGCTGGGGAGGCCTCAGGAAACTTGCAATTCTGGTGGAAGGGGAAGCAAACACATCCTTCTTCACTTTGTGGCAGGAAAGAGAATGAGAGCCAAAATGCTGCCAGTCTCTTTGCGTTGCAAGAGTGACATTTACTTCAGTTCTTAACAAGTTCCTCATCTCCATTTGAGACCACCTCAGCCTGGACTTCATTGTCCATATCACTATCAGCATTTTGGTCAAAGCCATTCAAAAAGTCTCTAGGAACTTCCAACCTTTCCCACATTTTCCTGTCTTCTGAGCCCTCCAAGTCTCTAGGAAGTTCCAAAGTTTCCTGTCTTCTTCTGAGCCCTCCAAACTGTTTTAACGTGTGCCTGTTACCCAGTTCCAAAGTCACTTCCACATAATTGGATATCCTTATAGCAGTACCCCACTCTCTGTTGTACCAATTTACTATATTAGTCTGTTTTCATGCTGCTATGAAGATATACTCAAGACTGGATAATTTATAAAGAAAAGAGGTTTAATTGACTCAAAGTTCCTCATGACTAGGGAAACCTCAGGAAACTTACAATCATGACAGAAGGCAAAACAGGCATGTCTTACATGGCGGCAGGTGAGAGAAGTGAGTGCCAACTGAAGGGGGC
Organism: Gorilla gorilla gorilla; assembly: GCF_029281585.2. Taxonomy (NCBI): domain Eukaryota; kingdom Metazoa; phylum Chordata; class Mammalia; order Primates; family Hominidae; genus Gorilla; species Gorilla gorilla. The sequence goes on along the minus strand of NC_073224.2, from coordinate 96,389,717 downwards.
AGTCCCTTATCCAACCATCAGATCTTGTGAGAACTCACTATCATGAGAACAGCATGAGGGTAACCACCCCCACGATTCAATTATCTCCATCTGGTCTCTCCCATGACACATGAGGATTACGGGAACAACAATTTAAGATGAGATTTGGGTGGTGACTCAGCCAAACCATATCAATGACCAACAGAACGAGGAAATTCATGAGTTTTACCATATTTAGATAGTTTCAGATGAGGTGACTTAATGTACTTCAATATTTGCATTAATTGATATGGGTATAGAATGAAAGTGTGATCCTTGAATACCTGAGATATGTCTCAGTTAATTTAGAAACTTTATTTTTCCAAGGTTGAGGACACATACCCATGACACAGCCTCAGGAGGTCATGATGACATGTGCCCAAGGTGGTCAGAATACAGTTTGATTTTATACATTTTAGGGAGAGATGAGACATTAGTCAACATATGTAAGATGAACATTGGTTTGGTCTGGAAAAGGCAGGACAACTTGAAGCAAAGGTGGGGCAACTCGAAGTGAGGAGGGGGGCTTCCAGGTCATAGGTAGATAAGAGACAAATGGTTGCGTTCTGTTGAATTTTTGATTAGCCTCTCCGAAGGAGGCACTCGGATATGCATTTATCTCAGTGAGAAGAGGGGTGACTTTGAATAGAATGGGAGGCAGGTTTGCCCTAAGCAGTTCCTTGCTTGACTTTTCCATTTAGCTTAGTGATTTTGGGGCCCCAAGATTTATTTTCCTTTCAGAAAAGTAACACCATATTTCAATAAATGTAGGTAGCATCATATATCAATAATTTAGAAATATGTTCTTAAGTTTCTTTGCCCAAGTGGTGGTCACTGTACAAACTTCAAGATCTTAACGATCTTGTAGTTAAATGTTGCTGGAAACTGTCTTATCTGTGTTTACTGTTTTTCACTCATTCTGTCATTTAACCAATATTTGTTGAGCACCTTCTATGTGCCAGGAGCTATGCTAGGTATTGGTGGCATGGCACTGAATAACATGGACATAGTCTTTGTTCTCAGATAGTAATCACTTAATTTCAAAGGTGATGAATGTAGTGATGAAGTATAGGGGACTATGGGATCTTACAGCAGGAAACTGACCAAGGTTGTCAGGAAACGTTTCCTTGAAATAAAGGATGGGGCACAACATCTTTTTGACTGGGAAGAGCTTCCTTATTCTCTTCAATAACCAAACTCTATCCAAGAAATTGCTGTCTAAAAATTGAGTGTCAAAGTAATTGGACCTTGGAAGTTGTCAAAAGATTTCTTGAGAAGGCTAGCAAGGATGTATAGCAAGGGGAATGCTTGTACACTGTTGGTGGGAATGTCAATTAGTACAGCCACTATGGAGAACAGTATGGAGGTTCCTCAAATAACTAAAAACAGAACTACTATATGATCCAACAATCCCACTGCTGGGTGTATGCCCAAAGAAAGGAAATCAGTATATCGAAGAGATGTCTGCGCTCCCATGTTTATGGCAGTACTATTTACCATAGCCAAGATATGGAAGCAACCTAAATGTCCATCAATGGAGGAATGCATAAAGGAAATGTGGTACATATATACAATGGAATTCTGTTATTTGCAACAATATGGATGGAACTGGAGGACATTATATTAAGTAAAATACAAGCCAGGCACAAAAAGACAAACATCGCATGTACTCATTCACATATGGGAGCTAAAAAAAAATTGAAGTTATGGAGAGAGAGACTAGAATGATGTTTACCAGAAGCTGGAGAGAATAGTAGGTACGGGGGATAAACAGGGAGTGGTTAATGGATATAACAATACAGTTAAATAGAACGAATAAGTTGTAGTATTTGGTAGCACAATAAGGTGACTGTAGTTAACAACAATTTATTGTATATTTAAAAATAACTAAAATAGTGGAATTGGAATGTTCTTAACACAAAGAAATGATAAATAAATGCTTGAGATGATGGATACCCCAATTACCCAGATTTGATCATTACACACTATATGTCTGTATCAAAACATGATATGTCCTCTATAAATATATACAACTATTATGTAGCCATATAATTAAAAATAAAAATGAATTTCTGAACAACTAAGGGACTGCTATTTTACTAAGACTCAGTGATGGCAACTGAAATAAAAGTTACAAATGAATCTTTTGTTTTAAGAATAAAATCAAAGAGAGGGAGAAGAATTGGAACATCTAATGTACCCTGTGTATATGTACACATAATTGCTCGACACTAAAGAGAAGAGGAACTTTGTGAAGCCCCTCATGTTTATACCACAGAACCCATACCTGGTACTTGCTATTTCTCAGCTGCCATGGTTCCTTCTGAGGGCAGCGTCTTGCCAAAGCTTACCAACAGTTTCTGAAATAGTATTTACTATTTGAGGAGAGCTCTGAGTTAAGCATTTTCAGTTCAGATGTTGTTTTCCCCTTGAATTTTCAGCAAACCATGTGGAACCTCTGCTTCCTCAGATTCCTGGTATGGTGCCATATTGTGGTCAAAGAGATGTCCAAGAAGTCCTGTTTGCTTCAGATAGTACCTCACAGAGTGTCAGTATCTTAGGAGGTCATTACTGGTCCAGACATTCTGTCTTCATTAAGTAATCAAAGGGAAATAACATTCTGGAAATGGAATAAAACCAGCCATACATATAAAAGAGCAATTATAAATAAGAATATTAATTTATCAATTTATAACAACTGATAGATCTAGTTTGGGAACTGGAGTTGGTCATTTGTACAGGTATATTCCTGATGGGACAGTTCAAATTGATAAATTAGCATTTGTCTATTAAATACAGAACCAGACAGGAGGAATTGGAAATTCTGAAGGACATCATTAAATGTTGCAGTACTTCAGTCCCCTTTTCTCTTTTCTACATACTACCCATGGGTATCCTCATCTCATCCCAAGGCTTTAAATACCGTCTGTGTACCAGATAGCACAGCATAGTAGTAATGAACATGGGCTCTGGGGTCAACCTGCCTGGGTTTTTCTTCTGGTTTTGCTCCCAGTAGCTATGTGGCCTTGAGGAAATTTTCTGTTTCTTTATCTTTAAAATGAAGACAATAACACAGTGCCAACCTCATAGGGATGTTGGGAGTGTAACTCAGAAAATATTCATAAACTACTTAGATATGCCTGGCATGTAGTAAGTACCCAGTAAATGTTAGTTATATACCAAGTACTCCAAAATCTCTATTTCTTGCCCTGACTTCTCCCCAGAATTCTAGACTTATAAATCTAAGTGCTTATTTGACATCTTCACAAAGACATCTAAGAGATATTTCACACTTACTATAGAAAGTAGTAGCCTAGGGAGATAAAGACAATGTTTGTCTGTGGGGCAGGGAGCAATGATTTTACCAGGCTCTTGAGTACGGATCTGTGTCAGTAAGCAATCTGCGCTTACTTTCAGTTTCAAGTGACTGGTGGTGATCCAGGTTCACGTAAACAAATTCTGTTTGTGGTCTACCCAAACATCTATATCCTCACTACCAACACCATTTATTTTAGCTGTGGGGACCCCTTAACTAGTGGCCACTGCCTTATTGCTTGTTGGCTTGTGCCATGGGGCTTACTGTTTCATCATAATAATATACCTCCCTCCTTCTGCCCAGAGGAGAAAGAACAAATACCATTTGGACAGCTTGCTTCAATCCAAACTCTTACCCCTCAGCCCCATTAACAGGTAGAACAGTGGGTATCCTCATTCTCCACCTCTCACTCACTACTTGGATGAGAACAGTCACTACTGGATCCCCAGGAGTCTCTCAGATCTTCCAAACAGGCCTGCAAAAGGGCCATTGTACTTTCCTCTTCCCGAAAGCCCTATCTCTGTCAGCATCTCGTCCTCATTTCCAGAATTTCCAACAACTATGAAAAGCCTGAGATTTTATGCCACTTCTAAACTAATAAGTTTGCCTGTTAGTTTCATGGGTACTGACAAAAAACATGAGACTCCTGCGTCAGAGACAAAGGACTTTATTACACTTGGCCCAGCAGGTAGCATGAACTTCATATTTGCATCAGTTCTCCTTGCCTCTAAGTTCCACGGGGTGATACGGAGCAGCCAATCTGGATGCTCTGCATACAGTAAGTTTGTGTCATGGTTGAGGAACCCTGGGATTAGGAAACCCTAGTATTTTAAAGAGCGTTTACTTGAGACACAAATATCTTAATACTGTGACCACTTTATGTAGTTCTTTCCCAGACTTCCTTTTTACTGCTTTTCCAATATTTTCATTTAAGTGACTGACAAGGTGGTCAACCTGTTAACATGCTGCCCATTATTCAATGTAGATATGTACCTCAGGCAATCTCTCCTTCCAAACAAAGTGTACAACTAGATGTGCTGCTTCAAGTTCTGCCTGCTGGAGAGATTTTCTTTCATTACTGACTTTGAAGCCTCTACTGAGTGAGGTTCACTGTAGTGGAGAGGCCATTCTCATTCATCTGGGGCTGACATAGCATGCAAATCCAGGCCCATGCTCTTTCTTCCTCCATTAACTGTTCATAGGGAATTCCTCATGAGGCCGTCGGTGTAGAGCAAGGGAGAGGTGGAAGAGTAGCTGGAATTACAAAGTCCCCTGCTTATGCAGCATACTTGTGTATTCTGGACATGTTCAGACCCACTTTTGTATATTCCACTTCTGTTTTATAATGAATTCCTGCTAGGTAATTCAGTTTTATATTTGGTGGTTCAGAAAACACCCAGTTCATGATGGACAGTTTGCGTTGCATGATAATTTGGTGTCCCGAGGCAGACATTCAATTTCTACCAGCTCTCAGAAGCAAGCTAGGAATTGCTTTTCAAATGGCGAAAGGTTGTCAGCACAAGTGGACATCAGCTTACTGCAAATCTCCTGGGGGGATATTAAAGACTTCCAAGGAGGAAAAAAATCAATCTAAATTCGATTACAAAGAAATGCAAGAGACTCCAGGCCTCAATTTCTTTGCTTTGTATAAAGGTAAAAATGATAGATTTATTACAATTTGAGTTATAAATTTAAATTTACAATTTAGTTACAATTTTAAAAGGCTAAAAGAAGCTTTTTTGTACCGAGCTGTAAAAAGTTTCAGTATAATTTGGTAAAACGATAAGAGAACTAAATTTTAATTAAGTTTTACCTACACTCCTAATAAAAAGAAACCATGTAATAAATTAAATTATTTTGTGAATTTGGGGTTAAATTATGTCTACCTTTTTTTGCTGTTTTTTCCACAGCATGAAATAAAAATGCAAGCATGGCATATTAATTAATTCAATAATTTGTATTTCTGTTTTAACAAAAAACTAAATTATATGGAACTATCTAAATTTCAGTTGAATTAAGATAGTTAATTAAGATAGTTCTAAGATAGTTAATTAGAACTATCTAATTAACAATTGTCCTATAAGTTAAATAAGTAATTATCGCCTATCCATTATTTAAAAATATGTAAATCTAAACATGGATATATGCAACTACATTCAGTTATAATTTAAATAAGTGGTATATCTGTATAACCGGTTCTTTTATAGAAACCTTAGGCAATATTGCACATTATATAGACCTACAGAGCTAATCCATTTATACTGTACGTGTACAGTTTTAAGGTGTTATTGGTTTTCTGACCTTTTCTTTCCTTCCTTTGTTCCTTCCTTCCTTCTCTTTCTTTTTCTTTTTCTTTCTCTTTCTTTTTTTTTTTTTTTTTGACAAGCTCTCACTGTGTTGCCCAGACTGGAGTGCAGTGGTAGGATCATGATTCACTGCAGTCTCAACTCCTGGGCTCAAGCAGGAGTCCAGCTAATTTTCTATTTTTCTTTTCTTGCAGAGACAAGGTCTTGCTATATTGCCCAGGCTGGTCTTGAAGACCCAGTCTCAAGCGATCCTCCTGTCTCAGCTTCCCAAAGTACTGGGATTACAGGCCTGAGCCACCGTGCCCAACCCCATTTCTTAATAGTGTATTGCACCTGAATATTGATTTAAATATACTTTTGAAGTTTCTTAATGGACTTTGAATGCAATAGAATATTAAATTAATACTCAATAAATGTATAGTATAACATTGAATTAATAAATCTGGCAATTTTTAAAAACTTTAAAATCAAGACATAAGACATATAGTACATAGCCACTGTATAGTGCTCATGTGTTTTTAATCTCTATTTTTTAATATTTCTTCTGTAACCAATCATGTTAAGATAATAAAATCAATACATTATAAACATTTAAAATAAAATACTTGATAATATTATGCTTTATAAATGAGAATTTTAAAGATTTAAATAAATACCATCATTTAAAATATTGTTTTGGCTATCAAACAATGTGAATGTCGTACTAGGACTAGTAGCTGAAAAGAAGTGAAGATTTGCCTTTGGTTATGAGTCTGTGCCTCTTGTGAGGTGCTAAAGAGTCTGTTTTTTGTTTGTTTCCATGTATTTTGCTCAGTTAGCAAAACATTGCTCTACCAGACTGGGTCCTCTTCTCAAAATTAACATTTAAGGCTGGGCGTGGTGGCTTATGCCTGTAATCCCACTACTTTGGGAGGCTGAGGCAGGTGGATTGCTTGAGCCCAGAAGTTTGAGACCATCCTGGGCAACATGGCAAAAGCCCGTCTCTGCAAAAAATACAAAAATTAGCCATGCCTGTAGCCCCAGCTACTTGGGAGGCTGAGTTGGGAGGATCACCTGAGCCTGGGGTGTCGAGGCTGCAGTGAGCTGAGATCACATACTGCACTCCAGCCTGGGTGACAGAGGGAGACCCTGTCTCAAAAAAAAAAAAAAAAAAAAAATTAACATTTAAGTTGACTCTGGTTTTATGCTTTTGGATATTTCACTGATTGTGAAAACAAGGGTTTCTTACTCCTGGAAGAACAAGCATTTCTCAAGGTTCTTTTCTTACCCTCTTGTTGTGGTTGTAATAAAATCGTTGTTTTGGTTAATAACTCTGGACTTTTTTACTCACCAGTATCTTTGTTATGACCATTATCAATTGACTATATTCCCCTGGTAATTCTATCAAATGTTTCTCTTCTCCGAAATCAGATCTCATATTCAGAATTTTTGGAGACCATTAGAATGACTTTGTTTTTGCTTTTTTTTTTTCACCCATAGTCTTTGGGGCTCCTTAGGTAGATGCTTGGTAGCACCAAGCTTGTGTGGTCTATCATATGGCACATGTGAACAAAGAAAAGGCAAAAGGAATTATTAGGCATGGCTGGTTTGCTTCATGAGCCCAGAGTTATTCAACGGTATTGTACAGGTTATCCTCTATCAGGCCTTAGGGGAAAGGGGGCAGCTCAGCTCCCCTTGTGGGGGGCATTAGTAAATAGTTGGATTGATTTATATAAGCAAAGTGTTGTTCACCTACATATTCTTTAGTGACTATGTGTATCTTTATAGGATGTTCATCTAGTATGTTCATAAGTAAGGGCTTATTTGATGCTCTGCAAGCGATCTCTAAAAGACACTATTTCTCAGTTTGCAATATCCTTGTCTATTAATAGTAATCTGGGCACACATTTTATGGAACAGATTATAAAATCTGAAAACCTCAAGATTTATCAATGTTTTCACTGCCTTTAATTTCTTACAAAATTAAATGAAGGCAATAAAACACTAATGGAACTTAAAACTGGCCAAGAGGTATAGCAGTTTATTCATTCAAAGTACAGTGACCAGATGTTCTGTCCATAAATATAATGAACATGACTGTTATAACAAATATAAGGCTAGCACTATTCTCGAATGAAATATGAACAAGTAGGTTCATGAGATGTCTGGTTACTAATGGCCATGCGCTGGTGAGACATCCATGTGGTGGATAATGTCGTGTTAAATTCTTATAAAGCATTAAGGGCAATTCATTCAGAGTTCAAGAAGCCCTGACTCAATGGATGAGAATCAAGTTTCATTCCAAAAAGACATCGTTTGGACTTTACTGAGAGGGGTCTAATCCCGTTAAGCTATTAGTAAGGCCTCTGTTGAAGATATATGTCTCTTACAATAAGGAAATATTGCCCTCACCCATTTAAACATCTGCTTGCTATTAATCTCTGTTTTTCCTTAGACATTGGGACTAACAACAAATTCACCTTTTCTTTGTTTCTTTCTTTTTAAATTAATATCTATTTTTAATTTCAATAGCTTTTGGGGTACGAGTGGTTTTTAGTTACACGGAAGAATTGTACAGTGCTGAAGTCTGAGAATTTAGTGCACCTGTCACCTGAGTAGTGTACATTATACCTAATATGTAGCTTTTTATTCCTCGCCCCCTTCCACCCTTCCTGCTTCTGAGTCTCCAATGTCCATTAGACTTACTCTGTATGCCATTGCATACCCATAGCTTAGCTCTCACCTGTAAGTGAGGACATGTGGTATTTGGTTTTCCATTCCTAAGTTACTTCACTTAGAATAATGGCCTCTGGCTCCAAGCTGCTGCAAAAGGTGTTATTTCATTCTTTTTTATGGCTGAGTAGTATTCCATGGTATACATATATATCACATTTAAAAAATCCTCTCATTGCTTGATGGGCAACTGGGTCGGTTCCCTATCTTTGTAGTTGTGAATTGTGCTGCAATAAACATACATGTCCAAGTATCTTTTTGATATATTGACTTCTTTTCCTTTGGGTAGATAACCGGTAGCGTGATTGCCAAAGTGAATGGCAGATCTACTTTCAGTTCTTTGATAAATCTCCATAGTTTTCCGTAGTGGTTGTACTCGTTTACATTCCCACCAGGAGTGAGTATTCATTCCCTTTTCACCACATCCACGCCAACATCTATTGTTTTCTGACTTTTTAATAATGGCTATTCTTGGCTGGGCTCAGTGGCTCACGCCTGTAATCCCAGCACTTTGGGAGGTCAAGGTGGGTAAATCACTTGAGGTCAGGAGTTCGAGACCAGCCTGGCCAGCATGATGAAACCCCGTCTCTATTAGAAATACAGAAATTAGCGAAGCGTGGTGGTGGGCACCTGTAATCCCAGCTACTCGGGAGGCTGAGGCAGGAGAATCGCTTGAACCCGGGAGGCGGAGGTTGCAGTGAGCCGAGATTATGTCACTGCACTCCAGCCTGGGCAACAGAACAAGAATCTGCCTCAGGAAAAAAAAAAAAAAAAAAAAAAAAGGCTACTCTTGCAGGAGTAAGGTGGTGTCTCATTGTGGTTTTAATTTGCATTTCCCTGATTATTAACAGCATTGAGCTTTTTTTTTTCATGTTTGTTAGCCATTTGTGTGCCTTCTTTTGATAAATGTCTATTCGTGTCATTTGCCCACTTTTTATGGGATTATTTGTTTTTTTCTTGCTGATTTGTTTGAGTTCTTGTAGATTCCTTGTAGATATTAGGCCTTTGTTGGATGCACAGTTTGCAAATGTTTTCTCCCATTATGTAGGTTTACTCCGAAGATTATTTCTTTTGCTAAGCAGAAGCTTTTTAGTTTAATTAGACCTCATTTATTTATTTTTGTTGCATTTGCTTTTGGGGTCTTTGTCATAAATTCTTTACCTAGGTCAATGTTGAGAAAAGTTTTTCCCAGGTTATCGTTTAGATCTAGTCTTTGATTCATCTTGAGATAATTTTTGTATATGATGAGAGATAGCGATGCAGTCATTCTTCTACATGTGGCAATCCAATTTTCCCAGCACCATTTATTGAATAGGGTGTCCTTTCCCCAATTTATGTTTTTGTCTGCTTTGTCAAAGGTTAGTTAGTTGTAAGCATTTGGCTTTATTTCTGGGGTCTCTATTCTTTTCCACTGGTCTATGTATCTACTTTTATATTATATGGTAATTTTTATTTATTAAAGTAGGTGCTGACTACACAGGTGTTTATTATTATCCTTTTCTTAACTGATTTGAAATTTTAAAAAACGTGATTCTGTGTAGTGCTGCTAACTTTGCTAGGAGATTTGAAAGTTATACTATTCAAATGTTCAAGCTAATTGAACATTTGAATAGCACTTAAATTTCCAAAGCATTTTTTGTTATTTAATTTAATCAACAATGCACATAATTTTTGATTATTGGTTGTAAAGAAATCTGCTGACTTGCTTGATAAAATATCAAGTTTGCCAATACAGATATTCCTCAACTTATAATGGGATTATGTCCCAATAAATCCATCATAAATTGAAAATATCTCAAGTCAAAAATGCACTGAACATTATAGTTCAGCCTAGCTGTAAGTGCTCAGAACACTTACATTAGCCTACAAATGGGCAAACTCATCTAACACAAAGCCTATTTTATAAAAAAGTGTTGATATGTCATGTAATTTGCTGACTACTGTACTGAAAGTGAAAACCAGAAAGGTTATATGGATATTTGAAGTGCAGTTTCTACTGAATGTGTATTGCCTTTGCACCCTCAAAAAGTTAAAAAATATTAAGTTGTTAAGTCTGGCACTGTCTGTATAGTGAGACTTCACATGACCTATGTAGCGTGGCTCCAGGTAACAATTCTCCAACTTGTATCTTGGTTCTCCATTTGCCTTATCCATGGGCATCTTCGTTCTGGCCCAACAGCAGACTCATCATTACTTTCCACTTACTTTTCCATAGCACGGTTAAGACCTTCCCTTCAGGAAAAACTTTACTCTTACCCAAAGGGATGAAATTTTTCCTTGGAACCTCAATAGGCCTACTACATAAGAATTCAGTTTTACAAGCTCCACATAGGAGCAACACATCACAGACAGGAGGGCAGGAGGGGTAGTTGTTTTATCATTGTGGTCCCTCAACCACTGTAAGGTAATAAGTAGGCCAAAATAATAGGGTAGATGGCTATAGAGTCCCTGAAATAAACTGATGAAGAAAAGCGGTCATTAAGATTTGCCAGGTTTCCCATCACTTGCAACATGCCACTCCAAGCTCAGCAACTGGATATGTGTCAAATGACTAATGGGATGATATCTCAATTTTAACTTCACTATCACTATCCCAGTCTGGAATAAGGTTTTGCTAGACAAGTAAGAACCTTCTTCATATGTTGCTATGTCTGTAGCTGAACCATAATCTTCACTCAGTTTTGAACACTGGAGTTGGTGTTTGTGAGTAACAACGGAACTGGGCTAAGGTGAGTTTTGGCCAGTGAACTGAGCAGCTAGGGCCTTTTTCATGCAAGGTCTAGGATAGAGAATAATCCATACAGTATGTCCATACTGACCACTTTTGCAGATGGTCTGTATAAGGTAATTCAACAGTAGCAGAACCATTGACAATTTCTTACCTTTGGGCTACACTTTCTGGAGTTCATTAGCATCACTACATGATATAAATTAATAATTTCTAAATTATCTAAATAATTATCTATGACTAAACTAGTCACTGTAAATAGAGTCACTTCATGTCACTTCATGATTTAATATACTATATTGTATTTTAATGAACTGTATTCATTCATTCATATATATATATATATATATATAAAATATACCTATGTAAACATCATCTTTAGAAGGGCATCCTCTGGGTAAAAGACAATGTAAATGAAGTGAGGGAAGAACAATGTGGTGTATTGTATTCAGTCTTAGTGTTTTTTGTTTTTTTAGAGATAGGGTCTTGCTCTGTCACTCAGACTGGGGTGTAGTGGCGTGATACTGCAACCTTGAACTCCTAGGCTCAAGCGACACTCCCATCTCAACCTCCTGAGTAGCTGGGACTATAGGCGTGCACCATTTTACCCAGCTAATTCAAAAAGTTTTTTGGGGGCTAGGCACGGTGGCTCATGCCTGTAATCCCAGCATTTTGGGAGACCAAGGCAGGTGGATTACTTGAGGTCAGGAGTTCAAGACCAGCCTGGCCAACCTGGTGAAACCCCCATCTCTACTAAAGATACAAAAAATTAGCCAGTTGTGGTGGTGCACACCTGTAATCCCAGTTACTCGGGAGGCTGAGGCAGGAGAATAGCTTGAACTCAGGAGGCTGAGGCTGCAGTGAGCCGAGAATATGCCACTGCGCTCCAGCCTGGGTGACAGAGCGAGACTCCATCTCAAAAAAAAAAAAATTTTTTTTTCTTTTGTAGAGATGGGGTCTCATTATGTCGCCCAGGCTGTCAGTCTCAGTATTTCTTTTCTTTTTCATGTTTTATTAGTGTTTGGTTTCTTTTGAGTTTCTAGAATTGCATTGGGACTTACTGGGGGTTGTCAAGGTTAGTTTTTACACCAATAAAGGATGAACCCAACAAGGTAATGGCCCAGAGATTAGATCCAGGCATCTGTGACATTATGGGCTGAGGGGATCTTAGGAAATTTTTGGAAGGGTGTAACTGAGTACTTTGCATTGAATTTTGGGAAGTCTGTTGCATTCTCTTAATTCACCCAACAGTACCAGCCAAACTATAATACAAAACTTGAGGTTCTTACCTGAAATATGAATGAGAGAACTATGCTATGCTTACATTTCTACTAACTTGCCTTCTTTCCACATGCCTATTTTTTGTTTTGTTTTGTTTTTAAACTAAGCTGGTTGAAACTGAATCAGCACGGATTTTAAGCTTTCTTCTGGTCCCAGGTTTAAACTGAGTTTCCAGTCTTTGGTGCCTATTGCTTAATGGGATGGTGGTGGGGTGTTTACGAGGGTGGGGCGGGGACCGTTGGCACAATCCATCCTGTTTCCACAGCAGATACCTCCCATTTCCTGTTTATTTTTTTAACGTTCTATATAGAAATAGTTTGTACAACTTCGAATAAAAAAAAAGAGTTTCAGGGTGGAAAAAACCAAGCCATCTGCAAGCCCTACTGAGCCAGAAATCCACCCTAGTCTGGGCAGCCTGTGGCTTTGTCTGAAAAGGGACCTTACACATTCAGAACTTCTGTTCCTGGTATCCTCAAAGCCTTGGCTGACCTTGACTCCCTGGCACAACTGGCTCCCCTGGAAAGGTGGCTTGGGATTTGTGAGTTCAAGACTCTCAGTTTTGCACTAGGAGACTGGGATTAGGAAGAGCATGCAGTTTAAATCTCTGTTCTGTTCACTAGACTTCATGAAAGCAGTGGTGGTTCTATCTTAACTCCTTTTGGCTGCTTTACCTCCAATGTCTCCATGCTGATAATGTTGCTCTTGTGATGAATGATAACGGACTGATATGGATGTGTAAGAGAATAAGAATAGTGACAGTCAAAGTGCTTGCATGGAATCTTCTGTTTTTTTTCAAAGCATATTCACATAATTCTTCGTTTGCACCTTTCTGAAACCATCTGAAGAAATGTGACAGAAGAGAATGGGACCCAGTAACAAAACTAACATTGATAAATTATTTATGAAGTGCCAGGCATTAAGCTAAGCTATATACAGTATTGACAACACTTTATTTATGTACATACATATTTACATACATTTCATAATAACTGTGTAAGATAGGTACTGTTACCTACCTCTACTTTACACAAGATGAAATCGCTGACAAAAAATTGATTAATTGGGCCAATGAGACATAGCTTATAAGTGTTGGGCTGGGATTGAAACCTGGTCTGCCATCTGCAGAGTCCAGTGTTTAACCATTAACAAGTGGAATCTAGGGTAAAGGGCACCTGTGTGGTATTATAACTCAGGTTAGAATCCAATTCGTTACCTTAGAACCTGGGTTTCCTGACTTTTATCCAGTGATTGTTTCTTGCTTTTTTCATTCTTTTATTGTGAAATATGTCATACACAGACTATATTGGATGAACACACACATTCAGTTTTTGTTGAACCATGTGAAATTGTCAATATTTGCTCAGATTTGGCATGTAACAATAGCAACTTCATGATTTAATATACCATATTGTATTTTAATGAACTATATTAATTCATTCATGTGCATATATATATATACACATATATATACACACACACACACACATGTATATATATATATATTTTTTTTTTTTTTTGAGAAGGAGTCTTGCTCTGTCACCCAGGCTGGAGTGCAGTGTGTGATCTCGGCTCACTGCAACCTCCATCTCCTGGGTTAAAGCGATTCTTGTGCCTCTGCCTCCTGAGTAGCTGGAATTACAGGCATGCGCTGCCATGTCTGGCTAATTTTTGTATTTTTAGTAGAGAGAGGGTTTCACCATGTTGGCCAGGCTGGTCTCAAACTCCTGACCTTAAGTGATCCACCCGCCTTGGCCTCCCAAAGTGCTGGGATTACAGGCATGAGCCACCACGCCCAGCCAATTCATTCATATTTAATGAACCTATTTAATGAACTACTATATCCTGGTTTAATGAACTAGTTTAAAGTTAAGCAAACCCTAATATAACTAGCACACAGTTTAAAGAGTAGAGCATTGTCCTCTATGTGCCCCTCCTCCTCCTTGCCCTCTGTAGATAATACTATGCTGACTTTTGTGATAATCATTTCTTTTCTTTGTAGTTTAACAACTGTGTTGGCATCCTTACAGAATATAGTTAGTTTTGTTTGTTTATGTCTTTATATAAATGGGTTATACTGCAAGTGTTCTTTTTCAAGTTGCTTTTTTCATTCAATATTAGGTTTATGAGATTTTCCAGACTGATGCATGCATTTATAGTTTTAATTAATTAATTGATTTTTATTTCAATAGCTTTGGGGGTACCAGTGCTTTTTAGTTACATGGATGAATTGTAGAGTGGTGAAGTCTGGGCTTTTAGTGTATCCATCACCCAAATTAGTGTACATTGTACCCAATAGATAATTTTTCATCCCTTATTCTCATCCCAACTTCCCCCTTTGTGAGTCTCCAATGTCCATTACACCACTCTCTTAGATTTCCAATCCATGAGCATGAGATGTTTGTTTGTGTCATCTATGATTTCTTTCAGCAGTGTTTTGTGGTTCTCCTTGTTGGTTAAGTATATTCCTAGGTATTTTTTTTTTTGATAGGTATTGTAAATAGGATTGAGCTCCTGATATGATTCTCAGCTTGGTTGTGTTGGTATATAGCAGTGTTATTGACTTGTATACATTAATTTTTGTAACCTTAAGATTTGATGAATTCATTTATCAGATCTAGAGATATTTTAAACAACTAAACTAGATCTACACTTGGATCCAGCAATTCCGCTACTGGGTGTCTACCCAGTAGGAAGGAAAATAAGTCATATTAATAAAGACACCTACACATGTATGTTTATTGCAACACAATTCATGATTGCAAAGATAAGGAATCAACCCAAGTGCCCATCAACCAATGAGTGGATAAAGAAGATGGTGTATATACATGCCACAGAATACTACTCAGCCATAAAAAAGAATGAAGTAATGTATTTTGAAAAAACTTGGATGGAATTGGAGGCCACTATCCTAAGCGAGGTAACTCAGGAACAGAAAACCAAATACTGCATGTTCTCACTTTTAAGTGGGAGCTAAGCTGTGGGTATGCATTTATAGGTTTTGTTTTGTTTGTTTTTTTGTTTTTGTTTTTTTTTTGAGATGGAGTCTCGCTTTATTGCCAGGCTGGAGTGCAGTGGCACTATCTCGGCTCACTGCAACCTCTGCCTTCAAATGATTCTCCTGCCTCAGCCTCCCAAGTAGCTGGGACTACAGGCACATGCCACCACGCCCAGCTAATTTTTAGTAGACACGAGGTTTCACCATATTGGCCAGGATGGTCTTGATCTCTTGACCTCGCGATCCGCCTACCTTGGCCTCCTAAAGTGCTAGGATTACAGGTGTGAACGACTGCACCTGGCCTATAGTTTTTATTGTTGTTGTATGATATTCCATTCTGTGAATAAATCACAGTGTACTTATTCATTCTACTGTTGAAGAGCATTTTGGTTGTTTCTGGGTTTTAGCTAATTAACACAACACTCCCGTGAACATTCCTACATGTGTCTCCTGGTGCAGATGGCAGAAATCCCTCCAAGTCTAGTGTACATATTTATGGGTAGATTTACTGAGTGGAAGACAAAGCTAAACCATTTACACTAAATGACTCTGCACCCAGCAGGTACCAAGTTTCCATTGCTCCACATCCTCTCTTAAACTTGGCGTTATTAATTTTAATGTGTTTGTCATCTAGGGGTGTGTAGTGATCCTTCGCTGTGATTTTAATGTACATTTCCTGGATTATTAAAGAGGGTGAACAATTTTACGTATCTTCAGTGATCATTTGGATTTCCTCTTTGCCCTTTGGGAAACGCTGTTCATGTGTCTCCCTCTCTCTCTCTCTCTCTCTCTCTGTGTGTGTGTGTGTGTGTTCACAGGAATTCATTACATGTTTCTGGATATTAGTCCTTTGTCAGTTACATATACTGTAAATATCTGCTCCCAGTTGTGGCTTGGTTTTTACTTTCTTTATGGTTTCTTTAAGTAAAAGGATTTTTAAAAATTTAATGTATGGGTATGATTAGTGCTTTTTATGTCTTGTTTAAGAAATCCTTCTTTATGCCAAGATCATGAAGATATTCCTATATTGCCTTTTAAAATCTTTGTATTTTTGTCTCTTACATTGAGGTCTTTCATACTCTTAGAATTGAGTTTTGTGTATGGCGTCAGGTAGTGGGAGGAGGTCTAGTTGTTCCAGTGTGATTTATTTTTAAAAATCCATTGTTTTCCTACTGATATGCATTGCTATCTTTGTTATGTATCAGTTTTCCATGGCTTTTTTCCAGTGGGGTAATCACTGTCCCCTGTTCACATTTGAGAACAATTGATTAACTTTATGTACTTGTTCTCTCCTCCGTTTATTGTTTCTATGTGGTTATTTTACAGATGTAGTATCATGAAAACACTACAGTGTAATCAGTATTATCTCTTAATTTCCTTGATTTAACTCTAGTCAGACTACCCATTCATGACTTGTAAGTCCCCTTGGATGCTGTGTCCCCATCGGTGGCCTCGTCCCAAGTCATGCAAATCAGAGCTGCGTGTTTGGTAACTGTTCTGAATAGTTGACTCTCAGGCTTTGATACCTGGGGAGAAGAAGGAGAAAATTCAAGTGACTAAGCAAATAATTTGGGCAGTGAACTAAAGGAGTAGTACCTGCAGAAGTTGCATACTAAGCTGGAAGCAAGAGGTTCTCCGTCCTTTCTTTAACTATTTTTTGTGTGATCCTGTTCTCAGTTTTCTTATTTGTTGGGCTACATGAGCTACACTATCTCTTTCACTTCTAAAATTCAAATGAGACTCTGTCACCATCTTTCTGTGTGACTATATGTATCTAAATATCTTTTTGGTTTCCCTTTCCATAGCTCCAGTTTCTCTTACAGAGACTATTTAGAGTGAGTACTAAGTAAATATTTGATTTCTTCCTGCTTTGGGTATAACAGCGCTGATGTATCTAAGGAGGAAATGGAAAAGAGGACTCTTAGTTGATGAGAGTTGATGAGAAGTTTATGAGAAAGGGCGAAGAGCCACCCAGTCTGCCCCTGGGGTCACTTTGAAGCGTAAAACAATACATCTTCTTTGAACCTGTTTCCTCCACTAGCAAATGAGGATATCAATAGCTACCTCACTTTATAAACTTGTTGGGAAGATCACATCAGATATTATACCTGTAAATAATAAAGTATCTTTTAAATGGAAACAACTGTATAGGCATTCACTAGGCATCCACTCACTCTGCCACATCTTATTTGCATAGCTTCTTAAGGTTTCAAAGACCTTTCACACACATCTCACTTGACTCTTACAACCTACCTACTAAGGAGGCAAAAATGACAAGGAATAGTTGTGTTTGTCCAGGGGCACACAATCAGAATTTTAGAACAGATATTACCAGCTGTCTCATTTATCTTTCCTAATCCTCATTGTACAAATTAAAAAGCTCAGGTTCAGAGAAGTTAGAAGACTTGGCCAAGATCACACACAAGTACACTATCAGGGAACATGCCTTCTTGCATCTACTCCAGTATTCCTCCCATGATACCATGTTGTCTCTAAAGAAGTTCTGGACTGTGAAATCCTTGAGGACTGGGATCATAAATCCAGCCTTGGTAATTTTGTTTCCAGATTGTAATTTTCCAGGCACCTAGCATATTTGCTATCCTTGCATTTCTTTTTTTCTTTCTTTCTTTTTTTTTTTTTTTGAGACAGAGTCTCGCTCTGTCGCCTAGGCTGGAGTGCAGTGGCCCGATCTCAGCTCACTGCAACCTCCGCCTCCCGGGTTCAAGCGATTCTCCTGCTTTGGCCTCCTGAGTAGCTGGGATTACAGGGGCACACCACCACACCCGGCTAATTTTTGTATTTTTAGTAGAGACGAGTTTTCACCATGTTGGCCAGGCTGGTCTCAAACTCCTGACCTCAGGTGATCCACCCGCCTCGGCCTCCCAAAGTGCTGGGATGATAGGCATTAGCCACCACGTCCGGCCTGTCCTTGCATTTCTTCGTGGTTTACAGGATTATGACTTCTCCTTCTGTCTTTTCACTCACCCAATGTAATACACAAG
This sequence comes from Gorilla gorilla gorilla, assembly GCF_029281585.2. Classification (NCBI taxonomy): domain Eukaryota; kingdom Metazoa; phylum Chordata; class Mammalia; order Primates; family Hominidae; genus Gorilla; species Gorilla gorilla. The sequence goes on along the minus strand of NC_073224.2, from coordinate 96,371,359 downwards.
GATCAATCATGCAAGTTATTACCAACTTAGTAAAAAGTGAGGAAATTCACTGAATAAGATATGTTTTTTTGAGACAGCATCTCACTCTGTCGCCCAGGCTGGAGTGCAGTGGTGCGATCTTGGCTGACTGCAACCTCTGCCTCCCAGGTTCAAGCGATTCTCATGCCTCAGCCTCCCGAGTAGCTGGGACTACAGGCATGCACCACCATGCCTGGCTAATTTTTGTGTTTTTAGTAGAAATGGGGTTTCACCATGTTGGCCAGGCTGGTCTCGAACTCCTGACTTCAAGTGATCCACCCACCTCGGCCTCCCAAAGTGCTGGGATTACAGGCGTGAGCCACCATGCCGAGCCAGAATAAGATATTATATACCAAAATGTAAATAATCTTAGTTTTAGTGATTTTGGTCTACTTTACTGATAGGGCCTCTTGACACGGTTGATATCAAAGTGCTGCCTTGAATGGTTTTATGCGGTCCCTTGGACTTTCCCATTGACGTCTCCTAACTTTTTACTCTGTTGTTCTTTGTCCTTTACCCAGAACATGCTCCATAGCCATCCACCAGTGCCAGCCCATCTTTGAATGCTGTAGTCAATTCCCTTGGCCTTTGCTTCTGCTTTAAAGCTGGCAGTCTTCTTTTACTTATATCAGCTTTCTGTTTGAAACTCAAATGCTCAAAAATAATTCCTTTTAAACATTTCCTGCCACCTTTCTTGGATACTAATGTAGTTCTCAGAGTGTATGGGGGATTACTCATATAAAGCCTCAGTGCTTCAAAGTGAGGAATAACTGTGTAATAAATAGATCTGGCCAAGGATGAAATGACTGTTAAACAAGACAGTCGCTGATATCACCGGACGTTGTCTAGCTAGGCTGGGTAAACTACCCATCAGACGTGTTATAGAGGCATTTAAACAGGTGATGGGAGTTTAAGGTGGTCTTAAGAGCTTTCCGACACTAAAAATGTCGTGATTCTGTGTTAGCAAATTTACTAGCAGATTGACTGCTCTTCTACTTTTATGAGTCTCCTAAACTGAAAATGGGCATGAGGGATCTTTTTGGGATGGTGAAATGTTCTAATATTAGACTGTGGTGATGGTTGTCCAACTGGGTACATTTACTAAATATCGTTGAACTGAATACTTCACACCAATGATTTCATGGTATGTAAATTATGCCTCAATAAATCTGTTTTTAGAAAGTCTCTTAAGACTATAACTGCCATATTTTGAAAACAATGTATTTATTTTAAAACGTACATTATATATGTTTAAAGTGTATGCTAATAATTTATACACTTTTAAGAGGCTAGATATTCAAATAAGAAGTTAAATTTAATACCTGGAAAATTATCTAGAATATATTAAAATGATGCACACTTAAAGAAACATGGATGTAAATCACTACCAAAGCTGTTGCCCTATTTTAAAAAATTATTTAGTTAGTTTTAAATTTACATACAGTAAAACTTATTCTTTGTGGTATATAGTTTCATGGATTTTTGCAAATGCATATAGTCCTGTGACCACCCTCACAATCAAGATGCAGAACAGTTTCATCACCCTCAAAAATTCCCTTGTGCTACCAATTTGTAGTCAACCTCTCTCCCCACCTGCGACTCTGGCAACCACTGATGACTTCCCTGTCATTATAGTTTTGCCTTTTCAATGACATTATACAATATATACAGTTTGAAGAGAGATTTTCAAACTTAAAATTTATTCATTTTAATAGTTGAATTATGAAAATAATGGTTATTTTGGGGTTGGAGGGATTTCCCTGCTGGTAACTAGTCAGATGAAGAAGAGTGAGGTAGACGGAGGCAGTATAAGACTAGCCTGAATTCAGTCACACTTGTAGAATCACAGGTGGTTAGACTTGGGAGGGTTTTTAGAGTCATTTAGCTAACATCCCAATATGAAGAAACTGAGGTCCAGAGGCAAGAATGAGTCTCAAACTTGCACAACTGTGTGGAGCTGGCCTAGCACTCAATTTCCCAATAGTCAACTTCAGTATGCTTTCAACTACTATACGCCCTGATTCGTACTATCAGTTTTGCCTGACTCTGAGTTCTAGCACAAATTCTTCCCCTTTGAAATTCCTCTGCCACATCCCTGATTGCTGATGATCAAAACAATACTTGATATATATCACTAGCACTGGAAAAAAGGACAATTTCTGAACTATCATCTCATTAAGTTATGATTCCTGACTCTTTGCATCATGAAACCATAACTCATTCACGACTCTTAACTCATCATTATTGGATGGGTGTTCATTCTGTTATAGGCAAAATGCCCAAGAGAAAATACACAATCCAGAATTAAGTCATTTTAAAAGGCAAGAACTGGAAAGACCATTAGAAATAACTTGAGGTGGTTTTTAGGCATCCTTAGGCATCTCCAAAGTTCCCATTGGGAGCACCTCAGGAGAGGGGCAAGGAAAAGACTCAGTGGTAGCTGTGCCACCTCCTCTGATAAAACCATTTGTGATCACTTTCATTCTTCCTGAAAGGCTTCCTGTAACATTTCTTACAGCGCTGATATGCTTGTGGTGAATTCTTTCAGCTTCTGTATGTCTACAAAAGTCTTTATTTTACCTTTTTTTAAGGTTATTTTCACTGAGTATAGGATTTCATGTTGACAGGTGTGTGTGTGTGTGTGTGTGTGTGTGTGTGTGTGTGTGTGTGTTTCCCTCCTTGCTTTCAAGATGTTGCTCTAGTGTCTTCTGGCTTGCATTGAGAAGTCTCTTTTTTTTCTTTTCCCCAAGACTGAGTTTCACTCTTGTTGCCCAGGCTGGAGTGCAATGGCCTGATTTCAGCTCACTGCAACCTCCCCCTCCCAGGCTCAAGTGATTCTCCAGCCTAAGCCTCCCTAGTAGCTGACATTACAAGTGCCCCCCACCATGCCCGGCTAATTTTTGTATTTTTAGTAGAGATGGAGTTTCGCCATGTTGGCCAGGCTGGCCTTGAACTCCTGACCTCAGGTGATCCACCCACCTTGGCCTTCCAAAGTGCTGGGATTACAGGCGTGAGCCACCGCTCCCGGCCAAGAAGTCTGCTTTCATTTTTACCTTTCTTCCTTTGTACATATTGTGTCTTTTTTCTCTGTCTGCTTTTAAGTTTTTGTTTTTATTAATGGTTTTAAGTAATTTGATTATGATGTTCCTCGGCATACTTCTCTTAAATTTCTTATGATTGGGATTTAGTGAGCTTCTTGGATATAAGAATTTATAGTTTCACCAAATTTGGAATATTCGATGACTATTTCAATTTTTTCCTCCCTTCCTTCTACTTAAAAAATTAAAAGATATTTTAAATTGAAGCAGCCATGAAAGTACATGTCAGGCCTTTTGTTTTGGGAAGTTGATTGATTGGTGACTCCAGCAGCTGTTCTCTGACTCTACCTTGTATTTCCACTGAAGCCAGACTTTTAATGGGCTGCTCCTAACCAATGATTGAATGTGGTACAAATGTGAATGCAGACCTTTTTCTGCAAGATGCAGACTCTTCTGATGGGTGACTTTGACTTGAGGACTCCCCATCAGCCTGGCTGACACTTTTATTTTTTTGAGTCAGAGTCTCACTCTGTCACCCATGCTGGAGTGCAGTGGCATGATCAGGACTCACTGCAACCTTGACGTTCCAGGCTGAAGCGATCCTCCCACCTCAGCACTGCCAGCCCCCACTCACCCTGCCACACCACCCCTTGAGTCGCTGGCACTATAGGCATGTGCCACCATGCCCTGCTATTTTTTTTGAATTTTAGTAGAGATGAGGTCTCACTATGTAATCCAGGCTGGTCTGGAACTCCTGAGCTCAAGTGATCCTTCTGTCTTGGCCTCCCAAAGTGCTGTGATTACTTACAGGCATGAGCCACTGCACCTGGCCTGAAACTATCTTAGAACAGTGCAGAAGTCTGAGACTATTCTTACTTAATCCTTCTTCCTTTCCTCTCTTTTTCCCAGGGTTCACATCTACATGGTCTAAGGAGTTTCCCTATCATCTCCATCTCTATCTTCTTTTTCCTTCATAGCCATCTCCCCCAATAAATCTTTGGCATCTGCTTCCTAGAGGATCTGAGCTAACACATTTATTATTACCATTATTTTATTTTTATTTCCCATCGGTATAAGATTTCACTTAAATAAAAGGTGGCTCACGCCTGTAATCCAGCACTTTGGGAAGCCGAGGTGGGTGGATCACCAGAGGTCAGGAGTTTGAGACCAGCCTGGTCAACATGGTGAAACTCCATCTCTACAAAAAAATACAAAAATTAGCCGGGTGTGGTGGCGCGCGCCTGTAATCTCAGCTACTCGGGAGGCTGAGGCAGGAGAATTGCTGGAACCCAGGAGGCGGAGGTTGCGATGAGCTGAGATCACGCCATTGCACTCCAGCCTGGGCTGATAACAGCAAGACTCTGTCTCAAAATAATAATAATAATAAATAAAATAAAATAAAAAGAAAAGATTCCATATCTAAAAGTGTTTGAGAACTGGTGATCTATTTTTTACCATGTTATAATTGAGGGACTGAAGCTTGGAGGTCTCTTTTGGATACTAAGTTTCCAAACTGAAATCAACCTAAATTATGACAACAGTCAAGTCATAAAGGCTTGTTCTTTTTACTGGGGTCTTGAGGCCCTGGACCAAAACTCGGCACCAATGTCCTAATCATGACATTACTACTAACTTCTTTATAGTACATGACAAGCTACTTACCTTCTCTAATCTTATTAAAGGGCTTGGGTTAGCTTATCTATACAGACTTTTTAACTCTAAAATGTAACTTTATAGGTGAGAAAACTTAAATAATTTACCTGACCAACTATCCAACTTGTTAGAGGAAGACTGTATGGATTGGAATTTTTTCTCTAATAGCCAATAAAATGCTCAAGACTTTTTCTTGTATTGAACTGTCTTTGGGAAAATATCCTGATAAACCACTCATGGCAAAAGATGTGGCCATGGACTTCAGGAACCAATAGAGTTTTTAAAAAATGGCCGAATTGTTCTGCATAAGTAGAGGAAGGAAGGAATTTGGTTTTGATCCTAGGAGGAAACAGGAAAGGGAAGGAGGAAGGAGCAAAGCCTTAAGAGGGTATAAAACCAGAGAGGTACATGGAGTGAAAATCCCTGGGGACAGAATGGAAAAAGGGGCTTTTAAGGTTAGAGATACCCAACGTTTAATTGGAAACTTTTTGCTGTATTATTGAGGTTTCTGGTGTTTGAAAGTAACATAAACCCAGTTCCAAGAAGCTTATACAAAAAAGGGATCTTAGTGGCTCACAACATTTGGAAAGATTCCAGGATTGTTTGCTGCATCCAAGGAAGAATTATAGAAACTAAAGCTGCAGACACTGTACAGAAACTTGAATTAACGCTGCCAAATCTCTTTCTCTCCCTCACTCCATCCCTTCCTTTCCTATCTTTCTCATCTCTGCTTAACTCTGTTTCCCTTTCCATGTTGATCTCACATTTTCCTATGACAGAAAGGACTTTGCCATGTGAAACAGACAGAAAGGAGACATGGTTGCAGCCAGACTCAGCTCAGCAACCATAGAGAGCTTTTTTCTCTAAGTATCCATATAACAATTCCAAGGATGTGTTATAATTGTCCCGGCTTGGATTACATGTCCATCCCTTGTCAATGCCAGGGAAATAGAGCACCATGATTATCCCACACAGGTCATGTACCTCTGTTTTTGCCTGGGGGCAAGGGTCTTTAATGAGAAGAAAGGAGGTGGAAATTCTTGATGGGAAGATAAAATGATAGTTGCCACTTTGTGTTGCTTCAGTGTAAACCAATGCCTCTTTCAAAAACATTCAGTATAACCAGAATGTTCCATCCATGCAGCAGCCTTGTGTACATCGGGCTGTTTAGGTGAAAATTATGGCAAGGATGCTGGGCCTTGCCTAGGTTTAAGGTAGTAACAAATAAGGAGACACACACAAGGGGTCAAATGACCTGTAATCTGAACTAATTAAACAGAATCAGGAATTTGGAGCCAGAGGTGACCATGGGAGCCATGTCAGGAAAGGATGTGGAATAGAGGCTTAAGTGCAGCTTATATGCCTTTGTGACCAGGAATGGAGCAGATGTACAATTGCTGGCTAGTTTTCCCATGGGGTATATTTTAGGTTCTTCAAAGATTCCTCTGCTGGGAACTTTTAACTGTAATTCCTGTGAGGTAGGTGGTGCTTCTTATGTGACTGGCTGGTTTTCACTTCAACTTCCGGGACTGAGCTTCCCAGAGTTGGTTATGGTTATCACTCTATAATGAGCTTTCAAACAGACTCCTGGCCAACTCCGACTTGGAAAGTCTATGTGTGGTCTTGGGAAACACTTCTGCATCGTTGTCCTACCATCTGTAGATGGTCAGTCCTCATTCTTTCTCTGCTGTGTGGCCTCAGGCACATCTATCAACAGCCTGTCTTCACATTCCTTATATATGCCAAACTCCAGAGGACAAATGTCACTCTGAGTGATCTTCCACTTATGGTCCTGTTGAAGCTCATTCAGCTGGCTTGAAGTGAAGGGAAAGTCTCCCTTCCCCATGGAAGGGCGCACCCCTTCCCCATAGTAGCACAGCATTCCAATGACTCTTTATGGATAAATCCTCTCCCCTCCTTCTCTTCAACTTCGACTCCTGATATGGGTGATGTGCCAAGAGCCACAAAGCCAGCTTTTGGTCATTTCCTTTGTCAATCCCTGAAAAAGTGGGCAAGCTTTGTAATGTGGGGAGAGTTTAGCATCTATTGTTTTGTTTTGTTTTGAAAGCAATCACATCAAGGCTAACTGATTTTTGGAGCCTGGGCTCAAACTAAACAAGAAAGAACCTCATTTTAAATCCTTTTACACATGCATTATCTCACTTAATCGTTTAGGTATATTGGTCCCATTTTACACATGGGAAAACAGGCTTAGAGAGGTCAAGTGATTTGTTCAAGGTCTCATGGTAAGTGGCAGAAAAATCTAAACCCAGATTTTTTCTGACTCCAAAGTTAGTGCTCGTTCCACTTGGAAACTGTTAATTGATTACCAGAGTCCTGAGTCTTGTGGTTAATGCTCTGAGTTGGCATGGGGAGTCTTGTTCAAGCACTGGTACCTCTGACTCACGACTGTGTTCTTAGTCCATTCACCTCTGCACCTAAATTTTCCTTTATGTAAGTGTGTCACATAAGAATAATAATAATACTTTTTTTCCCTGCTTCCCAACAGAACTGTGTTGATAATGAGGTTTGAAGGTGGGTGGGTAGGAAAAATTTGTTAGAACTAAAAATGTTTAAACACCCACTACTATATGCCAGGCAGGCTCTGTGATAGGCTTTTTACAGACACTATTTAATTTAATCAAAGTTGACTAAAAAATATTTAGCAACTGGTCCAGTGCAGTTGCTGGCCAATCACAATGATGCTGGCTACTGACTGTCAAACTGTGCCAGGGAGACTGCTGGAAGAGGGGGTGCAAAGCACACAGGGCCAGCCAGCCAGCCAGCAAGGAGTGGCCAGGGTTACTCTCAGAGCGCCCCACGACAAAGTTCCTGCTCTTTTTAGTTATTTGAACACTTCAGAAGAAAGCAGCCACACCAAGGATAGCTATTATTATTCTCAGAGGTAGTTACTCAGAAGTTATTTGGATAAGGGTAAACAAGGCTAAGAAGTTTCATTTTTAGGGTTCCGCTTTCAAAGGAACACCGTTTTGCTCCTTTCTCTTATTTGTCTCTTTCTCATGCTGCTGGTGGACCAATGTCAAAATCTTGTGCTCAAAACCTTACTTCCTGTCCTTGTGGTAGCAATTCCCAATCGAGAAACATTTAAAGCACTGAAAGCAACACTCAAAAGAAGGAAAGAAAGGGTAGAAAGGGGTGGGGGGAAGATCATGAGGAAGGAAGGAAAAAAGAAGGAAAGAGAGATAAAATCAAAGAAGGAAGAAACAGTTCAGACCAGTTTGCAGGTTTAGAAGTCATTTCTGGCTCCCTAACAGTTTTCATCCTCAGAGTGCTTTCAGGTCACCAACATGTTCACGCAATACTGGGCCGTGATCATCATGACCCAGGAGGGGAGGTAAGAGTGAAAGGTGGAGTCGACATTTACTTGTGGAAAAACCAAGGACAAACAGGAAGAATTAAAACAGGAAATGACTCATGAACAATGGAAGGGGTGCTCCCCTCGCTTTTATTATCCCCCTCAGAGAGAGAAAGAGTTTCCACTAGCTTTGTTTTTGGGAGTTTTTCTTCAACAACAACTCTAACTCTAACCCTCCTAACCCCCTTCTTTGAGGGAGACTCAGTTTTTCCAAAGTTGCAACATACTTCTCTACCCTCTTCTTTCACCCCAACTTCTCATGAGGCATCTTAACACTGAATATTGTGTTCAATATATGCTTTTGAAGAAAACAGAGGAAAACGCAAAGATTAGTAAATGGATTATTTGAAAAAAACCATGGCAGCTGTTTCAAATTTTAGGGATGTTGGTAAAACTCATCTGAGAAGTAGAAGGCTATTGGGTTTAGACAAACTCCTTAACAGGCCACTTTGTTCAGATCTAGGCCCCATAGCATGTTCTGAAAAGAGAGATACTGTGAGTAAAAATAGTTTAAACTGGTCTGTATACTGGAGTCTGGAGTGACAGGTGTGTTTCAGTTTTTTCCTGGAGGAGTGGGGCAGTTTTGTGCTGGTAAACGTTTAACAATCACCTCTCCGATAACAACAACCACCAAGCAATACAAAGCACTCTAAAACTCTGATTTGTAGTACTTGTCCATTTCTGTGGTAGCAATTCCATCAAGTCACTGAGTTAGGAAAAGATGTGCACCATTATATAGTGTTGCCTCTATGTGTGTGCAGTAGATGTAAATCCTCCCAAGAGCATAGAATAGTAAAGGATAGTAAAATAATTAAGAAGTGATGCATTTGAGTACTTACTACCCTTTTAAAAATATATAATTTATTTAAATATCAGCATTTAGTTAACGATGGGATGCTTAACAGCTAACTTGCAGAAATCCTGAAATTTTAGCTATTGACTCATGTGACTAGATTTGGGGGTCTGGAACCTGGAGAGAAGGAGAGTGAGACCCAGTAGGCTCCTGGGAAGGGTACATGCTGGGGCCTAAGGAAAATGGTACCCAAAGAGAAAGTTCCTCTGCAGGGATGACCAAAGGAATTTGAGGAGAGTGATTTAAATAACTTTTATTTATTTATTTGTTTGTTTATTTTTGAGATGGAATCTCACTCTGTTACCCAGGCTGGAGTGCAATGGTGCTATCTCAGATCTCTGCAGCCTCCACCTCCTGGATTCAAGCGATTCTCCTGCCTCAGCCTCCCAAGTAGCTGGGATTACAGGCACGTGCTACAATGCCTAGCTAATTTTTGTATTTTTAGTAGAGATGGGGGTCTCACCATGTTGGCCAGGCTGGTCTTGAACTCCTGACCTTAGGTGATCCACCTGCCTTGGCCTCCCAATGTGCTGGGATTACAGGCGTGAGCCACCACGCCCAGCCAATAACTCAATTTTAATCTGTTTCCTAGTCTGTCCTCTGCTGTAGTCTCCTGCCCTTATCCTCAAATCGTCAGGCTTGTGTTGGTGTTCTTTTGATGGCTGGGTCCATGCTTCTGATGAAGCAGCATGGAGAGAAGCATGGTTCTAGAAAGTGAGGTGATAACAGGGACTGGAAATTATATGGGAGCAGCAACATGGATGAGAGGCTACCAGCAGAATATAAGCACTGCTCCCTTCCCAACCATCCACCAATCCTTACAGATGGAGGTCTCCAGCTGGGTGTGGGAAGGTGCGGGAGGTATTTTATTTAAATGTTGAAGGAAAGGGTGACCTCAGAAGGCTAGAAGACCTAGAAACATTTGGTTTAAATATTTAATATTAAAAATGGTTTAAATGACTAAGAGTGACCCAAAGAGATAAGGTTTGATTATTTCATTTGGATATTGGACAAATGAAGAGTGGTTCCAGTCACTTGTCACTTGTCCATCCCCATTCCTCCCTTGGCAACAGGGCTGGCATGGCAATATGTACAAAAAGTGAGTCCCAAAAGTTGTTACAGAATTATTACAGAAATTGCCCCGGACTTCCAGAAATTGTAGACATTCAGATTCCCTGGCCAGGAGAAACAGTAAGTAAATAAGAGCGTATCTGCTAAGGTGGCCACCACCATTCCTTTGTCCTAAAGCCCTGTAGGAGAAGTCCTTGGATGGTCTTTCAGAGCCTACCAACTCTTATTCATATAGAATCCAGGTTATTGTATTCTCACACCACAGAAAAAAGGAAACAGCAGGTTACAAAGTACTGGCATTATAAGAGACAGACTCTATGACAAAAGAAGTAACTACTGTTGTCCTGATAGGGAAAACCTAATAAGATACAAACACAATTCATCAAGAAATGGTGAAATAAGTTATTGTCATCTATTTAAGAAGGGAGATGTTAATAAAACAGTCTAGGCAGATTTTCATAAAAACTGTTTACAACAAAAAGATGTTACTTGAAGAAGTAAACTTTAGCTATCTTAAAAAATGCATTAATGTAAATCATTTTGTTCCTTAAGGATGCTGGATACATGCAGATTTGCTATCTAATTTTTACATTTGAGTTTTAGAAAGCCATCTGCAACCACTTTCCTAAATTATCAGAGTTGTCAGAATATTAACCGGAAGCTTAAATTATACCTCTGGCTACACTTTTCCACTTACTGTTCTGTTTTCATCTCATTCTCAACTTATTTATAACCAAACTTGTAAAGTCACCCAAACTAACCTCCTATCCACACTACCAAGTTTCCATTTTTGCACCACAATCACCAAGCCTGAAGCTTTGGATTCATCTTTGAACAACCTTCTTATTTCCTGTGTGCAATCAGTTTCAACGTTTTGTCAATGCTTCTTTGGTTGCTCTTTTCCTCCATTTTTATTCTCCTGATTAACTTCATATTACCTTACACCCAAGTTATTCCATAGATCTCTAATTGTAATGGTCTCCAGCTTCCTGGGCTCTTTCTCCAGACTACCTTATTAACACACATCCATTACATTGGCTTTGGAAATCCAATTCTTTCTATGGTGTGCTGACTGAAAGAGTTAAATTTGCTTTTAGACCTGGATTTTGTTCCAGCGCTACTTTTTTCTCTTGTGGAAACTTGGGCAAGTCATTTAGCTTCTAAGCCTCCATTTCTTCAGCTGTAAAATGGAAATAATAATAGTGCGTAAACCGCAGAGCTGTTGCGAGGATAAAATGAGGTGATTTTTTTTGTATATGATATGACTCATATTCTTCTTATATTCTTCTATATTTCCCAAATTCCTTTTCATGATGATGAATTACTTTAAAAATATAAATAAAAATATTTATGGGGTACATTGTGATGTGTAATGATGAGATCATGATAATTAGAATATCCATTGTCTTAAAAATTTGTAATTTCTTTGTTTTGGGAACATTCAATATTCTTCTTCTAGCTATTTGAAACTATATAATATATAGTTGTTAATTGTAATCATCCTACAGTAGTACAGAACACTAGAATTTAGTCTAGCTGTAATTGTGTATTCTTTAACAAATCTCTCCTTACTCTCCCCTTGCCTTACCCTTTCTAGTCTCTAATATCCTCTGCTCTACTTTTTACTTCTTTGAGATCAACGTTTTTTAGCTTCCTCATTTGAATGAGAACATGTAATGTTTAACTTTCTGTTCCTGGCTTATTTCTCTTAAAATAATGATCTCCAGTTCCATCTATGTTGCCGTGAATGACAGGATTTTATTCTGTTTTTATGACTGAATATTATTCCATTGTGTGTATATACCACATTTTCTCTATCCACTTATCTTTTATTGAATACCTAGTTTGATTCCATATCTTGGCTATTGTGAATAGTTTGATTCCATATCTTGGCTATTGTGAATAGTACTGCAATAAATGTGGGACACAGATGTCTCTTTGATCTACTGATTTCCTTTCTTTTACATAAATGCCTCGTAGTAGGATTGCAGGATCATAAGGCAGTTCTATTTGTAGCTTTTATTTGTCTTTTTTTTTATTTTTTAGGGATGGTGTCTCACTCTGTCACCCAAGCTGGAGTGCAGTGATGTGATCATAGCTCACTACAGCCTCGAACTCCTGGGCTCAAGCAATCCTTCCATCCCAGCTTCCCAAGTAGCTAGGGCTACAGTGCACCACCACACCCAGCTAATTTTTGAAAGCTTTTTGTAGAGAGGCGGTCTTGCTATGTTGCCCAGGCTGGTCTTAAACTCCTGTCCTCAAGCAATCCTCCTGCCTTGGCCTTCCAAAGTGCTAGGATTTCAGGCATGAGTCATTGTGCCTGGGCTTATTCTATCTGTATTTTCTTTAGGAACCTCCCTGCTGTTCTCCACAGTGGTTGTACTAATTTACATTCCCACCAACAGTATATGAGAGTTCCTTTTTCTCTGCATCCTCTCCAACATTTATTTTTTGTCTTTTTGATAATAGCCATGCTAAGTGGAGTGAGATGATACCTCACTGTGGTTTTGATTTGCATTTCTCTGATGGTTAGTGATGGTGAGCATTTAAACACGTATTTCAGCCAGACATGGTGGCTCATGCCTGTAATCCCAGCACTTTGGGAGGCCGAAGCTGGCGGATAACGAAGTTGGGAGATGGAGACCATCCTGGCCAACATGGTGAAACCCCGTACCTACTAAAAATACAAAAATTAGCCTGGTATGGTGGTGCACACTTGTAGTCCCAGCTACCCGGGAGGTGAAGGTTGCAGTTAACTGAGATCGCGCCATTGCACTCCAGCCTGGTGACAGGGTGAGACTCTGTCTCAAAACAAAACAAAAACAAAACACACATATTTGTTGGTCATATTTATGTCTTCTTTGGATAATGACTGTTTGAATCATTTGCCCATTTTAATCAAATTGTGCGTTTTTGAGATTTTTGCTGTTGAGATGTTTGAGTGCCTTGTATATTCTGGATATTAATCACCTGTCAGATGAATACTTTACAAATATTTTCTCCCATCCTATATATTGTCTTTTCACTCTGTTGATTGTTTCCTTTGCTGTGAAGAAGCTTTTCAGTTTGATATAATCCCATTTCAAAATTTTTGCTTTTGTTGCCTGTGGTTTTGAGGTCTTACTCATACAATCTTTTCTCAAACTGATGTCCAGAAGTATTTCCTCTATGTTTTTTTCTAGTAGTTTTATGATTTCAGGTCTTGCATTTAGGTCTTTGATTCATTTTGAGTTAATTTTTGTACAGGGTGAGAGGTGGGGGTCTAATTTCATTCTTTTGCATAAGTATATTCAGTCTTTCTAACACCATTTATTGAAGAGACTGTAGTTTCCCCAGTGAGTATTCTTGGAGGCTTTGTCAAAAATCAGTTAGCTATAGATATGCAGATTAATTTCTGGGTTCTTTATCCTGTTCCATTAGCCCAGGTGTCTTTTTTTTTTTTTTTTTTTTAAATGACAGCACCATGCTATTTTGGTTTCTATAGCTTTGTAGTATATTTTGAAGTCTGGTAGTGTGATGACTACAGCTTTGCATTTTTCCCCCTTCTTCAGGATTGCTTTGGCTATTCAGGATTTTTGTGCTTCCATATAAATTTTAAGATTTCTTCTTTTAATTTCTGTGAAGAATGTCATTGGTATTTTGTTAGGAATTACATTGAATCTGTAGATTGCTTTGGGTTGTATAGTCATTTTAACAACATTAATTCTTCTGATTAATGAGCATGGGATGTCTTTCCATTTGTTTGTATCCTCTTCAATTTTTTTCATCAGTGTTTTTTTTTTTTTTCCTAAGACAGGGTCTTGCTCTGTTGCCCAGGTTGGAGTGCAGTGGTGCAATTTCAGCTCACTGCAGCCTCGACATCCCAGGCTCAATTGATCCTCCCACCTCAACTTCCTGAGCAGCTGGGACTACAAGCATACACCACTACCCTCAGCTAATTTTTGTATTTTTTTGGTAGAGATGAGGTTTTGCCATGTTGCTCAGGCTGGTCTCGAACACCTGAGTTCAATTGATCCTCCCATCCCTGACACCCAAAGTGCTGTAACTATAGGTGTGAGCCACGGCCCCTGGCAGTCATCAGTGTTTTGCAGTTTTCCTTGTAGAGGTCTTTTACCTCCTTGGTTAAATTTATTCCTAGGTTTTTTTTTTTTTTTTTTTTTGTAGCTATTGTAAATAAAATCATGTCATCTGCAAAGAGGAACAATTTGACTTCTTTCCAGTTTGGATGCCCTTTATTTTCTTCTTAAATGCTCTGGCCAGGACTTTTGACATGAGGCGATGTATATGCAATCTCGGCACACAGTGGCTTCCCCCATCTTACTCACCACTCCTGGTCAGACTCCTTTTTCATATCCTATTTGGGGGCAGCAGTCTGCCTTAGTTCTTCCCCTTTCAGTCTATGCTCACATGTAAATAATCTCATTTAGTCTTGTGCCTTTAAATATCACCTATATGTTGGTGACTGTAAGGTGTAAGTTATCTATTCCCACTGGCATTTTTGGGTTGCTGGCTTCTTCAACTACAAGTTTGGGGTATACGAAGCAAGAAGAAAACTCAGGAAACTTACCATCTAGTCATTCCTTGGGTCCTCAGGTCCCTAGCATGTCTGTCTTCTTCTGCCCACCTTTCTTCTTTTGTGTATGTATAAATTATATATAATTATACATACTATATATAGTGATATATAATGTCTAGAGGTTTTTGTGGTTTTACTTAGTGAGAAGAATAGAAAAAATATATCAACTCTATCTTGGTGGCAGTGCCTATTGAGGTTTTTTTAAAATTAAAAAAAAATTAATTTTGTTAAAAAACACATAATACAAAGTTACCCTCTTGGCCATGAAGTGTACAGTTCAGTAGTGTTAACTATATTCATATTATTGTGTAACAGATCACTACAACTTTTTCATCTTGCAAAAACTGAAACTCTAAACCTATCAGACAACTTCCCATTTCTCCCTTTCCCAGTTCCTAGCAACTACCATTCTACTTTCTGTTTCTGTGATTTTAACTACTCTAGATATTTGATTTAAGTGGAATCATACAGTATTTGTCCTTTTGTGACTGGCTTATTTCACTCAGTATGATGTTCTCAAGGTTCATCCATTTTGTAGTATGTGACAGAATTTCCATTAGGACAAAATATTTAGTGAGTTTCTAATTTTAGTGATTATATGCTTAATCTACAAAAATTCGATTTTCTAAAATCTTGCTTTTTGTTTTCTTTATGTTTTTAGTAATTTTAAATATAAATATTTTATATTCTAGTTCATATTGTCAACCTACTATTTTAAGTGCTTGAGAGCTTTAGTTTTCCTTTTTAAATTTGCTTTTCCTCATAACGAATTGTTTTCTTGTGTGCTTCGGACTTTTTAATGTGTGCTCATGTTTTGCAGGTTTTTGTTTTTTCTTTTCCTGTGAGAATCCCTAGCGGTCTAGGTTTTGGATCTATCCCGTCTGAGTAAGCTCTAGAGGGATATCACAAATTAAGATGAAGTTTGGTGTTAATTCTTGATTTGAGGATTCCAAGGCTATGTGAGGAGCATAAATTTAAACCCTAAACTCAATAGAAGATGGAGAGCCATGGTTTTGAATTCTCAGGTTCTTAGAGGAGACTTTTGTTTCTTCCACTCAGAGCTCAGGCAGACAGACAAGCTTCTTTGTCAACTCCCAATTCAGATGGATGACTTTTTCCCCTGATCTATCGGATAGTGCAGCTATTATATTGTCCCAACTTTATCTGGGGTTTTCTGTTTCACGTCATCACCTCGAAAGGTCTCAAGCCCTAATTTCTTGTTCCTATTGAGATTCAAGGCCCTGGGTTAACTTTAGCATTGTCTTTATTTTGAATTCTATATGGTTGAATTACTGAGTAGCTAGCTTCCAAGATGGCTTCCCTTTTCGCTGGTATTCACAGCTTTGTGTAATCCCCTTCTACATGGTACTACAGTTGCTCTATATGACCAACAGAAGACGGCAGAAGGGATGGCATGTCACTTTCAACGTTTAGTTTAAAAGCATCAGGGGCTTGATTACTCTCTTTATGACCATTCACTGTGTGGGAAGCTAGCTACCATGTCATGGGAACACTCAGGGAGCTTATACATCACCAGAAAATGATGTCTCTGGTCAATAGTATATGGCAGATGCATCTGACAGCAATAATTTAAGCATACCCTGAGGATGACCTTATGGTGTAAGAAGAATGTTGATTCAAAGTTCCCAGCTAAGGAATCCAGTAGTGGCCAACCCAGAAGTTTACCCTTTATTAGGTTGGTGCAAATGTTATTGCAGTTTTTGCCATTACTTTTAAATGGCAAAACCCACAATTATTTTTGCACCAACCTATACAAAGGACATCTGAGCCCTTGGCCCCTTCCCTGGAATGCAGGTTGTGCAAGGAACTGAGCTGAGGTTCTTTGTCTTGAACTCGGTGGAGGTTGCTAGGTGAAGGATGCCAAGTGAAAATTCCTGTATAAACTGCATGCATTTTATGAACAGTAGCAATTTTTTCTGTCCAGGCCGTCGCTCCTGGGCCATTCTGTGTGTAAGTCCTCAATACACTCTATGTCTGGTTTGCTGGTTCTGGGTTTCTTCTTTGGCCTCTTGGACATGGTGCTATCCCCATTGGAATCAACAGGGTTCAAGGATGACAAATAGCCAATGAGGCCCTGATGCCCTCTAACAGTCATGTGAGTAAACTTGGAAGTAGATCCTTCAGCCTTCAGATGGCTGCAGTCCTGGCCAGCATCTTGACTGAAACCTCATGAGAAATCCTGAACCAGAACCACCCAGCTAAGCCATTCCTGAATTTCTGAAGCTTGGCAACTGTGAAAGCTAATAAATGTCTCTTTTTTCAAGCTGTTTAATTTTGGGATCACTTGTTACATAGCGATAGGTAACTAATATGGGTACCATAATTGTTTGACTAGCTTAAGACCTTAAAGATATAAATCTAGCATTGATAATTTTGATCTTGTACCTTTATCTTTTTGGCTGATCTTTTTAAAACCATCCTTTTCTATACATCCATAAACTAGACCTTGCCAGTTATCATCTAAAACTGCTCCACTCTTCTGAAATATTAGATTCTATATCCTACCTTTGACTACAGCTTCATATCCTTCTATCTCTTGTGTCATTTCTCCACACAAATGATAAGGCTTATCAATGACCCACTCATTTATTCCCAGTTTATTTGTCTCCTTTCTGGCCTTGCTTAATTCTTCTACTATGGTCGACCTATTGCTTTTCTGTATGTTAAATACCTATGTCTTTTGGGAGCTGCTTTTCTCCCACTCTGTTTGGTGTTGGTGAAGCTGTTACTCATATGACCTAACCATTCTCACCACAGCTGTGGGCTCCTGACCCCGGTTGACCAAGCAATCCCTATTAGGGATTGACAGGCACACTGTGAAAGAAAGGGTTGGAGTCTGCCTATGGCGTTATGTCTTCTAAGGAATACGTAAGACTAGAACTGCTGGAGGTTGTCCTGTTGTGCTTGGATATATTTTAAAGAGAATGAAGTCAAGCAAAGGCAAGCAGAGCTGAGAGATGAAGAGGGACAACATTCTTATGATGTTATTTGAACCATGGATCCTGTTAGACCTGAGGCCAGTTCTATTCCTTAGACATTCCAGCTATATAAACCAGTAAATCCTTTATTAGCTTTTTTTCTTATACTATTTTGTAACATTTTTGTTTTTTAACAACCAAAAGCATTGTGACTAATACTCTTAGCCTGGACCTCTATTTCAGTTATGAATGCATTTGGTTGCAAATCGCCAGAAAACACAAAAACCATGTCTTACATAAATAAGAGTTTATTTGCTCCACATGGTAAAGTCTAAGGTAGGGCAGTCCAGAGCTAATGCAGTAGCTCAGCAGTACCATCAGGAATCCAGGTTCTTTCTGTATTTCTGCTCTGCCATCCTTACTTGTGGATTTTGTCCTACTTATTGCCAAGTGGCTGCCACTTCTCTAGGCGCCACAACTGTGCTCTAGGCAGAAGGAAAGAGGACGTGGAGAGGCCGTATTTGCAGACTTCTGTTTATGTCTCATTGGCCAGAAGTGTGTCCCATGGCTTACCCAACTGCAGGGGAGCTAGGAAATTAAGTGTTTAGCCTTTATTTTCTCTGTATTAGAAGTAGGCAAAGGAAAGAAGAGTTGGAAATGGACAAACCCGAATTGAAAACTTGGATTTTCTCTGGATCCCAGAACTATATCTTACATTTTCACCTGCCCTACAAACAACCAGCTACCTTCTAGCTTTACAAATCATTCTGTGTTTGAATTCTGTGTTATTGGATAGAACCTACAAAATTGTAAATAATGGAACTTTTACAAATTAACGGCATTAAGGCACCCAGAACTGTTTGTTAGTTCTTTTTATTTTGTTTTCATTAGCCGCCTCTCCTACTCCCTTTAATTGTTATTACACATCTTTAACACACACTACCTTTATTAAGCCCTCTTCTCTATCCTTTTTACTCTCAAAGGATTGCAGTCCCTTGCTTTGCTAAGAAAATTGAGGCTATGACATACAAAGTTTCTCAGTTTCCTGTAACCAACTTTTCCTATTTTCTTTGTTTCCTTTCAGTTTTTAAACTAGAACCTACAGTTGTGGTCTTAACCTCACCCACAATCATTGTGCTACAAATTACCTGATGTTTATTTCAGTCATTATTGTATACCAGCTCTTGTCATCATGTGGTAGTAGGCACACCATAAATATTTGTTGAATACTTATTGAAGCCGCCTTACAGAACTTTGCTACATCAATTATTCCTTTTCTCTCCTGAATCTTTTGCTTCTCCCTCTTGTACCTCCTATCTGTCAGTCTGTAAATATATTCAAACTGTTTTTTTAGCCCTGAAGGTAAAAAAGAATCCCAAAAGAACAAAAATCTTCCTTCTAATGTGCTTATATTCACCTCCTGGCTAACAGTTAATTTTTCTCTTTCTGTACTGAACCAAACTCTCAAAATAATAATTTCCATTTTCAGTCTCTACTTCCATTTCTTCTAGTCATTTCTCAACTCATTGTTTACTGGCTTCAACTCTACCATGTGAATGGAAGGTCCCTGATGATTTCCTACTCACAAAACTCATGTTACTTAAGTTTTATGTAGAATTTAGTTACACATTTTCTATTTCTTGTAACTGTCTTCTTCCTTAAATTTTGTGACACTAGGAATTTTTTGTTCCCCTCTCTATCAATTTTTTTTCCTTCTGTTGGGATTCTCATCATCAGTAATGTTACCCAGGGCTCTGTATGTGATCATCTTTTCTTTTCATTAAACACATACTCCTTACGAGATCTTACCAATACCATGGCTTCAGCTGCCACCCAAATAAAAATTGTTCCCAAGTCTGTATATCTAGTTCCAACCATATTCTTTTGTTAAGACCTTAAAGAGGTAAAAGAATGAATCACATGAATATTTGGAAGAACAACATTTCAGGGAATGGAAATAGCAAGTGCAAAGGCCCTGAGGTAGGAGTGTCTTCATCATGTTCAAAGAAAAGCAAGGAAGCCAGTGTGGCTGGAGCTGAGAGAATGCAGGAAAAATTAGTAGAAAATGAAGTCAGAGAAGCAGTGGGAGAGTGAAGGTCAAATCACATAAGGTCTTATATGCCATGTTGATGATCCTAACTTCTACCGGGAGTGCAATGAAAAGCCACTGCAGGGTTTGAGCAAAGAAGTGATATACTCTGATTGAAGTTTTAAAAGTATAACTTTGTGTTGAATATAGATTGAAAAGAGCAAAATAGGAATCAGAGCAACCAGAGTAGGAGTCTATTGCAATAATTTAGATGAGAGATAATGGTGGTGATCTGGACCAGAGTAGCGGCAGTCAAGCAGCTGGTCATGAATACATGTTATTGGAGAGCCAACAGCATATGATGACAGATTGGATGTTGGGTTCTGAGAAAAAGGAGAACTCAAAGATTTTTGGCCTGAGTAACTGGAATGATGGGGTTGCAATTTACTGAGCTGAGAAATACTGTGGGAAAAACAGATTTGGGGGAAGATTAGGAGGTCAGGTTTGGACCAATTAAATATGAGCTATTGATTAGACAATCAAATGTGAAAGTCTTGAGGCAGCTAGATAAAGAATGGAGTTTAGTAGTTAAGTGGGACTAGAGGTATAAATTTGAAATTCATTGTCCTGTAGATGGTATTTAAACTCATGAGGCTAGATGAGTTTATCACTGGAATGAAAATAAAAGGAAAAGAGAAATGCTTTAAGAACTGAGTCCTTGAGCAATCTGGTGTTAAAAGGCAGGGGTGATGAGAATGAACCAGCAAAGGAAATTAGGGAATGGCCACTATGTGGGATGAAAATTAGAAGAGTGTGATGTCTGGGAAGGTAAGTGAAGACATGTTTCTAAAAGGAAGGAATTGACTATGGCAAATGTTGCTGATAGGTCAGTTAATTTGAGGATTGAGTGTTTCAGTGGGTCAAAAGAGTGGGAGGAAAGAAATAGGAATTTTTCTGTAAAGGATGGAGAAAAATGGGGCAGTAGCTAGAGAGAGAAGTGGGCTCAAGAGAATTTTGTTTATTAGATGAGAGAAATAAAAACATGTTTGTAACTTGATGGGAAAGATCCAGTAAAGAGGAAATTTTGTTAAAGCGGGGAAAGGGTAGAATTGCTGGAGTGATGTCCTTAAGTAGGTGAGAAGAGATGGGTTCTAGTAGAGGAATTGTCCTTTACTAGAAGCACAGTTAATTCATCCACAGTAACAGAAGAGAAGACAGGGTAGGGTATAGATGTAGGCAGGTGGTAAATGTTATGGTGGAAGTGCATAGAAATATTCTTCAGATGGCTTCTATTTTATCAATAAGGAAACTGGGAGCGAGGATGGGGGTAGAAGTATTGGAAGGTTCATGCTCTCATTACCTCTCTGCCCTCATCTCCTAGTTGTCTTGGGGAGTGAGAGAATGAACTAAGGAAATAAAGTATAATTATCTGTCAGCATTGAGATTATGGATCATAACTTTCAGTAAGACTAGTCAACATGGTTGTATGCTTTTCTCTAACTACCTTTAGTTATGCAAATTCAGGCATGATTGAGCCAAACAGTTGGATTTAAGTAGTATTAACTTCTTCTTCTTCTTCTTCTTCTTCTTCTTATTATTATTATTATTATTATTTTATTATTAGGCCTGGCAGTTACAACATAAAGTTGAGGGACAACGGAGTCAACTGCTTTGTATGAAAGAAAGTGGTGAGAATGACTTTTATTTAAGTTGAATAAGGAGGAAAGTGATGGCACAAGGGGTGTGAAGGATAGTGAAAAGTGCTTGGATCAATGGATTGTAGGCCAGAGGATGGAAGTTAAAGGATTGTTGGAGTTGGGGCACAAGAGGAAATGAAAAAAAAGATATAAGGTAGTGATTAGAGACAGTGGGGTGCTTGAAATTAAGATTATAGAAGGGTTATAGCTTTTGGTACTAGGGTATGACTATGGAAGTGAAAGGCTGAAAGGCTAAAGGATTAAAAAAGGTAGAGGACAGCATCATTGGAGGAGAGGAGGTCAAGGATCAGAAAAGCTGGGCTAACGGAAAGATCATCTACATGGAAAGAATTATGGAGTGGTGTCGAAGAATGTAAGAGCCAACCAGAAGCTAAACTCTTCAAGGAATAGGAAGTGGTGCCCTGAGGATAACAGATGACTGCAACAGGAAGAGTAGTGGTGGTACAATCTTGTAACATGAGATTCAAGGTTAAAATTGCTCATCTTATGGTCATGCATGACCTTCTAGTTACCAAAAATGGATCTGAAGTTTTATACAGAATTTGTCATCACTTCCACTTTCATGAAAAAAATTTTTTTTTTTTGAGATGTTATGACCCTGGGATCTGTTGGTTTTCCTACCTCTCTATCAGTTCCTGCCCCCACCTCACCCCCTCTTTTTTGTCATCTCTTGGATTCTGCTTCTCAGTGGCAATTGCCTGGAGCTCCCTACATGTCCTCTCTTTTCACAGTTCACACACTTCCTGGGTGATCTCACCAATCTCATGGCTTCAGCTTCCACCCAAATGCATGTGGCTTCCAAATCTGTGTCTCCATCCCCAACTATGCTCCATTGCTTCAGTCCTGTATTTCTGACTGCCTACCAAGTTGCCCTTGGATGACTTTCAGGCAGCTTAAATTCATTCAGGACTGAATTAGTTATCTTCCTCTCCAAACTTCCTTCTTCATTTTTGAATTTCAGTCCACCACTTTTAACTCATCATAGTCCCTCTTCCTCATCTCCTATATGCAGTCAAGTCACCAATGCCTGTGGATTATATTTCTGAAAGATGAATTCTATTTCTGAAATGCTAACACTGATTAAATCCAGCTCTGCCTCCTTCAAAGCTATGTCTGCACAACAAAAAGCTGAGGAAGAAAAACAGAGGCATTGTCCTAGCTTTATAAGTCTAGGAAATATAGTTTAATAGATGTTCTATTTCTTTTTTTTTTAAATTATTAGTATACTTTAAGCTCTAGGGTACATGTGCACAACGTGCAGGTTTGTTACATATGTATACATGTGCCATGCTGGTGTGCTGCACCCATTAACTCGTTATTTAGCATTAGGTATATCTCCCAATGCTATCCCTCCCCCCTCCCCCCACCCCACAACAGTCCCCAGAGTGTGATGTTCCCCTTCCTGTGTCCATGTGTTCTCATTGTTCAATTCCCACCTATGACTGAGAATATGCGATGTTTGGTTTTTTGTTCTTGTGACAGTTTACTGAGAATGTTTATTTCCAATTTCATCCATGTCCCTACAAAGGACATGAACTCATCATTTTTTATGGCTGCATAGTATTCCATGGTGTATATGTGCCACATTTTCTTAATCCAGTCCATCATTGTTGGACATTTCGGTTGGTTCCAAGTCTTTGCTATTGTGAATAGTGCCTCAATAAACATACATGTGCATGTGTCTTTATAGCAGCATGATTTATAGTCCTTTGGGTATATACCCAGTAATGGGATGGCTGGGTCAAATGGTATTTCTAGTTCTAGATCCCTGAGGAATCGCCACACTGACTTCCACAATGGCTGAACTAGTTTACAGTCCCACCAACAGTGTAAAAGTGTTCCTATTTCTCCACATCCTCTCCAGCACCTGTTGTTTCCTGACTTTTTAATGATTGCCATTCTAACTGGTGTGAGATGGTATCTCATTGTAGTTTTGATTTGCATTTCTCTGGTGGCCAGTGATGATGAGCATTTTTTCATGTGTTTTTTGGCGGCATAAATGTCTTCTTTTGAGAAGTGTCTGTTCATGTCCTTCGCCCACTTTTTGATGGGGTTGTTTTTTTCTTGTAAATTTGTTTGAGTTCATTGTAGATTCTGGATATTAGCCGTTTGTCAGATGAGTAGGTTGCGAAAATTTTCTCCCATTTTGTAGGTTGCCTGTTCACTCTGATGGTAGTTTCTTTTGCTGTGCAGAAGCTCTTTAGTTTAATTAGATCCCATTTGTCAATTTTGGCTTTGGTTGC
This sequence comes from Gorilla gorilla gorilla, assembly GCF_029281585.2. Classification (NCBI taxonomy): domain Eukaryota; kingdom Metazoa; phylum Chordata; class Mammalia; order Primates; family Hominidae; genus Gorilla; species Gorilla gorilla. The sequence continues at coordinate 96,347,845 of NC_073224.2, read as the reverse complement.
CATTGCTTTTGGTGTTTTAGACATGAAGTCCTTGCCCATGCCTATGTCCTGAATGGTAATGCCTAGGTTTTCTTCCAGGGTTTTTATGGTTTTAAGTCTAACGTTTAAGTCTTTAATCCATCTTGAATTAATTTTTGTATAAGATGTAAGGAAGTGATCCAGTTTCAGCTTTCTACATATGGCTAGCCAGTTTTCCCAGCACCATTTATTAAATAGGGAATCCTTTCCCCATTGCTTGTTTTTCTCAGGTTTGTCAAAGATCAGATAGTTGTAGATATGCGGCATTATTTCTGAGGGCTCTGTTCTGTTCCATTGATTTATATCTCTGTTTTGCTACCAGTACCATGCTGTTTTGGTTACTGTAGCCTTGTAGTATAGTTTGAAGTCAGGTAGTGTGATGCCTCCAGCTTTGTTCTTTTGGCTTAGGATTGACTTGGTGATGCGGGCTCTTTTTTGGTTCCATATGAACTTTAAAGTAGTTTTTTCCAATTCTGTGAAGAAAGTCATTGGTAGCTTGATGGGGATGGCATTGAATCTGTAAATTACCTTGGGCAGTATGGCCATTTTCACGATATTGATTCTTCCTACCCATGAGCATGGAATGTTCTTCCATTTCTTTCTATCCTCTTTTATTTCATTGAGCAGTGGTTTGTAGTTCTCCTTGAAGAGGTCCTTCATGTCCCTTGTAAGTTGGATTCCTAGGTATTTTATTCTCTTTGAAGCAATTGTGAATGGGAGTTCACTCATGATTTGGCTCTCTGTTTGTCTGTTATTGGTGTATAAGAATGCTTGTGATTTCTGTACATTGATTTTGTATCCTGAGACTTTGCTGAAGTTGCTTATCAGCTTAAGGAGATTTTGGGCTGAGACATTGGGGTTTTCTAGATATACAATCATGTCGTCTGCAAACGGACAATTTGACTTCCTCTTTTCCTAATTGAATATCCTTTATTTCCTTCTCCTGCCTAATTGCCCTGGCCAGAACTTCCAACACTATGTTGAATAGGAGTGGTGAGGGAGGGCATCCCTGTCTTGTGCCAGTTTTCAAAGGGAATGCTTCCAGTTTTTGCCCATTCAGTATGATACTGGCTGTGGGTTTGTCATAGATAGCTCTTATTATTTTGAGATACGTCTCATCAATACCTAATTTATTGAGAGTTTTTAGCACGAAGCGTTGTTGAATTTTGTCAAAGGCCTTTTCTGCATCTATTGAGGTAATCATGTGGTTTTTGTCTTTGGTTCTGTTTATATGCTGGATTACATTTATTGATTTGTGTATATTGAACCAGCCTTGCATCCCAGGGATGAAGCCCACTTGATCATGGTGGATAAGCTTTTTGATGTGCTGCTGGATTCAGTTTGCCAGTATTTTATTGAGGATTTGTGCATCAATGTTCATCAAGGATATTGGTCTAAAATTCTCTTTTTTGGTTGTGTCACTGCCTGGCTTTGGTATCAGGATGATGCTGGCCTCATAAAATGAGTTAGGGAGGATTCCCTCTTTTTCTAGTGATTGGAATAGTTTCAGAAGGAATGGTACCAGTTCCTCCTTGTACCTCTGGTAGAACTCGGCTGTGAATCCATCTGGTCCTGGACTCTTTTTCATTGGTAAGCTATTGATTATTGCCACAATTTCAGATCCCGTTATTGGTCTATTCAGAGATTCAACTTCTTCCTAGTTTAGTCTTGGGAGAGTGTATGTGTCGAGGAATTTATCCATTTCTTCTAGATTTTCTAGTTTATTTGCGTAGAGATGTTTGTAGTATTCTGTGATGGTAATTTGTATTTCTGTGGGATCGGTGGTGATATCCCCTTTATCATTTTTTATTGCGTCTATTTGATTCTTCTCTCTTTTCTTCTTTATTAGTCTTGCTAGCGGTCTATCAATTTTGTTGATCCTTTCAAAAAACCAGCTCCTGGATTCATTAATTTTTTGAAGGGTTTTTTGTGTCTCTATTTCCTTCAGTTCTGCTCTGATTTTAGTTATTTCTTGCCTTCTGCTAGCTTTTGAATGTGTTTGCTCTTGCTTTTCTAGTTCTTTTAATTGTGATGTTAGGGTGTCAATTTTGGATCTTTCCTGCTTTCTCTTGTGGGCATTTAGTGCTATAAATTTCCCTCTACACACTGCTTTGAATGTGTCGCAGAGATTCTGGTGTGTTGTGTTTTTGTTCTCGTTGGTTTCAAAGAACATCTTTATTTCTGCCTTCATTTCGTTATGTACCCAGTAGTCATTCAGGAGCAGGTTGTTCAGTTTCCATGTTGTTGAGTGGTTTTGAGTGAGTTTCTTAATCCTGAGTTCTAGTTTGATTGCACTGTGGTCTGAGAGACAGTTTGTTATAATTTCTGTTCTTTTACATTTGCTGAGGAGAGCTTTGCTTCCAACTATGTGGTCAATTTTGGAATAGGTGTGGTGTGGTGCTGAAAAAAATGTATATTCTGTTGATTTGGGGTGGAGAGTTCTGTAGATGTCTATTAGGTCCACTTGGTGCAGAGCTGAGTTCAATTCCTGGGTATCCTTGTTAACTTTCTGTCTCGTTGATCTGTCTAATGTTGACAGTGGGGTGTTAAAGTCTCCCATTATTATTGTGTGGGAGTCTAAGTCTCTTTATAGGTCACTCAGGACTTCCTTTATGAATCTGGGTGCTCCCGCATTGGGTGCATATATATTTACGATAGTTAGCTCTTCTTGTTGAATTGATCCCTTTACCATTATGTAATGTCCTTCTTTGTCTCTTTTGATCTTTGTTGGTTTAAAGTCTGTTTTATCGGAGACTAGGATTGCAACCCCTGCCTTTTTTTGTTTTCCATTTGCTTGGTAGATCTTCCTCCATCACTTTTTTTGAGCCTATTTGTGTCTCTGCACATGAGATGCGTTTCCTGAATACAGCACACTGATGGGTCTTGACTCTTTATCCAATTTGCCAGTCTGTGTCTTTTAATTGGAGCATTTAGTCCATTTACATTTAGGGTTAGTGTTGTTATGTGTGAGTTTGATCTTGTCATTATGATGCTAGCTGGTTATTTTGCTCGCTAGTTGATGCAGTTTCTTCCTAGCCTCGATGGTCTTTACAATTTGGCATGTTTTTGCAGTGGCTGGTACCGGTTGTTCCTTTCCGTGTTTAGTGCTTCCTTCAGGAGCTCTTTTAGGGCAGGCCTGGTGGTGACAAAATCTGCCAGCATTTGCTTGTCTGTAAAGTATTTTATTTCTCCTTCACTTATGAAGCTTAGTTTGGCTGGATATGAAATTCTGGGTTGTAATTCTTTTCTTTAAGAATGTTGAATATTGGTCTCCACTCTCTTCTGGCTTGTAGAGTTTCTGCCGAGAGATCAGCTATTAGTCTGATGGGCTTCCCTTTGTGGGTAACCCGACCTTTCTCTCTGGCTGCCCTTAACATTTTTTCCTTCATTTCAACTCTGGTGAATCTGACAATTACGTGTCTTGGAGTTGCTCTTCTCGAGGAGTATCTTTGTGGCATTCTCTGTATTTCCTGAATTTGAATGTTAGCCTCCCTTGCTAGGTTGGGGAAGTTCTCCTGGATAATATCCTGCAGAGTGTTTTCCAACTTGGTTCCATTCTCCCCATCACTTTCAGGTACACCAATCAGACGTAGATTTGGTCTTTTCACATAGTCCCATATTTCTTGGAGGCTTTGTTCTTTTCTTTTTATTCTTTTTTCTCTAAACTTCTCTTCTTGCTTCATTTTATTCATTTCGTCTTCCATCGCTGATACCCTTTCTTCCAGTTGATCGCATCGGCTACTGAGGCTTGTGCATTCGTCACATAGTTCTCGTGCCATGGTTTTCAGCTCCATCAGGTCCTTTAAGGACTTCTCTGCATTGGTTATTCTAGTTAGCCATGCAGCTTCAGAAGAGTGGGCTAGGGGTGAGGAAGCAAAAGCTTTGGATATGGCCATTCTAGACATCTGGTAGTAAAAGGTCAGTGATGATGTCCCCTTCCTTTCTTCCCACAGGGAGTGTTTTTAGATGGCCTCTGGGAAGGGGAAAGTCAGGGGGTCAGACTTGCTCCCTCCCCATTTGAGAAGTCACTTCTTAGCCCATTCCTTTCATCAACTTGAAACTCAGGGTGAAATGTCTATCCAGTGACCTTGGACAGGGTAGCCTTCTCTCTGTTCTGCATCTAGCTGTGGCCCTGCTTCCTCATAACAACGTGTACACTGAACCCTGAGGGAGGCTAAACGATGAAATCTTCAAGTAAGTGTCCTAAAGCTACACGGGGTTCAGGTGTTGGCTTGAGGGTGGGATGGGGTGTGGACAAGTGAGATCAGACATTGTTATTTTGGGACTAGTTAATGTGCTCTTTTGACCAACATGATATGGGGCAAAGCTTCATGGTATAGGTAAGAGGTTGGAAACTTAACTATTTTCAGTACTAGGTAGGTATCTTAAGTGAGTGAAGCAGGCAGTGCAGGCCAGGAGTGAAATGTGAAGTGCAAGCCCCATTTAGAATAGAACAGAGGCTACTCAGCACCAGCTAATTGTTGCCTCATAGGGATGTGGTCCCAGTATCCATAAGGCACAGAAGTAGGAAGGAGAGTCTGGATTATTCTAGGAGCTGAATAAAGAACAGTGTGGCTGGAATGCAGTGAAAGAAGGAGTAGAGATGTGAGTAGGGGTCTTGTAGGCCTTGTCAACACTTTGTGACCCCCTAGTGGGAATGACTGGGTGCTGGCAGAGTGGGAAGAGTATTTTTATTCCCTTTTATTACCTTTCCAGGATAGCCAATCACAGCCATCTTACCTTATTCAAAGTAGTTTAATGGGGCTACCCTTTCCTCAATTCTACAATAAAAATATTAAAGAACAAGCTTACCTCCTGGGCAAAGAAAGTTTGTTTTCTGGTAGGAATTTTATAAGCATTGCATGTTTTCTTCCCTGCTTGCAAAATGCATGATTTATCTTTTGGGAATGGGGCATCTGGGTCTTAATGTATTTAACTTTAGAACAATAGATTAGGTTTTTGTTGATTAAATCCATTTGTTTCCCGCAAGAAAACAAAAATGATTAGTTATATGGTGAGTACTGGGTAGTTTTCAGTTTTGTAAAGGAGATCTGTTCAAGAGTGTCCCATAACAATGATACCATTTACTGATATGAAAAAGCATAGTAGAAGAAAAGGCTTGATAAGAGAAATCAAGAGTTTTGATTTTTTTTTTGACAGAGTCTCACTCTGTTGCCCAGGCTGGAGTGCAGTGGCATGATCTTGGCTCACTGCAACCTCCGCCTCCCGGTTTCGAGTGATTCTCCTGCCTCAGCCTCCTGAGTACCTGGGATTACAGGCACCCACCATCACACCCGGCTAATTTTTGTATTTTTAGTAGAGACAGGGTTTCACCATGTTGGCCAGACTGGTCTCGAACTCCTGACCTCAAGTGATCCACCTGCCTCGGCCTCCCAAAGTGCTGGGATTACAGGCATGAGCCACCGCATCTGCCCAAGAGTTTTGATTTTTTAAAAAACTTTGATATATCTACCAGATATGCAAATGGCGATGCCAAGTAGGCAGTTAATGAGGTAAGCCAGGAGGTCAGGACTAAAGATGTGTTTGGGAACCATTAGCTTATAAAGGCTATTAAGGCAATAGGAATGGCTGACATCAGATAAGAAGAGTACTTAGTTGGAGAAGTGAATGGGACCCACATGTGAGCCTTAGCTTCAGTCTTTACTGGTCCTGTGGAGGAGGCAGTGGCTCTGCAAAGAGCCTGAGAAGCAGCTAGGAAGGAAGGAGTAAAACCTGGGGAATGTAGTGTCACAGAAGCCAAGAGAAGAGAGTGTGGTATTTATGATAAAAAGGGAGAAGGTTGAAGAGATTGAAAGAAATATAACAATCAGGAATTCTATGTTTTAGTAGCTGGTCTATAATGACATGTGAGCTTAGCTTTCTTATGAGTTCTTTTCTTACTCACCTCTTAGATATCCATAGATACGCCCTTAGTTTTTGTTTTGTTTGTGATCCTCCCCAGCGCAGTCCAGATTCAGGGTAGATTCTGGTAGATTTCCTGCTCTAGATGGATTAGTTGTGCCTTCCATGACATATCCCCTAATTTTCTTGCTGGTTTTGGGCACCCTAGATGTTGCAAATATTTTTCTATCTGCACTGACTTTACAGATTATTCCTTTTCCCTCTCTGAAGAACCTTGGAATTCTTCAAAGTTTCCACACACACAAAAAAGCTTAATATATATATATATATTTGGGTCCCCTTGAAAGGAAAACACTCTCTTACCTGCCCAGTGAGATTTCCTGAGCTTCAGGTCATCTTGCACGAACATGGCAGTAACCCTCTTTTTACTCTTTTCTTTGAAGTCTCCATGAACCCAGAACCTATTCCTTGGAAACTCTTCCTTCTTCTTGATTAAGCTTCCCTATCTTGTCCTACTCCACTGACTAATACTGTAATTGATGGCTGGTATTTGAGATTAATTAACTTTGATGAGCTTTGTTTTTTTCTATTCTTTTCAGCCATTATTTCAGTTTTTCCCCATTCCAACTCTCCAAACCCCTTCCCTTTGAATCTTGTGGTCTTGAGAGCTGATCTCTGTCACATGTCTTGTTGTGCTGAAGGTTTGTGAGATGATTCTGTGTAATTCAGTAATAATTAATTTTTACTATTATTAATTTATACTAATTATATCAGTAATTATACCAACAATGCTGACTGACATTTATTGAGCTCCTTTATGTGGCTGAGAGCTATGCTAAGGACTCCAGGTGTATTGTCTTATTTCATTTTCACAAAACCCCATTACATATTCATTTATTTATTAAAACATTTTTTCGAACACTTGCTATATGCTAGATACTGTGTTAGGTGCTAGGGTTACGGTGATAAACAAAACAGTTATTGTCTCTGTTTCTGAAGAGCTTAGGGTATAGTGGGAGAAATAGATGTTAAAAAAGTAAAAATAAATATTTAATGATATGATAAATGACATAGAAGGTGTAACAGAATAGTAAGATCTATTTCATTTTATTTTATTTATTTATTTTTTGAGACAGAGTCTCACTCTGTCACCCAGACTGGAATACATTGGCATGATTTTGGCTCACTGGAACCTCCACCTCCTGGGTTCAAGCGATTCTCCTGCCTCAGTCTCTCAAGTAGCTGGGATTTTAGGGGTGCACCACCAAGCCTGGCTAATTTTTTTGTATTTTTAGTAAAGACGGGGTTTCATCAAGTTGGCCAGGCTGGTCTTGAACTCCTGACCTCATGTGATCTCCCCCCTTGGCCTCCCAAAGTACTGGGATTACAGGTGTGAGCCGCCATGCCCAGCCTAGAAGATTCATTTTAGATAGAGTGGTCTGGGAAGGTTTCTCTTAGGAGGTGACATATTTAAAATTAAACCTAAAGAACAGGAGGACCCCAGCAGGCAGAGGAAGGGCCTGCAGGAAGATGTAAATAATTAACATAAAGAACTTTTCCTTTAATAGAGGAGCTGAAAGAAGATCAGGGAGGCTACATAGAGAGTGTCAGAAGGGTAATGCTAGCTGAGGCTGGAGGTGAGCCAGACCATCCAGGGCCATGGAAACTGGATTTCTTTCTGAGTGCATTGGGAAACCTGCAGGGTTTCAAGCAGGAAACGGAAGGATCCAATTTATATTAAAAATATTACTCTGGCCGTCTTGTGGAGAGTGGGTTGGAGAGGGACAAGAACAAAAGTGAGGAGAACTGTTCTGATCTTAAGGTAGGATTCCGGTTAGAGGTGGTGATGGTTGGATACAGGATGGTGGTCAAGGAGTTGGAGGAGAAGCGGAAGGTCCAAGAAATATTTCTGAGGTAGAGTCCAAAGGGCCTGGTGACAACGACACTGGAGTCAGGGATGACTTAGATTCTCGGCTCAAACAATGGAGCTGATGTAATACCATCCTCTTCCTTTTTCAGTCTGGGAGACTAAGGCTCCAAAAGGTTAGGCAGTATGTCCCAGGAGATGTGTCTAATAAACATTGTACAAGTTGAGCATCCCAAATCCAAAAATCCAATACCCAAAATGCTCCAAAATCTGAGATTTTGAGCACTGCATCGACATGAATGAAACTCAAGGGAAATGCTTATTGGAGCATTTTGAATTTTGGATGTTTGGATTTGGATACTCAACCACTAAATATAATGCAAATATTCCAAAATCTGAAAAAAATTGAAATCTGAAACATTTCTAATCCCGAGCATTTCAGACAAGGGATGCTCAACTTGTATCAGGATGGGCCCATCCAACTCCAGAGACTACACATGTAACCAACACACTGTATTATTTCTCAATAAGTCAATCCTGCTGCTCTCTAAAAGGAAACAAGTGGTTGTCTTCTGGATTATAAACTCTCTGTCAACCATAATTCCATTTGCTTAGTTATCAAAGAGAGAGTCAATGTGCTGGTGTGTTATCTTTAGCATGTTTTGGCCTGAAGTGGATTGGAAAATATTATTTGAACCACATGCTGGAAATGATGCTATCCTTAGGTGTTTGACTCAGGTAGGCAGGTTTAAATCCGAAGGACTGGAGGTGATCATCCTATCCTAGATATTCAAATTCTGTTGCCAGGAACAACAGGAACCAAGCTTCCTGTTCTTTGTTCTGTCTCGTGGGATCAGAAGACGTGTCATTCCTGAATTCCTCTGAGGCCTTTCAGCAACTTACACGACATTGTCAAGGGCAGTTGCCCTGGAAAAAGTGGGTTTACTCTGTGGGAAAAAGAGGAAGATGAGGTAGGTTAATTGGAACTGGAACCTCAGCCCACTCCTCATAACTACAGAGAGAGGACTGGAGACTACAGAGAGGCAGATAATAGAGATATTGATAGCATAGGGCAGGATTAAATTTAAAAACATGTAATTTGAAAACTCAGTTATGCATGGTGATCCTAATACAAAATAACTTCTTGATTATGTTTTGGTGATGTCCTGAGACTTTCCGCATGCTGCTGGTGTTTGTGCATCTGTAAAATGACCGTTTTATTTTTACTTTATTTGAAAAATCATAGGTCTGTGGAGAGAGGTAAGAATATAAAAACGTGGAGCAATCGTGGGCTTACCTCTTTGGAATGATTAATTGTGGAGTAAATTGTGATAGTATCATTTTCTGTAGGTGTCCAGATTTCTGTTTCCTGTAAAAAGAATCATACCAATTTGGCTTACACAGAGACAAAGAGATTAATGCATAGATATATTCTTAGGAAAGACTGTGTGACAAAAAAGAGAATATGTCAAAGTTCTTCCAGAGGAAGGCCGGGGAATGTTCAGTGGAAGACCAAGCACGACTAGCTATCAAACTTGTGAGGATTTAGTGGCATTTCCTGAGCCCCAAACAGAACAGCAACACTGCAGCAAACCAATGGGCTCAAGAGCCAGAGAAAGGCAGCCTTGCTGTATGAAGGGAAGGAAGTATTCTTGTCCTTTGTCCAGCTCTACTTTCCTTCCTCCATTTTTAAGAAAAAACTTATATACCAGATAGTTATATTATATGTTTTGTCTCAAATTTTTACTAACTATGACTGAAACTACCCATTTTGCCTGCTCCATCTTTTGCTATAATTCTAACTGCCTTGTCATCCTGTCATTGGGGTCTTCTCAAGCATGGGGAATTGGTAGAATAGGAACACTTGGCCTTAAGAATGGCTCTGCCTGGAATGCACATTACAGAAATAATAGCAGAAGTCCCTGCGGCCCTCAAAGAACCTACTCAAAGATTTTGACACTTTAAATTAATGAAGAAGTATTTAGAGAATTATCAAGATCTCTACTGGGCACAGTGGCTCATGCCTGTAATCCCGACACTTTGGGAGGACGAGGCAGGTGGATCACTTGAGTGCAGAAGTTTGAGACCAGCCTGGGCAACATGGTGAAACCCCGTCTCTACAAAAAGTAGAAAAATTATCCTGATGTGGTGGTGCTCGCCTGTAGTCGCAGCTACTTGGGAGGCCGAGGTAAAAGGATCACCTGAGCCTGAGGAGGTTGAGGCTGCAGTAAGCTGTGATCGTGCTACTGCACTCCACCCTTGGTGACAGAGTGACACTCTGTCTCAAAAAAAAAAAAAACCAAAAACCAAAAAACAAACAAACAAAAAAAAACAAAAAGACCTCAAACTCTCCAAAGCACATTTTTTTTTTGCTTTTTGCTAAAGAGAAAGCTAACAAATTTGTGGGAAATTAGTTTTTTGATTTGTCAGAGTGTGAGTTGACTTGTTTTCAGGAGGAATTTGCAAAGGCAATAGAAATGTCTGAGCAAGTGAGAGTACCCCTTCTTGCTTCCTGTCATCAAGGAGCATACTTTGCAAATATAGGTGAAGGGAATCCAAGATTTCTAGCTAGATCATTGCTTACATCATTTGGAAAATGCTAAGCTTTCCTGGCTTATTTTTCCGAAAACTGGCCTCTCAAAATGTATGGTATTATTTAGAGATGTGCCACCTGCAGGTCCTTTATTTAGGGGTGGTGGGGAGTTGCTGATGCATGACAGATGAGTTGCTGATGCTTGACCAAGGCCATCCTGTTATGCTGCTAGATGAGAGGGGAGGGGTGAACCATTGCTCATGGTTTAGTGGCCTCTACTGTGCCCCCTTCCCCTCTTGAGAGACTACTTCTGAGCTCCCCTAAGACCCCTACATGCAGAGTGAGAAGTCAGCCACCTGCTATGGAACTACGTCCATAGGAAACTTTCAAACTTAGTGGAACTCTGACCCATTCAGCAAGTATTTACTGATCGTTATGCTAGGATATAGGGCAAGAGAGAGGAAGACATAATTTGTACTTTCGTTCAGCTTGTAATTAAGCTGAAGGGACAAGACTTACTGATGCATCAAGCAGTTGGAGAACCGTGTAAGGCAGGGTATGAATAAACATTCCCTTAAGGGTGAGAAAGGCAGACACCAGAGTGGTCTAGCACATAACTTTGCAGCTCCTGTCGCTGTGGCTGTCTTCTCCTCCCCATCAGTGAGATGGTTATGGTGACAAGTTTGTGAACAATGGCTGTAAAACTGACAACAATGGCGTATAAAGCTGAAAGGACTCACCCTGTTTGAATGAGTGACTGAAGCATACACAGTGTTGTTCGTTGGAGACACTGAAACATACTCTAGGTTCCCTGCGGACTCTGCTGTTAACATAGGAAGGCACAGTCAATGGCACAAGGACTCTGGGACTTCTCTCCCAGGACTTCGCCCTCCCCAGAGCACACCGTGTCCCCAGATAGGCAGGTGTTTGAAGCATCTCCTTTCCTGAGGGATCATTCATTCTTGACAGTCTTTGGAGCTCTGGGTGAACCTTCTCAGTCATGTGGTCTATTTCTGACCACATCTCTTGGGGTAGGAGGTGGTGTTGAGGTCCCCTAAAGCTTCAGAGTCTCCCTCAGGCTTCACATGTGGGTCAGGAAGCTCCTGGGACCAAATAGCCCTGCCTATGGAAGGGCTAAAGACACCTCGTTGGCAAACATAATGGAGCCAGTTATTTCACATAAGGGATATTATTAAGCTTTTCAGAGGTCCCTATAGTGGATTTGATTATTTTGGAGATGAGGAACTGGAGGCTCAGAAAACTTAACTGGCTTGTGCAAAGCCATACAGATAGTGATGAAACAGGAACTCAAATGCATGTCTTCTGACTTCAAACCTTATGCCTTTTCTTCTGCAAGTGATGTCATGCATCACTCATGCATGAAATGAGACCCAAAGCCAATCTGAGTCCAGAGCCTGTGTTTGTGTTTCTATATCATGTTTTCTCTTTCCACTGTGTCTATCCATTGCCCAGACCCTGGCTGAACAGTAATGATGCAGTCAGAGAGTTTGGTTTTGTGCCTTAGATGCTCTAATCCTGCCTGTGCCCTGGACTTGCTGGGTGACAAGGGATGATCCCTTTCACTGGGACTTAGTTTCTCCATCAGCAGGGTGGTGAATGAACCTGATATCACCAAGAGAAACTGTGTGAGTGACTGGTTCACATGCCTATGCCTATGAACCATGTAGGACCCATGATTACAGATCATCTCCTCTCACACCATGTGGTCTGAGTAATGACATTCTGACTCCTTCCTCTGTCATTATCCAGCCCTCTGCCATCCCCCTCTCTCTTCCATTTGGCTCTTCCCATCTGCTTTATGATGGAGAGTTAAGAGTCTGAATGCTCACCGGGGCCCTGTGTTCGCTGAGTAGACAAAGATAGGGAATCTGAAAAATAAAACCAGAAAATTGAAATGTGTGACAGCAGGGGGAGAGGCATTTCACCCCTAACCCCATGAGTGTTGGGATGTGGTGGGAGGGGACCCAAAAGGAAGGGCAAGCAGCCCTGAGACAGGGTCCCACTTTTCCCAGTAGGACATTTCTCTCAGGATATTAGCAGGTGCAAGATCACACCCAGGGATTATCTCAGTGGATTAGCTGAGCCAGGGTTTGCAGCCTCCCTCCCTCCTCCTGTCTTCCACAAGAGATCCTTGGGAATCAGAGGCGCCAAACTCTCAATCCCTGGAACCTTGGAGAAGAGACAAGTAGGAAGAAAGGAAACCTGCCTCTTCTTTTCCTCAAAAAAAGGAACAGCAGTATGATGAAACCGAAGACTATGCATATCCCAGAAACCGTAAACAGAATCATTTTGGTATCTGTATATTGAATTTTAACATCTGAAAAGAGAAAAAAGAAATGACATTTGAGACACATCAAGTGAAGCCCACTGTTCTTGGAGCCTCCGTGGAGCCTCTTCTAGGCCATCTTTGGGGACTAGGTAGGTTTGTCTATACCCGGAGGCTCTGGGGTGGGAGTCCTATGTGGCAGGCAGGGGAGGGTGGGGCCCAGTGGAGTTGGGGGGAGAAAGCAATCCTACATTCCCAGGCCTTTGATTTTTGGGTTCTGAGTAGGTTGGAGGAGGGGTTGGGGAATGGAGAGGAAGGAAGGAGAGTCCTCTGGGAGTACTGAGAGATGCAGAGCTCCAGAGGGCATCTGTCCCCTCCCAGCAGCATTTTCTGCCTCCCACTGGGCCACTGTATTGGAAATTATGTAGGATGTGAGGATGCGTTAAACCCCATAGCTGCTCAAGGCTTTCAGACCTGAGGCAGGCTGTTACCTCCGCAAAGCTTCTGGGCAGAGACAGAGAAGGATAAATTACTGACAGCATTCTCTGCTATGCAGGTGTAGTCCTGTTCACTGGAAATCCTGGGGTCCCAGGAGACAGTGAGGTTTGGCTGACTTGAAAGTGTGTTTCCCAACGCCTCCCATCTGAATGAGACATTGTCATCTGCATCCTCCACAGAGCAAGTCAGATGGAGCTCACAGGTCCTATTCTGAAATAGCTGACTGTGATTGGTAACTTGTATGTTCCTCAGTTGTCCTGTTTGCAGAAAAAAAAAAGATCCAGATTAAGGACAAATGTCTTGGCTCAGCCCCCTGTGAAAAATATCCTTCACCTCAATGTTTTGTATTTCACCTTTGCTGTGTGTTATGGTCTGTAGACTCTGTAAATGACTCTGCTTATATTACCTAATTGATGGTAGCAAGGTCTGGGATGACCAAATGATGCGGGACATCAGTATGGGGCAGGATAGTCAGCAGAAGAAGTGGGAAGGGAGAGACTGAGGTTTCCATCAACTAGTTGGGTAGTTTTGGGGTGGTCATTTTATATTTCTGGTCTCCAGTTTATCCCTGGGGTCCCTTCTAGTCCTTGCACTCTGCCCCTGTGTAAAGACAATTTGGAGACCAAGCCAAGAACTCTGAGGGCAACTCAGTGATGTCAGAAGCCAAGAGACCAGGTGGAAGAGTCCTGTTTCCTCTGCTATCAGAATTACCTAATTGGGGTGGAAGATGGAAGCATCACTTCCTTGGGGAATTTGAATCTATGGGGATCCTGGTTCCTACTGTATCTAAAGCTGGCTCCAATAGTGAGAAAGAGACTCAGATGTAGAAGGTCAGCAAGACAGAAAGGAAAATGCTGAGAACCAAAGAAGTGGGGAAGGAAGAAGTGAAGAAGTTGAGAGAGCAAGCAAGCAATTCTGGGGAGCAAAGAAGTGCGGCGTATCTAGGCATGTGAGATGACATGTGATGCAGATATTTCTGAGAGCAAAGACCAGGAAATATTGCCTAGTAAGATGTAACTGTGAACCAATGGGAACATGGGAGCAAGACAGAAAAGGCCACTGACTTAGCCTTGGCCTGAGGTTTGAAGTAAAGATGACCCAACCAGGAAGAGAATGACTCCAATTCTCTGATTAGAAGAGACTGAGTAGTACTTTAAGCTTAGTTGAGTAGGGGTTGTGGAGTATCTGTACTGAAATCTTGCCAGAACAGAGTATTCATGTATGGGAAAAGTGTTGGAATTGGAGTCAAGACCTGAATTTTGTAATTTACTGGCTACATGACCACGGACAAATTATTGCTATATCCAAGCCTCAGTTTCCTTATCTGTAAGACCAGCTAATAATACCCACTTCTCAGGTAATTTTGAGGAATAAATGAGACAGTGCCTAGTACAGGGATGGCAAATATTTGGCATGAAATTCACATCTCCCTCATCCAGTGTTGATGGCTGAACTGAAAAAAAAAATCCATCTTGTTACCTTTTTCCACTTAATGAATATGTAAGGACATTTCCACAGGTATGTAAGTGTGTAAGTATATCTCAAACTTGGTATAGTCTAAAGGACTTCTGTTTTTCTCTCCCAAACATTCTCAACCTGCAGTTTTCCCCATCTGACTTGTTGACAACTGCATCCTTCCTATCACTGAGGCCAAAACCCCTGGAGTTATCGCTGATTCATATCTTCATCTCATACTCCCACATCAGGAAATCCTGGTGGCTTTACCTTCAACATATGTCCAAAATGCAACCACTTCTCACCATCTCCACTGCTACCACCCTGATCCAAGCTAGCATCAACTCTTGTTTGGACTATTGCAATGGTCTCCTAATTGGCCCATTGGCTTCTACCCTTCCCCCTTGAACTCTATTCTCAACAGAGCAGCCAAAGGAATCCTTTAGACAAGTAAGTCAAATCATATTACTTGTTTGCAAAACCTTCTGATGGCTTTCAGAGTCACTGAGAGTAGATGCCAAAGTCTTTGTGATGGCTCTCAGTCCTTTTGCGATGTGGTCCCTGTTTCCTTTCTGGCCTCATTTTCTATTACCTCCCCCTTACTCTGCTCCTGGACGTTTGGCCTCCTCGGTGTTTCTTGAGTAGTCTAGGCACAGGGGATCTTGCTATCAATGCTGGATGGCGTGTCTTCCAGTTATCTGCATGGCACACTTCCTCACTTCCAACAGGTCTTGGCTCAGATGTCATCTTTTCAATGAAGCCTGTTCTGATCACTCCTTTTAAAATTGTCCCCTGCTCCCTGGCACTCTTGATGCTTCTTATGCTGTTCTAATCTCTCCTTTGTTTATACCATTCAGGGCTTTCTTACATGCTGTATCACTTGTTTATATGTTATGTGAATTGCTTGTTACCTTCCTCTACTTCCCTTCCAGAATGTCTGCTCCATGAGGACAGTGATCTTTGTCTGTTTTGCTCACTGATGTATTCCAGGTGCCTATAACAGTGCCTTGGATGTTATCCATGTCTAACAAATATTGTCGACTCAATTAATAAACCTATCATGGCTTCAAGATTTTCTTAACACTGAACTCTAGGCAGTTGTATTAGTTTGTTTTCACACTACCATAAAGATACTACTCAAGACTGGGTACTTTATAAACAAAAGAGGTTTAATTGACTCACAGTTGTACATGGCTAGGGAGGCCTCAGGAAACTTACAATCATGATGGAAGGGCAAGGGGAAGCAGTCACGTTTTGCATGGCAGCAGGAGAGAGAGAGAAAGGGCAAGGAAGTGCCACACTTAATACCATCAGCTTTCATGAGAGCTCACTATCATGGGAACAGCATGGGGGAAACCTCCCACATGATCAAATCACCACCCACCAGGTCCCTCCCTTGACATGTAGGGATTACAATTCGAGATGAGATTTGGGTGGGGACACAGAGCCAAACCAGGTTAGCAGTCACTCCCAATTAATTGGTATTGGCCCATAAAATCAAATCTTTGCCATTCATATCCTAGCACATACCAAGAGATTGATCAATGTTAAAAATCAAACCTATATAACTTAAACCTTGAAGTTCCTTTGCACTATTGTAAAACTACCTGGTGTAGCTTACACAGTTCTCTGTGTATGTGACTTTGAAGGAGATGGCACTCTAAAAAGCCCTGAAAGAGATCAGCATTGAGCCTCAAGAGGGTGGCTGTAACAAGATAAGTCATACCTGGTCTTCTCAACAATGTTAGAGGAACATTATCTCAGCAAATGTGATGAAGCCTGGTACCCATTTCAGGCTTTCCATTGGATGAGTCTCTCTTCTCTCCAGTGTCCTACACTGCCTTGATAATTACTGGTCACCCAGGGTGATTCTGCCTGTAGTGGGTTGAATAATGACCTCAGAAAAGATCTGTCTGTGTCCTAATTCCCAGAATCTGAATATTACCTTATTGGAAAAAAGGGTCTTTGCAGATGGAATTAAGTTATATGACATTATCCAGTATTATCTGGATAGTCCCCAAACCCAATGACAAATGTTCCCATAAGAGAAAAGAAAAGGATGTTTGAGACAGACAGAAAAGAAGGAGACAACCTGACTATGGAGGTAGAGATTGGTGTGACGTAGCCACAAGCCAGAGAAAACCAAGGAGTGTTGGCAGCAACCAGAAGCTGGGAAAGGCAAAGAGCAGATTGCCCACTACAGCCTCCAGAGGGAGCACAGCCTTGCCCACACTGTGATTTTGGACTTCTGGCCTCCAGAACTGTGAGAGAATATGAATTTCTGTTACGCCACCTACTTTATGGTATTTCTATTTCAGCAACCTCAGGAAAGTAATACATTGCCCCAGGGTGATTTTTCCTTTTTAGTTAGAATCGCTTGTATAGAAGTTTTCCAGACATCACCTCTTTCCCATTACATTTACCTGTTTTGTGTTCTATTCTTCAAGGACAAGATTTTGACTAATCTAACACAATAAACCTGCCAGATATTCAGGGGATACTAAAAGTTAACATGTAATCTGTCTGTGGAGACATTTTATTTTAACAGTGCTTTTTTGAGTACCATGTCTTAACCCAAAGGACTCTGAGTGAATTTTAGACACTACAGGCCCTCAAGTGGATAAAAATCACAGAATTTCCATGGCCTTTAATGTTTTCTGGTCTTATTGCCAATTTAATGCTTGAATCTCCTGCTAAGTGATTATTCTAAAGCCATTAGTGGCATCTCTGAATATCACTGATTGCTAGAGAGGTATTTTTCTGATATTGACTCATAAGAAATCTCATTATAGTTTTCATAATTTTATGTTGATAACATTTTCATTCTTTTTAATCTTGGGAAGGCAGATTGTTGACTGGTGATTAATATGAGCCATTGGGGGAAAATATTGTTAAAAATTAAATAACCTTGACAGAAAGGATGTTTCTCATTATCAGCCTATCTTTGCAGATAACTTTCTAGGTAGACCACTGTTCTGTACACTGACCACTCTACTGGGTCAGACTAGCCTTTGTGAAAAGGGAGGTGTCGTGGCAGGTAGTTATGTGGGAAGTGCTACCATTACTATCTCTGTGACTTGTAGGCAAATCACTGTGACTGAGGCTGTGCCTCAAGGGTATAAGGTCTGTACCTACCTCATGGAGTCTTTGTGAGAATTACATGGCAAATACATGTAGTGCACAGGGCAACACCATCATAAATATTTGATTTCCATTACTTCTGCTACATTTCTGGTTGAAGAAGACCATTTTATTGGAGTGAAGTAATTCTGGGCTGGGACACAAGACTTAGGCTCTGTCTTCAGCTCTGTCATTAACTGGCTTTGCAGTGTCATTGTGTTGACACTGACTCAATGACTCCAAATGCCATATTCTTTACCACTAGGCGACAGTGCACATTTGAAGTCACATAGGATTGAAATACTTGTATATTTTTCAGTCCATATGGAATTAAACCCCATATTTTGACTTACTTAATATCCTCAGAGTGTAACTGGACAGCTTTGCAGAGGTCTTTGTGGATATCTGGGCACTGTAAGAGCCTGTGTCTTCCATCTCCAGGTTGCTGAGTTGCAGGGAGTAGGACTGGGTGAACTTCAGTCGCTTTCCCTGTTTTGGATTAGTCACGTGGATTTCTGGACTTTTGGTTTCATGGGGTACTATGAAGGCAAGAGATGTTCCATTGCAAAGCCAAGTGATGGAGTCGACCTTCTCTCCTGCAGGAAACTCCAGGGGAAGAGTTACTGACTCCCCCAGAATCCCGTTCACCATCAATGGGGTTGAGCTGCTTTGTGAAACTACATTCCCTGTAAACACAGAAGGAAAGGTTTTAAAAATGTTCCTGACCATCTCCCTGCCAAGTCCTGCACCCTTTCACCTAACTCTGCCAGTCTGTTAGAGCTCTCTGATACCAAAACTCAGAGATATGACAGAGTAGGAAAGGGTAAGGAGATGTTTCTAAATGAATAATCACAGTCCCAGAGCATCACCTCCAGCAAAATGTCAGCCACTATTGGTTAGTAGGCAGCTAGTCTAGATGAAACCGGCCCAGTCCATGCTGGGTCCTACACTGGCTGGTCACTCCTAGGTCATAACTATACTTTGTGATCCTAGCCTCTGAAGTCCTTGGACATTAGGTTGAGGGGGACAGGAAACTATAGACTCCAAAAACTGCAAGTCTTTGCTAATAAAGCATAATTAAAGCCTGATATTTACTGATTACTTACTGTGTGTCCAACATAGTAGGCTTGTGCAACTTAGAAGGCTGGTAACAGGGACTAATATCAGGGATTTATAGGATAGTCAGTTCTTCTTATATATTATTTCATTGACGCTGACTACAGTCTGTGAGGCAGGCAGCATGGATATTATTACTTCCATTTATAGATAAAGGAACTGAGCTACAGAAAAGTTAACTAATTTTCCCAGGGTTGCACAGCTAAAGAATAGCAGAGTCAGGATTCAAACCCAGGTCTTCTGACTCCAGTGACTTTGTGCTCTCTTCATGATACCAGAAGATTTTTTTTTATTCTCTCAGAAAGATTATAGTGTAGTTATTGAGGAGACAAAATGGATACATATAGAAATAATAAATATAATTTCAAAGTAACACATGATGGCCACATTCTTGTGAACTTATTCAGAACTATCAATGTTTAAGTGGTGAAATGGTCACAATGATTCTTAAAGAAGATGCTTCCTTAGCATCCTTTCCCAAATTCTTAGCAATTATTACACTATTTTGTAGTTTTGTTCACCTGTTTGTCTAACTGACCACGCCTTAATTAGCCTTGCATGTCAGTACTCATCACCATGTCTGACACATAGTAGAGTCTGTGGAAATGTTCTAGTGGGTCAATGAATGAATAACTATAACCATTACCTCAACCTTCTCAGGATCTCTTGCTTCTTTTTCTTAAAAATTTCAACTTTTATTTTAGATATGGGGGTACATGTGCAGGTTTGTTACATGGGTATATCACACCCAGATAGTGGGCATAATAACTAATAGGTAGTTATTCAACCCATTACCTGTTCCCTTCCTTCCCCCTCTAGTAGTCCACAGCGTCTATTAATCCCATATTTATGTCCATATGTGCTCAGTGTTTAGCTCCCACTTATAAGTGAGAGCATGTAGTATTTGGTTTTCTGTTCCTGTGTTGGTTTGCTAGGATTATGGCCTCCAGCTCCACCCGTGTTACTGCAAAAGACATGATTTAATTCTTTTTTATGGCTGGTTAGTATTCCATGGTGTATATATACCAAATTTTCTTTATCCAATCCATCATTGATTGGAACCTAGGTTGATTCTGTGTCTTTGCTATTACGAATAGCATAGTATGAACATACAAGTGCATGTGTCTTTTTGGTATAATGATCTATTTTCCTTTGGCTATATACCCAGTAATGGGATTGCTGGGTTGAATGGTAGCTGTGTTTTAAGTTCTTTGAAAAATCTCCAAACTGCTTTCCACAGTGAAAATTTATATTTCCCAATAACAGTGTATAACTGTTTCCTTTTCTCTGCAACCTCACCAAGTGGGACCTAGCACCTGTTTTTTTTTATTTTTTGACTTTTAATAATGCCATTCTGAAAGAATGAAGGGTCCAGTTTCAATCTTCTGCATATGGCTATACAAAAACACAAAAAAGTGTATTAGTGTATTCTGAATTTTCTGTTCTCTTCCAGCTGTCATTCTGACAGAATGGCTATTATTACAAAGTCAAAAAAGTGTTATTTGTCCATTTTCACACTGCTGATAAAGACATACTCAAGACTAGTAATTTATAAAGGAAAGATGTTTAATTGACTCACAGTTCCACATGGCTGGGGAGGCCATGGCACTCACAAGCATGGTGGAAGGTGAAGGAGGAGCAAAGTCACATCTTACATGGTGGCAGGCAAAGAGAACATGTGCAGGGGAACTCCCCTTTATAAAACCATCAGAACTCATGAGACTTATTCACTATCATGAGAATAGCACGGGAAAGACCTACCCCCAGATTCAATTACCTCCTACCGGGTCCCTCCCATGACATGTGGGAATAATGGGAGCTCTACAGTTCAAGATGAGATTTGGGTGGGGACACAATCAAACCATATCAAAAACCAAATCAGCATCTATTGTGTTCTTTTTTTTGACTTTTTAGTAATAGCCATTCTGACTGGTGTGAGATGGTATTTCATTGTGGTTTTGATTTGGATTTCTCTGATGATTACTGATGCTGAGCATTTTTTCATGTTTGCTGGGTGCTTGTATATCTTCATTTAAGAAGTGCCTGTTCATGTCCTTTGCCCATTTTTTAATGGGGTTATTCGTCCTTTTGCTTATTGGTTTAAGCTCCTTATAGATTCTGGATATTAGACCTTTTGTTGGATACACAGTTTGCAAATATTTTCTCTCATTCTGTAAGATGTCTGTTTATGGTAATGATAGTTTCTTTTGCTGTGCAGAAGCTCTATAGTTTACTTAGGTTCCACTTGTCAATTTTCGTTTTTGTTGCAATTGCTTTTGGGGACCTAGCCAAAAATTCTTTGCCAAGGCCAATGTCAAGAAGGGTATTTCCTATTTTTTTTCTAGGATTTTTATAGCTTGAGGTTTTACATTTAAATATTTCATCCATCTTGAGTTAATTTTTGTATATGGTTAAGGAGCTGAATAGGGAAGGAAATGTCTCTTGGAGTCCTAGTGCTCAGCTCCTGGGTGAGCTTGCACTTCCTCTCTCTTTCATGAATTGTCATATGGGTTCCAGGCACATGAGCATTGCTGTCATCAACATCTTTCCCATCAGCATTTTAACACACTGTTATTTGTCATCTTTATTCCTCTTTCCTCTGAATCACATGGGTGAATACTACAAGCAACATTTTGAGCAGAATGTCCAGATACCAGAGAATACAATTATATGATTCTATTTATTTAAAGTTGATAAACAGACAAATCTATGCTGTCAGAAGTCAAGAGAGTGTTTACCTTTGAGGAGGAGGGAGAAGTGGTGAATAGGAGGGAGTATAAAGGAAGGATCCTGGAATACTGATAATGTCCTATCTCTAGATCTGTATTTGGCTACACAGATTTGTTCATTTTATGATAATTCATTGAGCTGACATTTAAGATTCGTATAGTTTTTCTCTTTGTATTTCAGTTTAAAAAGTTAAAATAGTAACAAAAGCAGAGCAAAACAAAACCATGTCTATGGTCTATAAGGACCAAAATGATCTGGCCATTTCTCTTTCTTTGACCTAATTCCTATATTCTCCCCCTTGTTCACTTTGCTCCAGCCCCCTTGGCTATTCCTTGAACAGGCCAGGGCTTTTGCATTTGCAGTCCTTTCTGTCTGGAATGTACTTTCTCCAAGTATCCATGCAGCTCACTCTTTTGCCTCTATAAAGTTATTAATGCAAACATTCCTGCTCAGAGAATTTAAAGAAGTGTGACCACTCTTTTTGCACCATCAGCCCCCATCCACCCTTGCACATCCAGCTGCCTTTGGATTTACCATCTAGTACTTACCATCTAGTATACTTTATAATTTACATATTTGTTTTTGTTTATTTTCTCACCTCTCCACTAGAATGTAATCTCTATGGAGACAAAGATTTTTGTCTCTTTTGTCTACTATTGTGAACGTTCTTGAACAGTACCTGGCACATAGTAAGCATCCCATGAATATTTATTTAGTGAATAGACATATCTCCATTCCATCTCTTGGAGGTTTTCTGTCTAGAATGTTAAAGCTCAGTTCATTTTGGTAGGGAGTCTGGGCTTACTCAGTGGCCTAAGGACTCACCAGGAGCTGTTCTTCCCTTGCCTGGAACACTCGTTTAAGTTCCATTGATTTTATAGATTGAAATAATTAGTTTATGTAACAAGATTTTATCTATGGCTGATATTTATGCTGCTTACAAGAAGAAAGTCAAGGCTAAGGCAGAGTGGTAGCCTGTCTAGGCATTAAAGGAGTGCCCCAAAACAGAGCCAATCTGCAAAGACAAGCACAGAAATTTATTTATTTGTTTGTTTGTTTATTCATTCTGGTGTTCGAATATTCTAATATTTGCTAACTTCATGCTAATTCAATTAGTAAAACCTTAGGAACCATGGCATATTTATTAGGTCTGTTTTATGTACCAGTTTCTGGACTGGAAACTGGGAATATAAGATACTGTCAGTCCTCTGGGTCCATCATCTGATAGAGGAGGCTGACAGGTAAATGAGTAGTTAGTTCTGATGTGGTGGGTTGGGCATTGAGCTAGTGTAAGGCTTGCCTCTGCATTGCCCTCGTATCACTATTGCAGTTACACAGGCAATTGCAAGCAGTTCTTTCTCTTTGTTATAATTACAAGATTATTTTCCTTTCTTTTCCATAATCTTGACGTCAGGGATTCTGATTATTATTTCTATATTCCTAGAACTTAGCACACAATTTCTAGCTCAATAAATGTGGAATGGTTAGAGATATGTGCTCCATGGGAGCAAAAATTTAGAGAATCATGAACTGGGAAGAGTTGGGAGTTGTCAGGGAACAGTTCACAGGAGATGACACTGTAGCAAAGTCTTGAATAAAAGCTATGAGTTCTCCATTACTTAATTATTTGTAATTCTTCCAATAATGCCTTGCCTTTTTTTTTGCACTGCTTTTCCCTCTGCTTAAAATGCCTTTCTTCATCTTTCCTACATGGTAAGCTCCTATTTATCCTTCAAGGATGAGCTAAAATATCTGTTTGCCTCTTATATTTATGGGGGTTTTGCATTGGTACATGGGGAAGGGGAGAAAGGAGTTTGTGGTGAAGCAAAGGGAGAAGGAGCACAGGATGGATGAGATGGTAGGAATAGTTCCCCACAGACCCAAAACCAAACCAAAGCAAAACTAGATTTGAGACAATATGCTTAGGGACAGTGAAGGTCAGATGCTACTGAAAATGTTTAAAAGACCCTACGTGAGACTTTGGACAGAAGCAGAGCTGCTTCAGGGCCAAGGTGTTGTGGTGTGGCCCAGAGGGCACATGGAGGTCCTTTTCTCTGCTCTGCCAGGAATCAACACTGATGCTTTGGGAGCATCCGGGACCAGCACCCTTGGCATGGACATTGATGTTCTTGGAATAGGCAGGGCATCTAAATGGCTCTGCTGGCATCCTGTGTGGAGGACTAGAACCAGAAAAGGAGATTAGGAATGGAAAAGATGCCTCATGTTGGCTACAACTCGTAGGCTGCTTTGGGGACTCATGGGAAGCTTTCCTTTGAGACTCTCATAAGTCACTGGGGAACCCCTTGCAACATGAAGGTGGTGCTGAGGTCTTGCCCATCCACTGGTGAGGATGTTAAGACAGCAGACATTTGGGGTACATTTGTTTACAAGTTTCATCTACTGTATGATATGTTTTGGGGAACTCAAATAATATCTTAGTCAGCATTGTATTTCCCCATAACCTGGTCCAGGGAACTCAGTGAATGTTAAGTAGATTGGGATTAGAATAGAGAAGTTTTTAAGGGTTATCTGATTAGTGGAGGGTTAGTTTGGAAGGTATTAAAAAACATGAAGTATTTTTGAAAATTGGCAAAGTATAAAGAGAGCAGTGTCTTAGGAAAGAGAGGAGAGAGGTAGAACTAAGCAGATTCTGAAAAAGAGAGAAAAGTCAAGGAACTTTGGGGTTTCTAACCTGAGGTACTAGCTTAGGCCCATCTATAGCTAACAGGAATATAGCAAGCTGTGTTAGCTCCACAGGAGGCAAGTGCAGTATGAAAGAGAGTAGGGGCTGATTTCTCAAGAGAATTTAAAGGGAAGGGAGTAGAAACATAGTCAGGATATTGAGAAGAAGGTAGGACAAATGGAAGTTACTCTTTAGGGTAACAGAGTCCTGAGCAAATTTGGAGCAAAGGGAAGCAGCCGGGAGAAAAAGAAAAAACTTAAGATATGGTGAAAGGGAGTATTCAAAACGGTGTCATTTCTGAGGAGTAAGCCAGGGTGGGCTTAGGAGCATAAGTGAAGCGGTTAGTCTTGGGTAGACGTGGTTCTCCTTTTCTTTTGAGACTGAAAAGAATAAGGTTAAAGATCTCAAAAGATTTAGAGGGTAAAGGGGAAGAAGTTGGAATATTTCACTTATGTTTTTCTCAAAGTTGTTCTAAGAGAAGTAGATCTCATAGAATCTAGAGGAAGACAGATGAGACATGTAAAAGCTGCTATGAGGAATTTGTTAGGAAACTGACAAGTCATCAATAGATGAGTGTGGAAGCAGTGAGGAGGAACTGGCCAAGCTTGGTTGACACGCACCATTCATGGAGTCCATCCAGTTTTGCATTGGCTAGTGCGAAAGCGATTGCGGATTTTGCCATTACCTTCAATGGGAAAAACCACAATCACTTTTGCACCACACTAATAACTTTCTCCAATGATTATAGCACATGTAGCCCAGGAACAGGGAAAGAAGGTGCTGGGGATCACCTAATATTAGCAATAGGCATAGTATAGGTAGGTGTGGCATCAAAGGGGAGAGGGATTTCAGGGGAATGGTGATTACTTTGTTGAAATTGCTGGCCTAAAGTCTGAGGGTCAGTGACATTAGTCAAAATGGCACAATAAATAACTGCAAGGGTCCATCCCTCCACAAAAAACATGCACACTCATGCGAACACACACAGAGTGAGCAAACATTGTCAGAATCAACTTTGTCAAAACTGTAGAAACTAGTCAAAGGATTATAGCAACCAAACAAAAGATGAGTCAAAAAAAGAGGCAACTTAAAAATGCTAGGAGTTCTAGTCTGGCCAACATGGTGAAACCCTGTCTCTACTGAAAATACAAAAAAATCAGCCAGGCAGAGTGGAACATGCCTGTAGTCCCAGCTCAGGAGGATTGTTTAAACCTGGGAGGCAGAGGTTGCAGTGAGCTGAGATCATGCCATTACACTCCAGCCTGGGTGACAGAGTGAGACTCTATCTCAAAAAAAAAAAAAAAAAAAAACAAAAGAAAAAAAGGAGTTAAAAAAGTCAAATACATAGAAACAAAGTATAAAGCAGTGGTTATCAGAGGTGGAGAGAGGGAACAGGGAGGAAATGGGGAGATGTAGGTCACAGGGTACAAAGTTGCAGATATGTAGGGTAAATAAGTCTAGGAATCTAATATACAACATGAAGGCTATACTTATATGATTGTATTGTATACCGAACACTTGCTCAGAGTAGATTTTAGATACTCTTACCATACTTGCACGAAAAGGGTAACAGTGCAAGATAATGAATATGTTAATTTGCATGACTAGGGTAACCACTTCACTGCATATATCAAAATGTCATGTTGTACAGCTTAGATATATACAATTTAAAAAAATGATTGGGGAGCTTTGCAGAATGTTTGATTGCCCTTTCCCCAATCTTTTTTCTCCAACTTGATAGCAGTCTTGAAGACGGCCGTCTACATTTTCAGTAGGAGACTATGGTCACTGGTTCCAGCAGGCATAGAGCAGACATGGTTCTGAAAGAATTGTATTTGTCTGTTTTCAACTATCTAGATGCTCCCTAAAAAACTGAGGAAAAGCACTTGTCTTTGTTTCAACTACCTCTCTTTCAGGTAGAAAATTAGCCATGCAGAGGACATTTCTCATAAACACTGAAAGGCAATGAATAACCCATCAATACCTGGGGCAAAACATTATAGTGGAGGCAAAAAATAGATATGTCGAATGCCTGGGAAGAAAAGCTGGGGAGAAAGATTCTTAGAAGAATTCAGGCATTAAAAAATGTCTGCTTATACCAGGGAATTTGGAAAGCCACATACATGCCTAGGGCAGGGTGCATACTTAGAAAAGTTCTGAGAAGACTCTAAGATTTTATCTATGGCTGATAATTATGCTGGGTACAAGAAGAAAGTCAAGGCTAAGGCAGAGTGGTAGCC
Organism: Gorilla gorilla gorilla; assembly: GCF_029281585.2. Lineage (NCBI taxonomy): Eukaryota > Metazoa > Chordata > Mammalia > Primates > Hominidae > Gorilla > Gorilla gorilla. The sequence continues at coordinate 96,321,436 of NC_073224.2, read as the reverse complement.
TGTCTAGGCATTAAAGGAGTGCCCCAAAACAGAAACAATCTGCAAAGACAAGCACAGAAATTTATTTATTTGTTTGTTTGTTTATTCCTTCGGGTGTTCAAAGAAATATCTGTCAAAACACTAGTTGACCATAAGCTAAAGAAAAAGGCATTTTAGAGACTACATGTGACAAATAATACACTTACAAAAATAGTTTAGAATAGTCACTAAAAAAAAAACAAGAATTACAACCCACAGCAAGCAACAAAACAAAATACTGAGGAAGGGGAAGAATCTGATTTCCAGAGTTATCATATTATAATATTAAAAACATCTAGTTTCAACAAAAAATTATAAAGCATGTGAAGAACAAGAAAGTGTGACCCATTCACAGGTGAAATAAACAGAAATTGTCCCCAAGGAAGGACAGATACTGGATTTGCTAGACAAAGTCTTTAAGTCAACTGCCTTTTTTTGAGACAGGGTCTCACTCTGTTGCCCAGATTGGAGTGCAGTGGTGCAATCTCAGCTCACTGCAACCTCTGCCTCCTGGGCTGAAGTCATCCTCCCACCTCAGCCTCCTGAGTAGCTGGTTCTACAGGCACATGCCACCATCCCTGGCTAATTTTTAAAATATTTTGTAGAGATGCAGTTTCACTATGTTGCCCAGGCTGGTTTGAACTCCTGGGCTCAAATGATTTACCTGCCTCGGCCCGCCCAAAGTGCTGAGATTATGGGCATGAGCCACCCTGCCTGGCCTCAACTATCTTAAATATGCTCAAAAAGCTAAAGGAAACAATGGACAAAGAACTAAAGGAAATCAAGAAAAGGATATATAAAGAAAAGAGAATATTTTTAAAAGATAGAAATAATAACAAGGAGCCAAGTAGAAATTCTGGAGCTGAAAAAATACAATAATTGAAATAAAAAATTCACTAGAGGCTTTCAACAGAAGCTCTGTGTAGGCAGAAGTAAGAAATAGCGAATTCGAAGCTAGGTCAATTGAAATTATCCAGTTTGAGGATCAGAAAAGAAAACAGTGAAGAAAAATGTACAGTGCCTAAGATATTTGTAGGACACCATCAAAAATACCAAAAAATAAGCATAATAGGAGTCCAAGGAGGAGCGGAGAGAGAGAAAAGGGCATAAATAATGTTTGAAAAAATAATGGCCCCAAACTTCCCAAACTTTATAGAAGACATGAATTTATACATCCAAGAAAGTCAATGAACTCCAGGAAGAATGATCACAAAGAGATCCATAACAAGACATATTATAATCAAACCAGAAAAATGAAAACAAGGAGAGAATCTCAAATGCAACAAGAGAAAGCAACTAGTCATGTACAAGTCATGCTCAATAAAATCAACAGCCAATTTCTCAGAAGAATCCATGATTGCCAGGAGGCAGTGGGATGACATATTTAAGGTGCTGAAAGAAAAAAAACACCCATCAACCAAGAATTCTACATCTGAAAAAATTATCCTTCAAAAATGAAGGAGAAGTTAAGACATTTGCAGATAAACAAAAGCAGATAGAGTTTATTGCTAGTAGACTTGTACTGTAAGAAATACTAAAGGGGATCTTTCAGGCTGAAATAAAATCACACTAGAAAGTAACTCAAATCCCTACCAAGAAACAAAGAATGAAGGTAAATCTGACTGCATAGATTAATACAAAAGCCAGTATTCTTGCATTTTTGCTTTGCAACTTCTCCTTTTTCCCACATGATTTAAAAGACAAATGAGTAAAACAATAATTATAAATCTGTTAATGAGCACACATGCACAAAGATGTAGTTTGTTACAACAACATAAAGGCAGCAGAATGAAACAACATAGGAGCACAGTGTTTGTATATTATTGAAGCTAAGGTAGTGTGAATTCAAAATAGCTTGTTGTAAGTTGAAGAGGTTAAATGTAACACTGAGGATAACAATACAATAACTAAAAATACAGGAAAGGAAATGAGAAAGGAATCTAAACTTAAAAATATAAACTATACATGAAAGAATAGAATAGTGGAGGGACTGAGGGGAAAAGGTTTAAGACATACAGAAAAGAAATGGCAAAATTCAAGAAGTAGGTCCTTACATATCAGTCATTACTTTAAATGTAAATGAATTAAATCTTCATTAAAATGCAGAGATAGGCAGAATGAATTGAAAAAACAGGATTCAACTACTTTCTACATACAGAGATTCACTTTAGATTCAAAGGCACAAATACTTTCAGAGGAAGAAGATGGAAAATGACATTCCAAGCAAGTAGTAACCAAAAGAGAGTTACAGTAGCTATACTAATATTGGCAAATAGACTTTAAGTCAAAAATTATTAGTAGAGGCAAAAAAGGACATTATACATTAATAAAAGGGTCAACCCTGCAAAAAGTTATAACAATTATAAACACATATGCACCAAACAACAGCCCCAAAATATATAAAGCAAACAGTAACAAATTTCAAGGGAGAAATAGATAGTTCTACAGTAATAGTTGGAGACATCAATACCTCACTTGCAATAATGGTCAAAACAACTAGAGAGAAGATCAATAAGGAAATAGAGGACTTGGAAAACATTATAAACCAACAATACCTAACACATATATGAAAAACACTACATCCAAACACAACAAAATATACATTTTCCTCAAATGCACATAAGTCATTCTCATAGGACAGACCATATATTAGGCCACAAAAACACGTCTCAATAAATTATAAAAGACTTAAATATATGGTGTCTTCTATGACCATAATGGAATAAAACTGGAAATCAAGAACAGAAGGAGAATTGGAAAATTCACAAATATGTCCTAATTAAGATAGTGTAAAATAATCAATGGATCAAAGAAGAAATAACAAGATGAATTAGGATATATCTTGACACCAAGTGAAAACAAAAACAAAGCTTACCAAAACATGGGATGGAGCAAAAGTAGTGCTCAGAGGGATATTTTTATCCCTCTGAAAGAAAGAAGGAAGACTAGGAATCCAACTTAAAAGGGATGTGAAGGACCTCTTCAAGGAGGACTACAAACCACTGCTCAACAAAATAAAATAGGACACAAACAAATGGAAGAATATTCCATGCTCATGGGTAGGAAGAATCAATATCATGAAAATGGCCATACTGCCCAAGGTAATTTGTAGGTTCAATGCCATCCCCATCAAGCTACCAATGACTTTCTTCACAGAATTGGAAAAATCTACTTTAAAGTTCATATGGAACCAAAAAAGAGCCCGCATTGCCAAGACAATCCTAAGCAAAAAGAACAAAGCTAGAGGCATCACACTACCTGACTTCAAAATATACTACAAGGCTACAGTAACCAAAACAGCATGGTACTGGTACCAAAACATATATATAGATCAGTGGTACAGAACAGAGGCCTCAGAAATAGCACCACACATCTACAACCATCTGATCTTTGACAAACCTGATAAAAACAAGAAATGGAGAAAGGATTCCCTATTTAATAAATGGTGCTGGGAAAACTGGCTAGCCATATGTAGAAAGCTGAAACTGGATCCCTTCCTTACACCTTATACAGAAATTAATTCAAGATGGATTAAAGACTTAAATGTTAGACCTAAAACCATAAAAACTGTAGAAGAAAACCTAGGCAATACCATGCAGGATATAGGTATGGGCAAGGACTTCAATACTAAAACACCAAAAGCAATGGCAACAAAAGCCAAAATAGACAAATGGGATCTAATTAAACTAAAGAGCTTCTGCACAGCAAAAGAAACTACCATCAGAGTGAACAGACAACCTACATAATGGGAGAAAATTTTTGCAATCTACCCATCTGACAAAGCGCTAATATCTAGAATCTACAAAGAACTTAAACAAATTTACAAGAAAAAAAACCCCATCAAAAAGTGGGCAAAGAATATGAACAGACACTTCTCAAAAGAAGACATTTATGCAGCCAACAGACATATGAAAAAATGCTCATCATCACTGGTCATCAGAGAAATGCAAACCAAAATCACAATGAGATACCATCTCACACCGGTTAGAATGGCTATCATTAAAAAGTCAGGAAACAACAGATGCTGGAGAGGATATGGAGAAACAGGAACACTTTTACAATGTTGGTGGGAGTGTAAATTAGTTCAGCCATTGTGGAAGACAGTGTGGCAATTCCTAAAGGGTCTAGAACTAGAAATACCATTTGACCCAGCCATCCCATTACTAGGTATAAACCCAAAGGATTATAAATCATGCTACTGTAAAGACACATGCACACGTATGTTTGTTGTGGCACTATTCACAATAGCAAAGATTTGGAACCAACCCAAATGTCCAACAATGATAGACTGGATTAAGAAAATGTGGCACATATATACCATAGAATACTATGCAGCCATAAAAAAGGAAGAGCTCATGTCCTTTCTAGGGACATGGATGAAGCTGGAAACCATCATTCTCAGCAAACTGTCACAAGGACAGAAAACCAAACACCACATGTTCTCATTCATAGGTGGGAATTGAACAATGAGAACACTTGGACACAGGGTGGGGAACATCACACACTGGGGCCTGTCAGGGGGTGGGGAGCTGGGGGAGGGATAGCATTAAGAGAAATACCTAATGTAAATGATGAGTTGATGGGTGCAGCAAACCAACATGGCACATATATACCTATGTAACAAACTTGCATGATGTGCACATGTACCCTAGAACTTAAAGTATATTAAAAAAAAAAGGAGGAAATTTACACTTTAAAAAACTAGACAAAGAAGAGCAAACTAAACCCAAAGCTATTAGAATGAAGCAAATCATAAAAATTAGAGCAGAGATAAATAACATAGAGAATAGAAAAACAAGATAAATAATCAATGAAACCAAAAGTTGGTTCTTTGAAAAGATAAACAAAATTGACAAACCTTTAGCTAAATTGACAAAGAACAAAATAGAAAAGATTCAAATTACTAAAAGTAGACGTAGAAGTGGAGACATTACTACAGATCTTACAGAAATAACAATTAAAAGGATTAAGAGAACACTATAAATAACTATATGCCAACAAATTGAATAACCTAGATGAAATAGATTTCTGGAAACACATAAAATACCAAGACTGACTTAAGAAGAAATAAAAAATTAAAGAGGACCTATAACAAGAAAAGAGATTGAATCAGTACTCAAAAACCTCCTGACAAAATCCAGATGGCTTCACTGGTAAATTCTACTAATTATTCAAAGAATAATTAGCTTCAATTATTCTCAAGCTCTTCCCAAAAATAGAAGAGGAGAAAAACACTTCCTAAGTCATTTTATTAGGTCAGCGTTACCCTGATACCAAAGCCAAAAATATCAGAAAAAGGAAAACTACAGACTGATATCCCTTATGAATATTGATGCAAAAACCTTCAACAGAATACTAACAAACTGAATCCAGCTCATATTAAAGGGATTATACACCATGACCAAGTAGAATTTATCTCAGAAATGCAAAAGTGGTTCAATACATGAAAATCAATCAATGCAGTATACGATATTAACAGAATGAAGAAAAATAGACTAATGGCCATCTTAGTTGATGCAGAAAAAACGTTTGAAAAAAACCAGCACCTTTTAAATAAAAACACTTTAGAATCTAGAAATAGAAGGGAACTTCCTCAGTCTGATAAAAGGCATTTACGAAAACCCACAGCTAACATTTTACTCAAGGATAAAAGATTAAAGCCTTTCAACTAACAGCATGAAAAGGCAACAGTGCCCAGTCTCACCACTTCTATTTAATATTGAACTGGAAGTTCTAGCCAGAGCAATTAGGCAAGAAAAATAAATAAAATGCATCTCAATTGAAAAAGAATGAGTAAAACTATTCCTATTCACAGATAACATGATGTTGAAAATAGAAAATCCTAAAGAATCCACAAAAATGATCAGAGCTAATAAATAAATTCAGCAAAGTTGCAAGATACAAAATCAATGTATAAAAATCAGTTCTGTTCCTATACACTAGCAATGAACAATCTGAAAAAGAAGTTAAGAAAAGCAGTTCCATGTACAGTAGCATTCAAAAGAACAAAATACCTGGCAATAATTTAACCAGAGAAGTTCAAGATAATATACTGAAAACTAAATAACATTTCTGAAAGAAAGAAAATCTAAATAAATGGAAACACATCCTATGTTCATTAATTAGAAGACAATATTAATATGCCGATACCACCCAAAGCAATTTATAGAGTCAACGCAATCCTTATCAAAATTTTGATGTTTTTTTCATAAAGGGAAAAGCTAATTCTCAAATTTGTATGTGATTTCAAGATGCCCCAAGTAGCCAAAACAATATTGTAAAAGAAAAGCAAAATTGGTGGACTCACACTTTCCAATTTCAAAACTGATACAGATATGGTAATCAAAACAGTGTGGTACTGGCATAAAGATAAACGTATAGATGTCTATATGAAATTAAATTGAGAGTCCATAAATAAACCCAAACATTTATGGCCAGGTGATTTTTGACAAGAGTGCTAAGATCATTCAATAGGGAGAGAATGCTCTCTTTAACAAATGGTGCTGGGACAACTGGATATCCACATACAACAGAATGAAGTTGGACCCCTTCCTCTCATTATATGCAAAAATTAACTCAAAATGTATCGATCACCTAAATATAAGAGCTAAAACTCTTAGAAGAAAACATAATGATAAATATTCATGATTTTTGATTTGGAAATGGATTCTGATATATGACACCAAAAGCATAAGTAAGAAAAGATAAAACGTGGGGAGGCGCCAAGATGACTAACTAGAAACAGCTGTGGTTGGAGGATCCCACTGAGAAGAACAAAAACAGTGAGTGAATCCTGCACCAGCAACTAAGGTATCCAGGCTCACTCATTGGGACTGACTAGGTGGTTGGCATGACCCACAGGGAGTGAGGAAAAGCAGGGTGGAACAACAGCCCACCTGGAAGCTGATGGGGCGAGGGGTGCTCCCACCCCTGGCCAAGGGAGGTGGTGAGTGATTGTGCTACCCTACCCAGGAAACCATGCTTTTTCCATGGATCTGTGCAACCCATGGACCAGGAGATCCCCTCGTGAGCCAACACAACAAGGGCCTTGGATCCCAAGCACAGAGCTGTGCAGATTCTCAGCTGCCACTTGGCTGGAGACTGTCTAAGACTACTGAGTTCCTGTGGGAAGGGGCAGCAGCCATCACTGCAGCTTCTGTCTGCTGCTTTCCCCTGCCAGTGCCAGAGGGACTGGGTGGTTTGGGACCAGGAGGAATTCCCCACGGTGCAGCACAGCAGCTGTGGCAGACTGTGGCCAGGCTGCATCTTTAGGCTGGACCCAGACTCATCCCTCCTCACTGAATGGGGCCTCCCTGTGGGAATTTCAGCAACTCCAGCCAAGGATTTATGGACAGAACTCTGATCTCCCTGGGATTGAGTCCCTGTGGGTACTGCGGCTACAGACTCTGTAGATCATCAGACTTACTCTTTTCCCCTGCTGGCTCTGAGGAATCTGGGCAGTCTGGATAAGTAGGATGCCCCCCACCACAGCACATCCTTTCTGCCAAGGGACAGACAGAATGTTTCATTAAGTGGGTCCCTTATCTTGTGACTCCTGACTGGGTGAGACTCCCCAGCAGGGGTTACCAGACACTTTATACAGGAGCACTCCCACTGTTATCAGTTTGGTGCCCCTCTTGGACGGAGCTCCCAGAGGAAGAAGCAGGCAGCCATCTTTGCTGTTCTGCAGCCTCCACTGGTGACACCACCAGGGTGGGGAGGGACCCAGGTGAATAGGGTCTGGAGTGGGCCCCCAGCAAACTGCAGCAGCCTTTCAAAAGAGGGTCCTGTCTGCTAAAAGAAAAACAGAAAGCAACAACAACAGCATCAACAAAAAAGTCCCCACAAAAAGCCCATCCAAAGGTCAGCAGACTCAAAGATCAAAGCTAGATAAACTCAGGAAGATGAGAAAGAATCAATAAAAAATGCTAAAAACTCAAAAAGCCAGTGTCTCTTCTCCTCCAAATGATTGTAACACCTCTCCAGCAGGGCACACAACTGGGCTCAGGCTGAGAAGGATGAACTGACAGAAGTAGGCTTCAGAAGGTGGGTAATAATGAACTTTGCCAAGCTAAAGGAGTATGTTCTAACTCAATGCAAAGAACTTAAGAATCAGGATAAAACATTACAGGAGCTATTCATCACAATAACCAGTTTAGAGGGAACATAAATGACTTGATGGAACTGAAAAACACAACATGAAAACATCACAATGCAATCATAAGTATCAATAGCCAAATAGACCAAGTGGAGGAAAGAATTTAAGAGATTGAAGACTATCTTGCTGAAATAAAATAGGCAGACAAGATTAGAGAAAAAGGAATGAAAAGGAACAAACAAAATCTCTGAGAATTATGGGATTATGTAAAGAGACCGAACCTACAACTGATTATGGTACCTGAAAGAGACAGGGTGAATGAAACAAAGTTGGAAAACATACTTCACGATATCATCCAGGAGACTTCCCCAACCTAGCAAGACAGGCCAACATTCAGACTCAAGAAATACAAAGAACCTCAGTAAGGTACTCCATGAGAGGATTAACCACAAGACACATAATTATTAGATTCTTCAAGGTCAAAATGAAGGAAAAAATGTTAAGGGCAGCCAGAGAGAAAGGCCAAGTCACCTACAAAGGGAAGCCCATCAGAATAACATCAGGCCTCTCAGCAGAAACTCTACAAGCCAGAAGAGATTGGGGGTCAATATTCAACATTCTTAAAGAAAAGAATTTTCAACCCAGAATCTCATATCTGGCCAAATGAAGCTTCATAAGCAAAGGAGAAATAAAATATTTTTCAGACAATCAAATGCTGAGGGAATTCATCCACCACCAGGCTTGACTTGCAAGAGCTTCTGAAGGAAGCACTAAATATGGAAAGGAAAAGCCATTATCAGCCACTACAAAACATACTGAAGTACACAATGAAGACCAATGAAACTGTGAAGCAACTACATCAATAAGTCTGCAAAATAACTGGCTAGTATCATGATGACAGGATCAAATTCACACATAAAAATACTAACTTTAAATGTAAATGTGCTAAGTGCCCCATTTAAAAGACACAGAATGGCAAGCTGGGTAAATTGTGAAGACCCATTGGTGTGCTGTATTCAAGAGACTCATCTCATATGCAAAGACACACATAGGTTCAAAATAAAGGGATAGAGGAAAATCTACCAGGCAAATGGAAACCAGAAAAAAGCAGGGATTGCAATCCTAGTTTCTGACAAAATAGACTTTAAAGCAATAAAGACCAAAAAAGACAAAGAAAGGCATGGTAAAGGGTTCAATTCAACAAGAAGAACTAACTATCCTAAATATGTATGCACCCAATACAAAAGCAGATTCCTAAAATAAGCTCTTAGAGACGTACAAAGAGACATAGACTCCCACACAATAATAGCGGGAGACTTTAACATCCCACTGTCAATATTAGGCAGATCATTCAGACAGAAAATTAACAAAGATATTCAGGACTTGAACTCAGCTCTAGATCAAGTGGACCTGATAGACCTCTACAAAACTCTCCACCCTACAACAACAGAATATTCATTCTATGCATTGCCACATGGAACTTACTCTAAAACTGATCACATAATTGGAAGTAAAACACTCCTCACCAAATACAAAAGAACTGAAATCACAACAAACAGTCTCTCAGACCACAGCATAATTAAATTAGAACTCAAGACAAAGAAACTCACTCAAAATCACATAGCTACATAGAAATTGAACAACCTGCTCCTGCATGACTCCTGGTTAAATAATGAAATTAAGGCAGAAAGCAAGAAGTTCTTTGAAACCAATGAGAACAAAGAGACAATGTATCAGAATCTCTGGATGCAGCTAAAGCAGCTGTTAAGAGGGAAACTTAGAGCACTAAATGCCCACATCAAAAACCTAGAAAGATCTCAAATTGAAATGCTAACATTAAAACTAAAAGAACTGGAGAACCAAGAGCAAACAAACTCCAAAGCTGGCAGAAGACAAGAAATAACCAAGATCAGAGCAGAACTGAAGGAGATAGATAAAAGAAGGATGCTTCAAAAAATCAAGGAGTCCAGAATCTGGTTTTTTGAAAAACTAATAATATAGATAGATTGCTAGTTAGCTAGACTAATAAAGAAGAAAAGAGAGAAGAATCAAATAGACACAATAAAAAATGTTAAAAGAGGATATCACTACTGACCCCACAGAAATAAAAACAATCATCAGAGAATACTATAAACACCTCTATGCACATAACCTAGAAAATCTACAAGAAATGGATAAATTCCTGGACACATACACCCTCCCAAGACTGAACCAGGAGGAAGCTGAATCCCTGAATAGACCAATAACAAATTCTGAAATTGAGACAGTAATAAATAGTCTAAAAGAAAAAGCCCAGGACCAGAAGGATTTACAGCTGAATTCTACCAGAGGTACAAAGAGGACCTGGCACCATTTCTTCTGAAACTATTCCAAACAATTGAAAAGGAGGGACTCCTCCCTAATTCATTTTATGAGGCCAGTATCATCCTGATACCAAAACCTGGCAGAGATACAACAAAAAAGAAAGCTTCAGGCCAATATCCTGATAAACACTGATGCAAAAATTCTCAATAAAATACTGGCAAACCAAATATAGCGGTACGTCAAAAAGCTTATCCACCCTGATCGAGTTGGCTTTATTCCTGGGATGCAAGGCTGGTTCAACATATGCAAATCAATAAATGTAATTCATCTCATAAACAGATCTAAAGACAAAAACCACAGATTATCTTAATAGACACAGAAAAGGCCTTCTATAAAATTCAACATCCCTTCATGTTAAACACTCTCAATAAACCAGATATTGATGGAACATATCTTAAAACAATAAGAGACATTTATGACAAACCAACAACCAATATTATACTGAATGGGCAAAAGCTGGAAGCATTTCTTGTGAAAACCAGCATAAGACAAGGATGCCCTCTCTCACCACTCCTATTCAGCATAGTATTAGAAGTTCTGACCAGGGCAGTCAGGCAAGAGAAAGAAATAAAGTGTATTCACATAGGAAGAGAGGAAGTCAAATTATCTTTGTTTGCAGATGACACGATCCTATATCTAGAAAACCCCATCATCTCAGCCCAAAAGCTTCTTAAGCTCACATGCAACTTCAGCAAGATCTCAGGAAACAAAATCAATGCAGAAGTTACAAGCATTCTTATACACCACACACAGGCAAGCAGAGAACCAAATCATGAATGAACTCCCATTCACAATTGTTACAAAGAGAATAAAATACTTAGGAATACAGCTAACAAAGGAAGTGAAGGAACGTCTTCAAAAAGAACTACAAACCACTGCTCAAGGAAACCAGAGAGGACACAAACAAATGGAAAAATATTCTGTGCTCATGGATAGGAAGAATCAACATCATGAAAATTACCATACTGCCCAAAGTAATTAATAGATTCATTACTATTCCCATTAAACTATCATTGACATTTTTCACAAAATTAGAAAAAACTATTTTAAAATTTATATGGAACCAAAAAAGGGCTCATATAGCCAAGACAATCCTAAGCAAAAGGAACAAAGCTGGAGGCATCATGCTACTGGACTTCAAACAATAAGGCTGCAATAACCAAAACAGCATGGTACATGGTACTGGTACAAAAACAGACACATAGACCAATGGAACAGAATAGAGAACCCATAAATAAGACTGCACATCTACCACTATCTGATCTTCAAAAAACATGACAAAAACAAGCAATGGGGAAAGGATTCCCTATTTAATAACTGGTGCTGGGAGAACTGGCTATCCATATGCAGAAAATTGAAACTGGATCCCTCCCTCACACCTTATTCAAAAATTAACTCAAGATAGATTAAAGACTTAAATGTAAAACTCAAAACTATAAAAACCCTAGAATACAATCTAGGCAATGCCATTCAGGACATAGGCATGGGCAAAGATTTCATTATGAAATCAGTGAAAGCAATTGCAACAAAAGCAAAAATTGACAAATGGGATCTAGTTAAACTGAAGAGCTTCTGCATAGCAGAATAAACTATTATCAGAGCCAACAGGCAACCTACAGAGTGGGAGAAAATTTTTGCAATCTATTCATCTGATAAAGGTCTAATATCCAGATTCTACAAGGAACTCAAACAAATTTACAAGAAAAAAATCAAACAACCCCATTAAAAGGTGAGCAAAGGACATTAACAGACACTTCTCAAAAGAAGACATTCATGCAGCCAACAAACATGAAAAAAAGCTCAACATCACTGATCATTAGAAAAATGCAATTGAAAACCACAATAAATTACCATCTCGTGACAGAATAGTGATTATGAAAAAGTCAGGAAACAACAGATGCTCGTGAGGTTCTGGAGAAATAGGAACACTTTTACATTGTTGGGAATGTAAATTAGTTCAACGATTGTGGAAGACAGTGTGGCAAATCCTCAAAGATCTAGAACCAGAAATACTATTTGACCCAGCAATCCCATTTCTGGGTATATATCCAAAGGAATATAAATCACTCTGTTACAAAGATATATGCATGCAGATGTTCATTGCAGCACTATTCACAATAGCAAAGGCCTGGAATCAACCAAAATGCCCATCAATGACAGACAAGATAAAGAAAATGTGGAACATATACACCATGGAATACTACGCAGCCATCAAAAGGAATGAGATCATATCCTTTGCAGGGATGTGGATGAAGCTGGAAGCCATTATCCTCAGCAAACTCATACAAGAACAGAAAACCAAACACTGCATGTTCTCACTTGTAAGTGGGAGCTGCACAGTGAGAACACATGGACACAGGGAGGGAAACAACATGCACTGGGGCCTCCTGGGGAGTGGGGATGGGGGAGGGAGAGCATCAAGAAAAATAGATAATGCATGCTGGGCTTAATACCTAGGTGATGGGTTGGTAGGTGCAGCAAACCACCAGGGCACAGGTTTACCTATGTAACAAACCTGCACATCCTGCACATGTACCCCAGAACTAAAAATAAAAATTGAAAGAAATGTATTAATTAGTTCCCCCAACAAATATTTTCTGAATATCTGTAACTATGAATTCCATTAAACTTACTCTTCAGGTGTTAAAAAAAAAAAAGAAGACATTTATGTGGCCAAGAAACATGAAAAAAAGCTCAACATCACTGGTCATTAGAGAAATGCACATCAAAACCACAATGGGATACCATCTCACACAGGTCAGAAAGGCAATTATTTAAAAGTCAAGAAAAAACAGATGCTGGCAAGGCTGTGGAGAAATAGAAACTCTTTTACACCGTTGGTGGGAATGTAAATTAGTTCAACTATTCTGGAAGACAATGCGGGGACTCCTCAAAGACCTAGAGGCGGAAAGACAATTTGACCCAGCAATCCCATTACTGGGTATATACCCAAAAGAATATAAATCATTGTTATGAAGATATGTGTATGTGCATGTTCATTGCACGTGTATCTTCATTGCAGCACTATTCATAATAGCAAAGACATGAAATCAACCCAAATGCCCATCAATGATAGACCGGATAAAGAAAATGTGGTATGTATACACCACGGAATACTATGCAGCCATAAAAAGGAATGAAATCATGTCCTTTGTAGGGACATGGATGAAGCCAGAAGCCATTATTCTCAGCAAACTAATGCAGGAACAGAAAGCCAAACACTGCATGTTCTTTAAGTGGGAGCTGAACAATGAGAACACATGGACACAAGAAGGGGAATAACACACACTGGGGCCTGTCGGGGGTGGGGCGGGGGGAGAGAGAGCATCAGGAAAAATAGCTAATGTATGCAGGGCTTAATACCTAGGTGAGGTTGATAGGTGCAGCAAACCACCAGGGCACATGTTTACCTATGTAACAAACTTGCATATCCTGCACGTGTATCCTGGAACTTAAAATAAAATGATAAAAAAGAAAAAAGATAAAAATAGGTAAATTGTGCTTCATCAAAATTAAAGACTTTTGTGCATCAAAGAACATTATTAAGAAAGTGAAAAGACAACCTACAGAATGGGAGAAAATATTTTCAGATCATGTATTAAAGGTCTGGTTCCAAGAATATATAAACAACTCTTATAACTCAATAGCAAAAAGACAAATAATTCAACTAAAATGGGCAAAGGACTTGAATAGACATTTCTCCAAAGAGGATATACAAATGGCCAATAAACACTTAAAAAGATACTCAAAATCATTTGTCATTGGGAAAATGTAAATCAAAACCACACTAATATACCACTTCACACCTATTAGGATGGTGATAATAATTTTTTTAAAAAGGAAAAAACAAGTGTTGATGAGGATGTGGAGAAATTATAACTCTTGTACACAGCTAGTGGAAATGTAAAATGGTACAGCCATTGTGGAAAACAGTTTGGCAATTTCCCAAAAAGTTAAGCATAGAATTATATGATCTGACAAATCCATTGCTAGGTATATACCCAGATAAAAACAGGTAGTCAAATACTTGTACACATAGTAGCACTATTCGCAAGAGCCAAAAGGCAAAAACAACCCAGGTGTCCACTAATAGATGAATGGATAAATAAAATGTAGTATATACAGAATACAAAATACTATTCAGCCAAAAAGGAATGAAGTACTGATACATGGTTCAACATAGGTGAACCTGGAAAACATGATGCTAAGTGAAAGAAGTCAGACACGAAAGGTCATATATTGTGTGATTTCATTTATATGAAATTATCCAGAATAGGTAAACCCACAGAGACAGAAAGCAGATCGGTATTTGCCAGGGGCTGAGGGGAGGGGAGAATGGGAAATGACTGCTTAGTGGGTACAGGGTTTCCTTTTGGGGTGATGAAAATGTTTTAGAATAATAGAAGTGGTGGTTTCACAAAATGTACAAAATGTCACTTTAAAATTATTACATCCTGTTACAAGAATTTCACCTTAATACAAAATGTCTGAGTGTGAACAGAGAAACAATCAAAGCTGAATCTGGGTTAAGGGACCAAAAACAGAGGCATGAACACCTAGGTGGAGGTCACATTGGAGATTGCAGATTCTGAGAGGTGGAAAAACACGTGTCTGAGGATAATGAAAAAATATAAAACAGCTCTCTGCCTGTTGAGCACAATAAACATTTGAAAGATGTGGACGGTTGGTAAAAAGTAGATAACACTGCTCGGGGGCCATCGGGTCACAATCTCTTCACAGAAGAGCATTGCACATTTTGACTCAACCTCAGAATCAGCCCTCATGTGTTTGCTTTACTTACATTTCCAACCACTGCTCTCTCCTGGACCTCAGAATACCTATATCTGCTTCCTGCAAACACACTCAAAGTTAGTTTCTATTTCTTCCTCCCTACAATCCCAGTATGACTGAAGTCCATTGGAATTTAGAACCTTGCTGCTTAGTGTGGTCCATGGACAGGCAGCATTGGTGTCACCTGGGAGCCTCTTAGAAATGCAGAATCTCAGTCCCTATTCCCCAATCAGCATTTTAATAAGATTCCCCCAAGTAATTTATATGCACATTTAAGTTTGACAAGTTTCCAAGTTTCCATCTATAAAAATCGAAATGAAGAAACAAACGAGATTTATTTTCTCTAGGAAGTCATGATGCTTGATTTTAGTTACAATTATTGTTTTGTTCTGTTAGTTTTGCCACCCAGGGCTTGAGTTAAAGGAAATGGGATTATTTTTCAATATGGTTTGTCTTTTCCACTAAATTTTCTAAAAGGAGTCAGGATAGTGCCCAACCCACTTCAAAGAATGTAGGCTGGCATGAGTCATTGTTTTTCATGGTTGTTTCAAAGATTAATTTCATTTGCCCCACATTTTTGCAACAGTGGTCTTCTTTCCCTTCCTAAATCACTCCAGGCTCTTTCCTGCATCACGGCTTTTCACACATGATTCCCTCTGCCCTAAAATCTTCTTCATTTGACTTTTCCTGTTTAACTTTTCACACCATTTAAATATCAGATGAGATGTTACTTTTCCAGAAAGTCCTTTCTTCATCACTCCGTCCAAAGCAGGTCCCCGTGTTTTTCTCTATCAAGGTGCCCTGCTTATTTTTTTTGCTAGCCGCAATTTTCTAATTATGTACGCATTTGTGTGAATGTATGACTGTGTGTAAGCTAAGTAGCATAGTGAAGTGGCTATGAGCACAGACTCCGGAGCCAAGCTTCCTGATTTCCAATTCTAGCAGCCACTTCTCTCCTCCTGGGTCTCAGAACACCTGCATCTGCCTCCTGTAAACTCATTCAAATGTGTTTCTCTTTCTATACCCATTTCCCCCATAAATGTGGGGCAGTGAGCAAGTTACTTTAGTGTTCTGTGCCTTCTTTCCCCATCTGTGAAGTGGAGATTGGAGCACTGTATATTTCATAGGGTCATTATAAGAAGTATTCATGGAAATAGGGAGAAGAAGAGGAATTTTAACACAAGGACATTCAGAATATTTTATTCTAGAGGTGGAAATAATTTTGCAGGGTGGCAAAAATGAAGCAAAAACTCAAGATTCTGCTCCCAGATCAGGAAAAGGCTCTTGAATGAAGGAAAGAATTCTCTCTCTTTCTGCATTTTATATATATTTCCCAAACTTTTGTTCTCATTCCAGTTTTCTCCTCAGCTTAACATATCTCTATGCCATTGATTTTTAAGTCTCTAGCCTCAGCTCTACCCCTAGTCCTAAGTTCCCAGGAACCTCCACGTAACTTCCTCATGTATAGCACACTGACATCCTAAAATCAGTAGGTCCAAAATTGAACTCACCTTCCTCCTGTGGCTGCTCTCCACCTTCCAATTTTGTCACTTTCTTTGGCTATCCTGTCTGAAATTTCACTGCCCTCTTTACCATATTTCATCTCTCCCTTTCCTTCTTGATTTATTTCTTCCTTATCACTATCCAATACACTATTTTACTTGTTTATCTTTTTTTACAGTTTGTCTCCTGCTAAAATGTTAACTCCATGAGGGCAGGAATTTTTGCTTGCTTTGTTCATGATGTATTCATGCAAACTAGAACAGTGCCAAGCATTCAGTAGGTGTTCAATGAATATTTATTCCTTTCTCATTCCAATTACCAATTCATCTACTTAACTCCATATTGATGGGATCTCTTGCTTCAGTCTCTTCTTTCTCTTATGCTGCTGCCACACTTGTTGAACTGTTATTGTTTCTCATAACTATTACAAGAGCTTGTCGCATGCTGGCTAATGAAATTTGGGCAAATTATTTAAATTAAGTTCACCTCAGTTCTTCATTTTAAAATGGAGATAATAATAGTATAAATTCATAGAATTCTCATGAGACTCATAACGTGTGTACAGCACCTGGCACAATACTTGAAATACAATAAGTGCTCAGTGAATGCTTCCTACTTTTATCTGCTACCCTGGGCTAGCTCTGGACTAGATTTCCATTGGTCTCCTGGCTTATCTCTGCCTGAATGCTACACTTTGTCTCCCGTGGACCACTTGTAGTTCCCCAAATATGATATGAATCTTCATCTTCTCCATATAATGGACAGCAGGAAACAAGAAGCCAGCTGGATCAGTTCATTCTTTTCTCACTGCCATATATAATGCATTGCTGGACTAGCTAGCCCTAATTTGCACTAAAGGAGGGGAGAGATGGAAACCTTTTTTTTTTTGCAATGAACAAAAGGTGAGAGGGTTATTTTTAGTGTGTTTGGTTGGGCCCAGAAAATTTGGCTCAACTGAATAATAGGTTTTTAATATTTTAGATGAGGATAGTGAGGTTCAGGAAGGATAAGTAACCTCCCTGAGGTTCACAGTACGGTAGTAGATAAATTGGTATGAGGGCCCATTTTCTTGGTCTTGGTACTCTTTATAACACAAGATGCTGGTCATAAACCACAAACAGTCTTGTCTTCAAAAGCTTATTTCCTCTGCCCCAGCAAATAACTTTCTTACAGGCAGACACAATTGAAATTTTTCACCGACAACCATCTCAGGCTTATCGCATCCAAAGTTGAGAGGAGGTAGTAGTATATCAGGTAACACTGCCAGCGAGCGTCCCCTTTCCCGCCCCAATCCCTTGGCAGAGAGCCAGACAGACAACTGTATACAGACGATTTAGGTTGAGCAAGCTGCACAAAACCAGGGAGTCACTCAGTGACTACACCGGTCTGGACTGACATTTACCTGGGCCAAAGCAGAAGACAAACAGGAGCGATTGGAACAGCCACAACATGCTTTCCGCCGTGAAGACTGGTGCTTGAGACCTTGAGGCAGTCAATGTTTTTGCCCTTCTGTCATAAACTGAAAATACTTCTGAGACTTCCCCTTCCTCTTAGAGGCGTGGTGACAACTTCTTCCCCTGCACTAAAAATCCTAATTTGTAACTGTGTTAATTTTTTGTTTACTTTTTTCTGAGCTAAGTGCACAAATCTTTTTTTTTTTTTTTTTGGAAAAGAAGATAAAGTTCTTTATTGCATCTTTCATAAACTTATATGTAAAAGTCTGTAAGGAATTTCCTAAAATCTACTAGAACAAATAAGTGAGTTCAGCAAGGTGAAAAGATACAAAATCAAAATATAAAATTCAATTGCAATTGTATATACTAGCTATGAGTAATCCAAAAATAAAATTCAAAAAACAATTCCACTCTAATTATATCAGAAAAAAATATTTAAGTATAAAGCTAAGAAAAAGCCAAAATAAAACTGATTTTTTAAAATTATACTTTAAGTTCTAGGGTACATGTGCACAATGTGCAGGTTTGTTACATATGTATACATATGCCATGTTGGTGTGCTGCACCCATTAACTTGTCATCTACATTAGATATTTCTCCTAATGCTATCCCTCCCCTTGCCCCCCACCCCGTGACATACCCCAGTGTGTGATGTTCCCCTACCTGTGTCCATGTGTTCTCATTGTTCAGTTCCCACCCATGAGTGAGAACATGCGTTGTTTGGCTTTCTGTTCTTGTGTTAGTTTGCTGAGAATGATGGTTTCCAGCTTCATCCATGTCCCTGCAAAGGACATGAACTCATCCTTTTTTATGGCTGCATGGTATTCCATGGTATATATATGCCACATTTTCTTTATCATTGATGGGCATTTGGGTTGGTTCCAAGTCTTTGCTATTGTGAACAGTGCTGCAATAAACATACGTGTGCATGTGTCTTTATAGCAGCATGATTTATAATCCTTTGGGTATATAACCAGTAATGGGATTGCTGGGTCAAATGGTATTTCTAGTTCTAGATCCCTGAGGAATTGCCACACTGTCTTCCACAATGGTTGAACTAGTTTACACTCCCACCAACAGTGTGAAAACGTTCCCATTTCTCTACATCCTCTCCAGCATCTGTTGTTTCCTGATTTTTTTAATGATCTCCATTCTAACTGGTGTGAGATGGTATCTCATTGTAGTTTTGATTTGCATTTCTCTAATGACCAGTGATGATGAGCTTTTTTCATATGTTT
This sequence comes from Gorilla gorilla gorilla, assembly GCF_029281585.2. Classification (NCBI taxonomy): domain Eukaryota; kingdom Metazoa; phylum Chordata; class Mammalia; order Primates; family Hominidae; genus Gorilla; species Gorilla gorilla. The sequence continues at coordinate 96,301,970 of NC_073224.2, read as the reverse complement.
CTTGGCCACATAAATGTCTTCTTTTGAGAAGTGTCTTCATATCCTTTGCCCACTTTTTGTTGGGGTTTTTTTTTTCTTGTGAATTTGTTTGAGTTCTTTGTAGATTCTGGATATTAGCCTTTTGTCAAATGGATAGACTGCAAACATTTTCTCCCATTCTGTAGGTTCCCTGTTCACTCTGATGATAGTTTCTTTTGCTGTGCAGAAGCTCTTTAGTTTAACTAGGTCCCATTTGTCAATTTTGGCTTTTGTTGCCATTGATTTTTGATGTTTTAGTATTGAAGTCTTTGCCCATGCCTTTGTCCTGAATGGTATTGCCTAGGTTTTCTTCTGGGGTTTTTGTGGTTTTAGGTCTAACATTTAAGTCTTTAATCCATCTTGAGTTAATTTTTGTATAAGGTATAAGGAAGGGGTCCAGTTTCAGTTTTCTGCATAATTGCTAGCCAGTTTTCCACATAATTGCTAGCCAGTTTTCCCAACACCATTTATTAAATAGGGAATCCTTTCCCCATTGCTTGTTTTTGTTAGGTTTGTCAAAGATCAGATGGTTGTAGATGTGTGGTGTTATTTCTGAGGCCTCTGTTCTGCTCCATTGGTCTATATATCTGTTTTGGTACCAGTACCATGCTGTTTTGGTTACTGCAGCCTTGTAGTATAGTTTGAAGTCAGTTAGCATGCTGCCTCCAGCTTTGTTCTTTTGGCTTACAATTGTCTTGGCTATATGGGTTCGTTTTTGGTTCTGTATGAAATTTAAAGTAGTTTTTTCTAATTCTGTGAAGAAAGTCAATAGTAGTTTGATGGAAATAGCATTGAACCTATAAATTACTTTGGGCAATATGGCCATTTTCATGATATTGATTCTTCCTATCTATGAGCATGGAATGGTTTTCCATTTGTTTGTGTACTTTCTTATTTCCTTGAGCAGTGGTTTGTAGTTCTCCTTGAAGAGGTCCTTCACATCCCTTGTAAGTCGTATTCCTAGGTATTATATTCTCTTTGTAGCAATTGTGAATGGCAGTTCACTCACGATTTGGCTGTTTGTCTATTTTTGGTGTATAGGAATGCTTGTGATTTTTGCACGTTGATTTTGTATCCTGAGACTGCTGAAGCTGCTTATCAGCTTAAGGAGATTTTGGGCTAAGACAATGGGGTTTTCTAAATATACAATCATGTCATCTGCAAACAGAGACTATTTGATTTCCTCTCTTCTTATCTGAATACCCTTTATTTCTTTCTCTTGCCTGATTGCCCTGGTCAGAACTTTCAATACTATGTTGAATAGGAGTGGTGAGAGAGGGCATCCTTGTGCCAGTTTTCAAAGGGAATGCTTCCAGCTTTTGCCCATTCAGTATGATAATGGCTGTGGGTTTGTCATAAATAGCTCTTATTATTTTGAGATACGTTCCATCAGTACCTAGTTTATTAAGAGTTTTTAACATGAAGTGATGTTGAATTTTATCAAAGGCCTTTTCTACATCTATTGAGATAATCATGTGGTTTTTGTCATTGGTTCTGTTTATGTGATGGATTACATTTATTGATTTGCATATGTTGAACCAGCCTTGCATACCAGGGATGAAGCCAACTTGATTGTGGTGGATAAGCTTTTTTTTTTTTTTTTTTTTTTTTTGAGATGGAGTCTTGCTCTGTCGCCCAGGCCGGAGTGCAGTGGCACAATCTTGGCTCACTGCAAGTTCTGCCTCCTGGGTTCATGCCATTCTCCTGCCTCAGCCTCCCAAGTAGCTGGGACTGCAGGTGCCCGCCACCATGCCCAGCTAATTTTTCTGTATTTTTAGTACAGACAGAGTTTCACTGTGTTAGCCAGGATGGTCTCGGTCTCCTGACCTCATGATCCACCCGCCTCAGCCTCCCAAAGTACTGGGATTACAGGCATGAGCCACCATGCCCGGCTGGTGGATAAGCTTTTTGATATGCTGCTGGATTCAGTTTGCCAGTATTTTACTGAGGATTTTCACATCAATGTTCATCAGGGATATTGGCCTAAAATTTTCTTTTTTTGTTGTGTCTCTGCCAGGTTTTGGTATCAGGATGATGATGGCCTCATAAAATGAGTTAGGGAGGAGTCCCTGTTTTTTTATTGTTTGGAATAGTTTCAGAAGGAATGGCACCAGCTCCTCTTTGTATCTCTGGTAGAATTCGGCTGTGAATCCATCTAGTCCTGGGCTTTTTTTGGTTGGTAGGTTATTAATTACTGCCTCAAATTCAGAACTTTTTATTGGTCTATTTAGGGATTTGATTTCCTTCTGGTTTAATCTTGGGAGGGTGTATGTGTCCAGGAATTTATCCATTTCTTCTAGATTTTCTAGTATTTGTGTAGAGGTGTTTGTAGTATTCTCTGATGGTAGATTGTATTTCTGTGGGATCAGTGGCAATGTCCCCTTTATCATTTTTTATTGTGTCTATTTGATTCTTCTCTTTTCTTCATTAGTCTGGCCAGCTATCTATTTTGTTGATCTTTGCAAAAAACAGCTCTTGGATTCATTGATTTTTGAAGGGTATTTAGTGTGTCTATCTCCTTCAGTTCTGCTCTGATTTTAATTATTTCTTGTCTTCTGTTAGCTTTTGAATTTGTTTGCTCTTGCTTCTCTAGTTCTTTTAAGTGTGATGTCAGATGTCAATTTTAGATTTCTCTTGCTTTCCCTTGTGAGCATTTAGTGCTATGTTTCCCACTACATACTGCTTTGGCTGTGTCCCAGAGATTCTGGTACATTGTGTCTTTGTTCTCATTGGCCTCAAAGAACTTATTTATATCTGCCTTAATTTTTTTATTTACCCAGTAGTCATTCAGGGCAGGTTGTTCAGTTTCCATGTAGTTGTGTGGTTTTGAGTGAGTTTCTTAATCCTGAGTTCTAATTTGATTGTACTGCAGTCTGAGAGACAGTTTGTTATGATTTCCATTCTTTTGCATTTGCTGAGGAGTGTTTTACTTCTAATTATGTGGTCAGTTTTAGAATAAATGTGATGTGGTGCTGAGAAGAATGTGTCTTCTGTCAATTTGGGGTGGAGAGTTCTGTAGATGTCTATTAGGTCCTCTTGTTCCAGAGCTGAGTTCAAGTCCTGGATATCCTTGTTAATTTTCTGTCTCATTGATCTGTCTAATATTGACAGTGGGGTGTTAAAGTCTCCCATTATTATTGTGTGGGAGTCTAAGTCTCTTTGTAGGTCTCTAAGAACTTGCTTTATAAATCTGGGTCCTTCTGTATTGGGCACATATCTATTTAGGATAGTTAGCTCTTTTTGTTGCATTGATCCCTTTACCATTATGTAATGCTTTTCTTTGTCCTTTTTTATCTTTGTTGTTTTAAAGTCTGTTTTATCAGAGACTAGGATTGCAACCCCTGCTTTTTTTTTCTTTTCATTTGCTTGGTAAATATTCTTCCAGCCCTTTATTCTGAGGCTATGTGTGTCTTTGCCCATGAGATGGGTCTCCTGGATACAGCACACTGATGGGTCTTGACTCTTTATACAATTTGCTAGCCTGTGTCTTCTGATTGGGGCATTTAGCCCATTTACATTTAAGGCTAATATTGTTATGTGTGAATTTGATCCTGTCATTATGATGCTAGCTGGTTATTTTGCCCGTTAGTTGATGCAGTTTCTTCATAGTGTCGATGGTCTTTACAATTTGGTATGTTTTTGCAGTGGGTGGTACCGGTTGTTCCTTTCCATGTTTAGTGGTTCCTACAGGAACTCTTGTAAGACAGGCCTGGTGGTGACAAAAATCTCTCAGCATTTGCTTATCTGTATAGAATTTTATTTCTCCTTCGCTTATGAAGCTTAGTTTGGCTGGATATGAAATTCTGGGTTGTAAATTCTTTTCTTTAAGAATGTTGAATATTGGCCTCCACTCTCTTCTGCCTTGTAGGGTTTCTGCCAAGAGATCTGCTGTTAGTCTGATGGGCTTCCCTTTGTGGGTAACCCGACCTTTTTCTCTGGCTACTCTTAACATTTTTTCCTTCATTTCAACCATGGTGAATCTGAAGATTATGTGTCTTGGGGTTGCTCTTCTCGAAGAGTATCTTTGTGGAGTTCTCTGTATTTCCTGAATGTGAATGTTGGCCTATATTGCTAGGTTGGGGAAGTTCTCTTGGATAATATCCTAAAGTGTGTTTTCCAGCTTGGTTTCATTCTCCCCATCACTTTCAGGTACACCAATAAATGAAGGTTTGGTCTTTTCAGATAGTCCCATATTTCTTGGAGGCTCTGTTCATTTCTTTTCATTCTTTTTTCTCTAATCTTGTCTTCATGCTTTATTTCATTAAGCTGATCTTCAATCACTGATATCCTTTCTTCTGCTTGATGGATTCAGCTATTGATACTTGTGTATGCTTCACGAAGTTCTTGTGCTGTGTTTTTCAGCTCCATCAGGTCATTTTTGCTCTTTTCTAAACTGGTTATTCTAGTTAGCAATTCCTTTAACCTTTTTTCAAGCTCCTTAGCTTCCTTGCATTGGGTTAGAATATGCTCCTTTAGCTTGGAGGAGTTTATTACCCACCTGCTGAAGCCTATTTCTGTCAATTCATCACACTCATTCTCCTTCCAGTTTTGTGCCCTTGCTGATGAGGAGCTGTGTTCCTTTGGAGGTGAAGAGGCATTCTGGTTTTTGGAATTTTCAGCCTTTTTGCACTGTTTTTTCCCCATCTTCATGGATTTATCTCCCTTGGTCTTTGATGTTGGTGAGCTTCAGATGGAGTTTCTGTGTTGACATCCTTTTGGTTAATGTTCATGCTATTCCTTTCCGTTTGTTAGTTTTCCTTCGAACAGTCAGGCCCCTCTGCTGCAGGCCTGCTGGAGTTTACTGGAGGTCCATTCCAGACCCTGTTTGCCTGTATCATTACGGAGGCTGCAGAACAGCAAAGATTGCTACCTGTTCCTTCCTCTGGAAGCTTCATCCCAGAAGGGCACCTGCCAAATGCCAGCCAGAGCTCTCCTGTATGAGGTGTCTGTCGACCCCTGCTGGGAGGTGTCTCCCAGTCAGGAGGCATGGGGGTCAGGAACCCACTTGAGGAGGCAGTCTGTCCCTTAGCAGTGCTAGAGCGCTGTGCTGGGAGAACCGCTGCTCCCTTCAGAGCCAGCAGGCAGGAATGCTTAAGTCTGATGAAGCTAAGCCCACAGCCGCCCCTTCCCCCAGGTGCTCTGTCCCAGAGAGATGGGAGTTTGATCTCTAAACCTCTGACTGAGGTTGCTGCCTTTCCTTTAGAGATGCCCTGCCCAAAGAGAAGGAATCTAGAGAGGCAGTCAGGCTACAGCAGCTTTGCTGAGCTGCCCTGGGGTCTGCCCAGTTCAAACTTCCTGGCAGCTTTGTTTACACTGTGAGGGGAAAACCGCCTACTCAAGCCTCAGTAGTGGTGGATGCCCCTGTCCCCACCAAGCTCGAGCTTTCCAGGTCAGCTTCAGACTGCTGTGCTGGCAGCAAGAATTTCAAGGCAGTGGATCTTAGCTTGCTGGGCTCCGTGGGGGTAAGATCCGCTGAGCTACACCATTTGGCTTTCTGGCTTCAGCCTCCCTTTTCAGGGGAGTAAATGGTTCTGTCTCACTGGTGTTCCAGGTGCCACTGGGGTATGGGAAACAAAACAAAACAAAACAAAACCTCCTGCAGCTAGCTTGGTGTCTGCCCAAATGGCCACCCAGTTTTGTGCTTGGAACCCAGGGCCCTGGTGGTGTAGGCACCTGAGGGAATCTCCTGGTCTGCAGATTGTGAAGACCATGGGAAAAGCGTAGTATCTGGGCTGAAGTGCAACATTCTTCATGGGACAGTCCCTCCCAGCTTCCCTTGGCTAGGGGAGAGATCCTCAACCCCTTGCGCTTCCGAGGTGAGCTGGGTACCTCAACTGGAAATGCAGAAATCACTCCACTTCTGAGTTGATCTCACTGGTTGCTGCAGACTGGAGCTGTTCCTATCTGGTCATCTTGCCCAGAAGTCAAGTGCACAGATCTTAATTGTGCAATGTGAATTGGAAATTTCACTTTCCATCTATATACTTTTTCCATTTGGAGGTAATTATTTTATTGTGGTAAAATAACCTAAATTATATATCGTGGTTATGTAATCTAAAATTTATGATTTTAACCATTTTAAGTGTACAATTTAGTGGCATTAATGCACAATGTTGTGCAGTCATCAACACTATTTCCAAAGCCTTTTCATTACCCCAAACGGAAACAGTGACCATTAAGCAATGGCTCCCCATTCCCTTTTCCTTCAGTCCCTCGTAACCTATAATCTACTTATTGTTTCTATTAATTTGCAGGTACCTTATATAAGTGGAATCATACAACATTTGTCTTTTTGTGTCTGGCTTATTTCACTTAGCATAATGTATTCAAGGTTTATCCATGTTGTAGCATGTATCAGAATTGTATCCTTTTTTATGACTAAATAATATTCCATTGTACGTATGCACCACATTTGCTTATCTATTCATCTATTGGTGGATACTTGGGTTGTTTCTATCTTTTCTCTATTGTGAATAATGCTGCTATGAACATTGGTGTACAGGTATCTGTTTGAATTCCTGCTCTCCATTTCTTTGGATTCACCTAGGAGTGAAATTGTTGGATCATATGGTAATTCTATGTTTACCTGTTGAGGAACTGCCAAACTGTTTTTCATGATGGCTTCATCATTTTACATTCTCACCTGCAATTGTAAAAAGGGTTCTAATTTTTCCATATATTTGCCAATATTTTTTATTTTTCATTTTTTGATAATGATTATCCTAATGAATGTGAAGTGGTATCTCATTATGGTTTTGACTTGTATTTCCTTAATTACTAATAATGTTGAGTATCTTTTCATGTGCTTATTGGCCTTATTGGCCATTTGTATATCTTCTTTGGAATAATGTCTATTTAAGTCCTTTGCCCAATTTTAACTTGGATTTTTTTTTGGGGGGGGGGGGTTGTAGAGTTCTTTATGTATTCTAGATATTAATTCCTCATCAGATATTTGATTTTCTCTCTCTCTCTCTCTCTCTCTCTCCACCCCACCCCACCCCCCCTTACCGAGGCTGGACCATACTGCCGTGATCTTACCTCACTGCAACCTCCCTACCTCGGGCTCCCGTGATTCTCCGGCCTCAGCCTGCCGAATGCCTGGGATTCCAGGCATGCGCAGCCACGCCTGACTGGTTTTTGTATTTTTGGTGGAGACGGGGTTTCGCCGTGTTGACCGGGCTGGTCTCCAGCTCCTGACCTCGAGTGATCTGCCTGCCTCGGCCTCCCGAGGTGCTGGGATTGCAGACGGAGTCGCGCTCATTCAGTGCTCAGTGTTGCCCAGGCTGGAGTGCAGTGGCATGATCTCGGCTCGCTACAGCCTCCACCTCCCAGCTGCCTGCCTTGGCCTCCCAAAGTGCTAAGATTACAGCCTCTGCCCGGCGGCCACCCTGTCTAGGAAGTGAGGAGCGTCTCTGCCTGGCCACCCATTGTCTGGGATGTCAGGAGACCCTCTGCCTGGCCGCCCCATCTGGGAAATGAGGATCGCCTCTGCCCAGCCGCCACCCCGTCTAGGAAGTGATGAGCGTCTCTGCCTGGCCGCCCATCATCTGGGATGTGAGGAGCGCCTCTGCCAGGCCGCCCCATCTGGGAAGTGAGGAGTGCCTCTGCCCAGCCACCACCCCATCTGGGAAGTGAGGAGTGCCTCTGCCCAGCCGCCACCCCATCTGGGAGGTGAGGAGCGTCTCTGCCCAGCCGCCCCTTCTGGGAGGTGAGGAGCGTCTCTGCCCGGCCGACCTGTCTAGGAAGTGAGGAGCGCCTCTGCCCAGCTGCCCATTGTCTGGGAAGTGAGGAGCACCTCTGCCCGGCTGCCCCGTCCGGGAAGTGAGGAGCGCCTCTGCCTGGCCGCCCTGTCTGGGAAGTGAGGAGCACCTCTGCCCAGCTGCCCCATCTGGGATATGAGGAGTGCCTCTGCCCGGCCGCCACCCCGTCTGGGAAGTGAGGAGTGCCTCTGCCTGGCCGCTGTGCAATCTTCCAAGTGTGAAGTGACAGCCTTTCTGCAGGTGTACCCAACAGCTCTGAAGAGACGGCAACCATCGAGATCGGGCCATGATGACGATGGCAGTTTTGTCGAAAAGGAAAGGGGGAAATGTGGGTAAAAGAAGGAGAGATCAGATTGTTACTGTGTCTGTGTAGAAAGAAGTAGACATAGGAGACTCCATTTTGTTCTGTACTAAGAAAAATTCGTCTGCCTTGGGATGCTGTTAATCTATAACCTTACCCACAACCCTGTGCTCTCTGAAACATGTGCTGTGTCAACTCAGGGTTAAATGGATTAAGGGCTGTGCAAGATGTGCTTTGTTAAACAGATGCTTGAAGGCAGCATGCTCGTCAAGAGTCATCACCACTCCCTAATCTCAAGTACCCAGGGACACAAACACTGCGGAAGGCTGCAGGGACCTCTGCCTTGGAAAACCAGAGACCTTTGTTCACGTGTTTATCTGCTGACCTTCTCTCCACTATTATCCTATGACCCTGCCACATCCCCCTCTCCGAGAAACACCCAAGAATGATCAATAAATACTAAAAAAAAAAAAAAAAAAGATGTTTGATTTGTTAATATTCTCTCCAATTCTGTGTGTTGTCTTTTCACTCTCTTCACAGTGTCTTTTGATACAGTATAATTTTTTATTTTGGTGAAGTCTAATTTTTTTTGTTTTTTTTGAGAAGGAGTTTTGCTCTTGTTGCCCAGGCTGGAGTGCAATGATGTGATCTTGGCTTATGGCAACCTCTGCCTCCCGGGTTCAAGCGATTCTCCTGCCTCAGCCTCCCAAGTAGCTGAGATTACAGGCATGCACCACCATGCCTGGCTAATTTTGTATTTTTAGTAGAGACGAGGTTTCTCCATGTTGGTCAGGTTGGTACTGAACTATTGACCTCAGGTGATCCACCTGTCTTGGCCTCCCTAAGTGCTGGCATTACAGGTGTGAGCTATATATTACAGATATAGAAAGAAATATCTAGATTTCTCTTGGTGCCTGTGCCTTTATTGTCATATTTAAGAAATCATTGCCAAATGCAATGTCATTAAGATTTTCTATATGTTTTCTTCTAAGATTTTTATAGTTTTGGCTCTTACAGATAAGTCTTTGTTATGTTTTCAGTTAATTTTTATATATAGTATGTGGTAGGGGTCCAACTTCATTCTTTTGCACGTAGATGTCCAGTTGTCCCAGAACGAATTGTTGAAATGACTGGCCTTTCCCTCATTGAGTGCTTTTAGAGCCCTTGCCAAAGATCATTTGACTACATATTAAAGGGTTTACTTCTGGGCTCTCGACTCTATTTCATTGGTCTGTATTTGATTACTGTACCTTTGTAGTAAGTTTTGAAATCAGGAAGTATGAGGCCTCTAACTTTCTTCTTTTTTGAGACTATTTTGGCTATTTGGTGTCCGTTTAGATTCAATATGAATTTTAGTATGAGTTTTCCTATTTGTGCAAAAAAATCTTTGGGATGTGATAGGGATTACATTGAATCTGTAGATTGTATTGCCATCTTAATAATATTAAATCCATGAACACAGGATGTCTTTCCATTTATGTATGTCTTCTATAATTTCTTTCAGCAATGCCTTAGAGCTTTCAGTGTACAAGTATTCCCCTACTTGGTTAAGTTTATTCCTAAGTATTTTATTCTTTTTGAAGTTATTGTAAATTAAATTGTTTTTCTTATTTTTTGGATTGTTTATTGTGAGTTTGTAGAAATGGAACTGATTTTTACAGTTGATTTTGTATCCTGCAACTTTGCTGAATTTTTAATTAGCCCTAAGAGTTTGTGTGTGTGTGCTTGTGTGGATTTTATACACATGAGATTATATTATCTTTAGGATTTTATATATATGAGATTATATTATCCATGAACAGAAATCATTTTGCTTCTTCCTTTCTAATTAAGATGTCTTTTATTTCTTGTTCTTGTCTAATTTTTCTAGCTAGAGCTTCTAATGCTACACTGAACACAACTGGTAAAAGTGAGCATCTTGTCTTGTTCCTAATTTTAGGAGAAAAACTTACAGTCTTTCACCATTGTATGTGATGCTAACTGTGGATTTTTAATATATGGGCTTTATTGTGTTAAAAAGTTCCCTTGTATTTCTAGCTTGTTGGATAGTTTTTATCATGAAAGAATATTGAACTTTGTCAAATGTCTTTTCTGTGTCAATTAAAATGACCAGTTTTTTTCTTTCATTCTGTTAATGCAGTATATTACATTGAATGATTTTTGTATGTTGAACTATCCTTGCATTCCAGGAATACATTTCACTGTCATGTTGTATAATCCTTTAAATATGCTGCTGAATTTTGTTTGCTACTTATTTTGTAAGAATTTTTATATAAATATTTATAAGGAATATTGGTTTGTAGTTTTGTTTTCTTTTAGTGTCTTCTTTGTTTGGCTTTCGTATCAGGGTAGTGCTGGTGTCACAGAGTGAATGAGGAAGTGGTCTCTTCTTGTTAAGGACTGAGTGTTTATGCTTCTACAAAATGTATATATTCAAGCTCTAACCCCCAATGTGATGATATTTGGAGATGGGGACTTTGAGAGATAATTAGGTTTGGATGAGGTCATGTGAGTGGGACCCTCATGATGAGATAAGCATACTGATAAGAAAGGAGAGACTAAAGTTCTTGCTGTCTCTCTACCACATGAGGGCATATTGAGAAGTTGGCCACCTACAAGGCAGGGAGAGTTTCACCAGCATTTGAATCAGCTGGCACCTTGATCTTGGACATCGAAGCCTTCAGAACTGTGAGAAATAAATTTCAATTGTTTAAGCTACCAAGTCTGTGGTATTTTGTCATGGAAGACAGAGTGAATTAATATATTTATCTTCAATGTTTGGAAGAGTTTAAGAAGGATTAGTGTAAAATCTTTTAAAACTCTTTGGTGACCAATGAAGCCTTCTGATCTAGGACTTCTCCTTGTTGGGAAGTTGTTTTAAAATTATTTACTTAATATTCTTAGTAGTTATAGGTCTAATCAGATTTTCTATTTCTTCATGATTCAGTCTTTGTAAAAATTGTGTCTACTTCATCTATGTTATCCAATTTGTGTACAATTGTTTGTAGTAGTCTCTTCTATTCATTTCTGTAAAATTGGTTGTAGTGTCCTCATTTTCATTTCCAATTTTAGTAATTTGAGCACTCCGTCTTTTTTTCCATAACCACTCTAGCTAAATTTGCCAATTTCATTGATCCTTTTAAGTAACTAACTTTTGGGTTCATCAATTTTCTCTATTTTATCTCTGGTCTAATCTTTATTATTTTCTTTATTTTGATAGCTTTGTGTTCATAGTAGTGGCACTTTCCCACTTGAGATCTGAATTAGGTGAAATAGAGACCAGTTCTTCATGGACTCCCCAGACAGATTAGAATATTGCAAATAAGATCTGTTATGTTCCCTCCCATTCAAGAGAGGGAACTGAGAAGTGGACTCCTGCCTCCTCTAAACAAGCTTTCTGTTGGGATGAGGAGGGGGTGGGGCAAGGGCAAGAAAAATGCCGTGGAACTTTTCCTACCGTTTCAAAAGTGGCTTTTTCTTCATTGGGCATTTGATTAGTTGTTATAAAACTCTGACTGTTTTCCAGAGTCCCTATAAGGTTAATTCAACCATTTGGGTTTTTTTGTTTGGCTGTTTTTTTATTACTCTAAGTTGGGGGAAAGAGAGAGTTTGGAATTTCCTAGTTCACCACTTTGCTGACATCACTCTCTCTATCTCTATACTTTTACATTGATTTTTTAAAAAATGATAGAAATGTGTTCACATATTTCTTAAGTAACTAAAAATTAGTGACATTATCCAAGATCTTGGTGGATAAATAATATTCTCTCTAAAGAACCAATGCCCCTTAGAAAAATGACTGATTCTAGATGTGAGATAGCCTCTTATATGTTTTTCTTGACTCACTTTACTAACAAGGATCTTCAATACAATACAGTTGAAGAGTAGCAGTGATCTTGTATTCACTGAATACAAGAATGGTTACTTGTATCCATTTCTTTATTAAGAATGCCTCTAATGTTTCCAATAAATGTTTGCTACGTATGCTGTATCAAGTTGTAAAAGTTTAACCTGAGCCAGCCATTTGCTTATTTGCTCTCAGCTCTATTCCCACCCTTCTGTGCTCTTTGCTTTTCAGAAGGTTAGAAGTCTGCAAACTACATTTATCATTTCCATTGTCAGATGGCTTCTGATTAGATTTTATCACTGGGCGGTATTGGTTAAAGTTGGATGGAAGGAATAAATTATATTTTTTCCATAATCTTGGTTTCTGGTAATGTCTTCAGTAGTGGCAGTGATAGCAGAAGATGAGTACCGCTTCAGGGTTCCTGGTGTAGCAGTGCAGTTCCAGCAAGCATGTCAGAAGTCTTGCTAGTGTGGTACTGGTGGGATCAGGCTTTGATGGTGGCATCTGCAGTGGTGAGTTATTTTTGTCTCCCAGAGTCTCACAGTTTTGACAAGACTGTGAACTCTTAGAATCTTGAAAGCTGGCAGCACTGATTCCCAAGACAAATTTCCATAGGGACAAAGTTCCATAGCAACTTCCTGGAATTATTAATTGCTTGGTAACCTCAGCTTCCCTGTTTTACTCCTCCATCACTTTTGGAATCAATTCCCTATATTCAGCTTGCTGAGTTTTCAGTATTTAACATGGTCTCAGTTTTTTAAAATTGGATATTGACTAAAACACATTCTATTTTTAGCCTTCTTGAAAACTTTTTAAATCAGTCATGGGTATTCAGTTTTATCAAATATATATTGTAGACTATGTCAAGATGATTATTTTTTTCCTCTCCTTTAATCTGTTTGAACAGCAAATTACAATAGATGGTTTCTTAAAGATAAATCATCCTGGCAGTCTAAGGATAAAATCCTACTTGGTTGCATTTTTTTTTCTTTTAATGCATTGCTTTAAAATTGACTGAAGTTTAAGATTTTTAACATTTATATTTATAAGTGAGATTGGACTATATCAGGATGTGGCAGACTTTTTCTGTAAAGGTCCCAGTAGTGAATATTGGACTTTGTGGACCATACAGTCTCCTTTGCAACTACTCAACTCTGCTGCTATAGTATGGAAGCAGCCATAATAAACACATAAAAGAATGCGTGTTGGCTGTGTTTTAATAAAACTTTATTTATGGATGCTGAAATTTGAATTTCACATAATTTTAACATGTCCCAAAGACATGTTATTATTATTCTTTGAATTCTTTTCAACCATTTAAAAAATGTAAACTATTCTTAGTTCGTGGGTCAAATAAAAACAGATGGCAGACTGGATGTGGCCACACGCCATAGTTTGCTAACTCCTGGCCTATGTATCTCTTTGTGGGGGATCATCCTTATCTGGCTTTGGAATCAGTGTTATATTATAGTATTTAATGAATTTGGAAGCTTCCCACTGTTTTCTATGCCTTGAGACAGTTAAGATGACTGGGAATTATCCTTTCATTGTAGGTGATAGGACTAGTCCTTAGGACCATCTAGGCTGGTACACTTTTGGCAATTAGACCACTGAATATCTTTCCATTTTTTTTCAGGTTAAAGAATTTCTTCTAATTATAAACTAACTCTCTCTCTCTTTCTTTCTTTCTTTCCTTCCTTCCTTCTTTCTTTCTTTCTTCTTTCTTTCTTTCTTTCTTCTTTCTTTCTTTCTTTCTTTCTTTCTTTCTTTCTTTCTTTCTTTCTTTCTTTCCTTTTCTCTTTTTTTCTTTCTTTTCTTTCTTTTGAGAAAGAGTCTTGCTCTGTTGCCCAGGCTGGAGTGCAGTGGCACTATCTCAGCTCACTGCAACCTCCACCTCCCGGGTTCAAGCAATTCTTGTGCCTCAGCCTTCTGAGTAGCTGGGACTACAGGTGTGTGCCACCACACCCGGCTTTTTTTTTTTTTTTTTTTTTTTTGTATTTTTAGTAGAGACGGGGTTTCACCATGTTGACCAGGCTGGTCTTGAACTCCTGGCCTCAAGAAATCCACCCACCTCAGCCTCCCAATACAGGCGTGAGCCACTGTGCCAGGGCTTAATTATAAATTTTCAACTTATAAGTTATTACATATACAAAGCCTTATACCACAGCAATCCATTGGTCCTTTCTGCCACCAGATGACATTAGCATGGACAATATAACCATTATTTGTGTTTTGGAAAGATCACTCTGGTTGTGGTGTAGAGAATGGATTGGACTGGGAGCAGGCACGACTGCAAGAGGTCAAGTGCTATTGTCTGGGTAAGAGATGATGGCAACCTGGACTACTGTAGTTAGTGGTGAAAGAGAGGTAGATAGATTGTAGTGACATTCAGGAGTTGTGTTGGGGTTTTCAGGACCACCCCCAGATTCAGTCATTCAGTAGGAGGACTCACAAGACTCAGCATGTAGCCGTAGTCATGGCCGATTTATTACAGTGAATAAACACAAAGAAAATCAGCAAAGGCAAAAGGGCAAAGTCCAGAGGAAACCAGGTGCAAGCTTCTAGAGTCCTCTCATAGTGGAGTCAAACAGGATGTACGTAATTCCTTCAACAACATGTTGTGTCATGTTTGAAATGTAATCTACCAAAGAAGCTCGATGGAGCCTAGGCATTTAGGGTTTTTCTCTGCAGGCAGTAACGTAGGCACCCTCTACCTAGCATGCACCAAAATTCCAGAATCCAAGAAAGAAAGCAGATATTCAGCAAAAAACAAATTGTTGTGCCAACAGTTTAGGTACAGTGTAAGTACCTTATCAGGGAATTCTTATCAGGGAATGGTAGGAACCGTCCCAAAGTCCAAGTTCTCAGACACCAGCCAAGGGCCAACCTTATAAGCATGCCCTTCAAAGGACAGCAGTTTTAGCCCTGCTGTGTTAACTTTTCTGTGTCTCCTGCATAGCAGGTAAAATCAATATTTTCTAGTGCATTTCCAACCAAGGGTTTTATAGAATCTATGAAGGTAATATACTTTAGAAATAAACAGTATACCTGGCTTTGTCATTGATACATATGCCAAAGGATTGTAACATGCCAGCTAATGCAGTTAAAGGCTGATAAACTATTGCATCTTCAATAATTAAAGTATTACAAATTGAGGACTACTTGCACTGGGTCAGGCACTGTGGATACAAATGGTGACAAAACCACGCATGATCTGTGTCCTGATGGAACTCACAGTCCAGTGGCGGAAGAGAGGAATTAATAAAATAATCACAGGGAGAAATATTTGAAGACAAATTTGGAAACTGCTGTAAAGGCAAGAGGTGTTGTACTATGAGCGCAAAACACGGGCATCAGATATGGCCTGGAGGAACAGGGAAAACTTCCCCCAGGAAGGGACACTTGAGCTTATCCCAGAAGAATGAATGGGCATTGTGTGAGTGAGTGAAGCTGTGTATTGGAGGTAGTGAGGGTAAGGAGGTGGAGGTAATTTCAAGCTGAAAGTCCTATGGCTAATGTGTAGATGAAATGAAATGAAATGTGCCAAACCTCAGAAAGCACTGGAGAAACACTAGCGAAATTTATCTTCTCAAACGGTTGCTGTATCTGCCTACAGAGTTTCTACACAGGGACTCCGAAATTCTACATGGGTAGCAGTCAATTTCAACCCCACAAGAAGATGTAGGTGGGGAGCTGGAAGACCAGGCTTATCTGCAAAGGCTGGCTCACAACAGAGCAGCTGTGGCCTCTGATAAGCAGGGAATAGAGGAAGTGGTTTTGTCTCAGGCCTAAAAACCATTTGCTATCTCACAGCGCCTGTTAGTAAGTCATCTCCCCTTCAGTGTTTACCAAACATTCTGAGGCCCTGCACCTACAGTTCTGTGGAAACCACAACCTCATTGTCCTCAGTTAAAAGCCCAGTCTTTTTATCCCTTTCCTCCAAGTGGCACTATGGGTGACACAGAGAATTTCTACTCTCCAATTTGGGACTCGGACTCTGAATGTGGTTTCCAGGACTCTCTTTCCTCTTCTGATATGTGGGTGCCAATCCAAATTCAGTTCAACAAATACTTACTAAGCTCTGCTAGGCATTGGCTCCTGTGATAGGGCACTGTGAGTGAAAAACAAATAAGACAAAGCTTCTTCCCTGGAGGGAGATGACCCCCAAAACGTGATTTAAGTCCTCGATTTCCTCTCTCTAGGTTGACCAAGGCAGAACTCTCTTCTCCACCTTAACCAAGCACCTCTGCTGCCCTCCGGGTTTTTTCTGTTTCTGGTATTTGTCCTTCCTGTCTCTAGCTTCTCAGTCTCCTCTCAAGGTCCCAATCATCTCTCTACATCAGCTTTTCTTTTTTTCTTTGTCTGTCTTATACCCTCAATCCCTTGGTCTCTTGTGTCCACTCAGGGCCTGGGTTTTCAGACTGCACAGGGCTTTTATCATGTGGACTGTCTCCTTTGCTGTTTCATCTGTTTACTTCATTTTTGTTGCTCTCAAAAACCAAAACAAAGTAAAACACAAAATAGATGCATTATAAAATAATATTTATTGTGTCCTGCTGAAATGGAGCTTGTAGTCTCATTTCTTAGGCACTTACAAGGTAAAATTTATGAACCATACTTTATTAATGGACATTTACAGATGCCTGAAATAAACGGTGACTTGTAGAGGGGATAATATATCTTATTGCACACATGACACCTAGCTTCTAGAATACGGTTAGTGGCATTTGCCACTAGTGAGCATAATTTCCATGTTCAAATGAATAATGAACTAATCAAAAAACTTTTTTTTGAGGAACTGAGGCACTCAGACACAAAACACAAAATTAGGCACTCAGACAAAAAACAACTTATTAGCCAGTTGGAGAGAGAGCTGAGAAATACCATATCTATATAATTATCAGAGAATGTGATAAAAAGCTACTACTCTGTACTTGTGTGCCAAATGCTGTAAAAGTATAAATAGAGGGCTATATATTTCGCTTTGAACGGGAGGTTTTAGAAGGCCGCACAAGAGGGATATTCAGTCTGATGCTTGATGTAGACAGAAGGAAGAGAAGGGCATCCCAGACAACATGGGCAAAGGCATGGGAGGATTTGGTGGGTGTGTGGGCCCATGATAATTCTGTGTGGCTGGAGCCTAGGGAGCAGGCAGGAGACAGCCTGGAAGGTCTGATGGGTCAGATTGCTAAGGAGTGTGGTTCCCCAGGAAAAACATTTTAGTGTGGAAGTGAAGTGATAAGATCCTCATTTTAGAAAGATTGCTCTTTATGTAATAGCAACCCAGGTAACACGTGATAAAGCAATGATCTGAGGGAGTGAGCAGGTAGAGGGAAGGTGTGTTAGAGAATTAGGCCGATTAAGGGCACATGCCTGAGAGAAGCCATATAGAGAAGTTGGAATTGACAGGACCTATTCTCTGACTAGATGTAGAGGGGATCTGGGGTGACAGGGAGAATGAAGGAGCCAAGGATGAAAAAGTTTTCTGCCTTGGGTAGCTGCTGATTGGTGAAGCAGTGAAGAATAGCAGTTCCGCACCCAGCCCCTGGAGTTGAATCCTGGCTTTTCTATTTACTAGGATGAGCTACTGTGATTCAGCCTTAAAGACTTCACCTTTCTGTGACCCAGTTTCCTACTTTGTAAAAGAGAGCATGGTTGTATCTTCTTCAGAAGGCAGATGAGATTTAATGTTTCTTATGGACTTTAAATGAGTAAATGTAAAACAGGACAGGGAATAGTACATAGTAGGCACTGGATAAATGTTAATTATTTTGATTATGGTGGATCATTAGCATAGGAAAAACATGAGGAAAGCAAGTTGGGAGGTCAGAAACAGACCTGTGAGTTCGATTTTGGACACACTAAACTTGAGGTGACTTCTGACGTCTATGCAGAGATGACCCATAAACTATTGGAAATACAAGTTGTAAATGAAAGAGTTGAGATTATGAGCATTTAAAAATTCTCTGATGAATAATCTATGTAATTATTTGCCTACAATAAGACCTTATAAGAATAATATTTCTCATTTGCAAAGATTTGGCCATTTTCCAGGCTCAGAATTGATCCATCCCAAACCCAGAGACTTGTACAGGGCTGTTGAGAACTGTCTGGGCAATCAGCCAGCAACAGTTAATAATTATCATCCATTCCTTTATGAATTCCCAAAGTCTGCAAGTCTCTAGAGAATGTGTCAGTCATTACTTTCCTCCCTCAAGTCAGAATTCAGGACTTTTTTAATGGTCCTTTGTCAAAATGTATTAACACTTTCATATGTTTTGAAAAATTACTGGATCCCTCACACTTGGATGGGGGCTTATTTAAGTCTAAACATGCACAGTTGTTTTTTTTAACCACTAAATTGTTCAGCACAATTCCCCAAATTCTTATCTCTTCTTTTGTTTCTGTTATTTTTGTGATTTTTAGTAGTGGAAATTTACAGTTTCTCTCATTTTATATTAACTCATCAGAATGTTTATGACCTGAAAGCCCTGCCTGTCCAAAATGAATATAGAGAGCTCTATCTAACCTTCTTTAATTAAATGGGCATTTTCAACAGAAAAGTTGAGTGGTTATCCAGATAGCAATGGAATTAATATATTAATATATTTACTTTGAGCTGCTTTTAGGACCTTAAAATATTAGTATATGCAAATATTCATCCAGTAGATATTTGTGGTCCACCTATTATGTGTCAAGCAAAGTGCCAGGTGTGTGTACACCTAAGGCCAAGTGCCAGGTAGGGGGAATCCACAGGAGGTAAAAAGGGGCCACATGGCAGAGTACAAGTGCATGGCCCTTGGTGACAAGAAGTCTTGAGTTCAAATACTGTCTTCCCAGCTTTCCAGCTTTGCCAAGGTATTCATATGTCAGCCTTAGTGTTAACTGGAAGAATTAATTTCTACTTTACAAGGCTGTCGTGAGTATTGACAACAATGTATGAAGCATCTAGTTTAGCAGTTGGTATATAAAATAAGCCCTCAATGATTCTTGCAGGCTCCCTATCTTCAAGGAGCTCTCCATTATTATTTATTATTATTATTATTATTATTATTTAGGTATATCCCCTGTTCTCTCAGTCTAACTGGGGAGGCAGATATAGCATCAGGTAAGTAGACTGTGGTATAATAACGGAGGGAACAAACATTGCTTATAACAAAATATATCTGAATAAGGAGGGATGAGAGTTAAAAGTTTGATATACAACATTAATTTTGCATAATACTAGCAGCATTTCTGTTGTAAGAAGCTTATTTCATGAATTTAGATTAGCATCTTCTGAAGATTTCAGGCCTAGAAGAACAGCTTATAAAAAATTTCCCGAACTTTGCCATGCACAGGCACATTCCTGTATGAGCAACACCTCATTTCATCCCCACATCAACCTTAAAAGGCAGGCACTATTATTATCCCCATTTTATAGATGGACAACCTGAGGTACAGCGAGGTTAAAGTAACTTGCCTAAGGTCACATGACTAAGAAACCAGGATGCAGACCCAGACACTCTACTATCAGAGCCCACATTTATGACCACTCATTATACTTCCTCTTATTGTCTTTGTTCTTCAAACTTTTTTTTTTTTTTGAGACGGAGTCTCACTCTCTCGCCCAGGCTGGAGTGCAGTGGCGTGATCTCGGCTCACTGCAACCTCCACCTCCCAGGTTCAAGTGATTCTGTTGCCTCAGCTTCCTGAGTAGCTGGGACTACAGGCACGTGCCACCATGCCCGGCTAATTTTTTTGTATTTTTAGTAGAGACGCGGTTTCACAACGTTGGCCAGGCTGGTCTCGAACTCCTTGTGATCCACCCGCCTTGGCCTCCCAAAATTCTAGGATGACAGGCATGAGCCACTGCGCCTGGCCTTCAAGCTTCATTTTACAATCAGTAGAGACTGTCACTAATTATTGAGAAATTTTATACAAATCAAGGGAAATTCAGAGAAAAGTCAAACAGAAGAAAAATAATGAGTCTGGAAGAAAATATAGCCCAGCCATTCCTTCTCTCCAGGCAGGACCTAAGAAGTGCTCTCTGTGGACACAGCCCAAACCGGACAGGCTCCTTCCTGCCTGTGACTGGTTTCCAAGCTGGCCCAACCAGGCTATTCCCTCGTAGCCTGTGTAGTTTACAGTGTTCTACAGATTTTTTAAATCATATTTTAAACAAGCTTCACTTTCTTCTTCTAAGAATCATGAGCTGCAACATTCCTCATTTTCTCAGTTGAGTCCCTCAGTAAAGCCCAAGGTGTCTGCAGGCAGAAGGACCGTCCTGACCTACTAGAACTTTCCACCAGAGGGCTCTGTCTCTGAGACTTCCATTTTGATGCACATTTTTAAAAACTGGCACCCTTTGGTCTGATACAAGATCCTGTTCCATGATGCTTTGATTTTATAGACCTCTTGGTCACAGTCTAGTTCATCTGGAAAGTTGTGGAGGGGAAAATAAGATCACATGCATTTTACAGAAGGAAAATCTAAGAACTAAGCCCTAGAGAGAAGGGTGAACAGATAACGTGTTCATGAGTCAGGAGATTCATAGGAGAGAAACTGAGAGGAGAGACAAGAGTAGGCTGTCCTGAGTCCAAAGGCCACATTCAGAATTCCTGGGCTCTGGCTTCATCCCAGGTTTGCTCTTCTGGAAGACCTAACAGATCTAACCTGCTTCTGATTTTTATTTTTGACAATATGCATAGGGGCATTAGGACACTAGTAATTTTACTTGAGTGAACATATTAGGAAGAGGAAGAGGGCAAGTTAGAGAATAAAGATGTTTGGGAATGAGTCTTCAATGCATCCACAGAGTGAGGAGTGGTTTTATTTTAGGATAAACGCAGCCTGTTCAGTGTCACTTTGGAATTCCTCCATCCTTTATGACCAAGCCTCTTTCCTCCTTCCTGCACGTCTCTTCTTGGGGTGCTGCCTTTCACCTCCTTACAACTGGTTAGGTGCTTCAGCTGACCTCTTAGTTGGTCTGCCTAACTCTGAAAGTCTTCTCCCTCCAAAGTGCCTTTACACTAGGAACAGCCTCTGATGTATGCATCCTGATATTATTTAATTTTATTTTTATTTTTTGAGACATGGTCTCACTCTGTTGCCCAGGCTGGAGTACAGTGGCAGGATCTCAGCTCACTGCAACCTCCACCTCCCAGGTTCAAGCGATTCTCCCACCTCAGCCTCCCAAGTAGCTGGGATTACAGGTGTGCACCACCACACCCAGCTAATTTTTTTGTATTTTAAGTACAGATGGGGTTTCGCCATGCTGGCCAGGCTCCTCTCAAATTCCTGACCTCAAGTGATCCGCCCACCTTGGCCTCCCAAAGTGCTGGGATTACAGGTGTGAGCCACTGTGCCCAGCTGCATCCTGATATTTAATGCTTGTCAGAATTTGATTGCACCATGCTTATTGGCTTCTATCTTTTTTTTTTTTTCCGAGATGGAGTCTCACTCTGTCTCTCCCAGGCTGGAGTGCAGTGGTGTGATCTCAGCTCGCTGCAACCTCCACTTCCTGGGTTCAAGCGATTCTCCTGTCTCAGCCTCCAGAGTAGCTGGGACTACAGATGTGTGCCACCACACCTGGCTAATTTTGTATTTTTAGTAGAGATGGGGTTTCACCATGTTGGCCAGACTAATCTCAAACTCCTGACCTCAGGTGATCTGCCTGCCTTGGCCTCCCAAAGTGTTGGGATTACAGGCGTGAGCCACCACCCCAGCCGGCTTCTGTTTATCTGTAATTCCCACATGTACAATGTAGTGAGGAAAACAAATAATTAGTTATGCTGTAAGGCTGAATGAGATGAGTTTTAGTGATAGAAGGACCAAAGAGGAAAAAACAGCAGTGTGAAAAGATCCCTGATTAATTTTGACTCCTGATACCAGGGAAAGCTTTACAGAAGAGGTACCTTTTGAGGTGGGCATTGAAGGACATGTAAATGGACCTGGGGTGAGGGCACACATCTGGCTGGGACACTCTGCCACACATAGGCAAGGGACTGTGAGCATGCATGGTGCATCTGGAGAGGTGCTCTGAATACACCCCACTGATCCAGGCCCCTGCTCATTTTTCATGCTTCTCTCACTTGGAGGCCCTCTGTCTTCCTCATTCTCTATCCAAATTTCATCCATCCTTCAAGGCCCAGCTTCAGCCCTGCCCCCTCATAAGGTATTTTTTTTGACTGTTCATGCTATTACATGCAGCTGCAGTTCAGCGTTAACTGTAGTATCTGTGCTGGAATTGTCTCCTGAGCTACACAAGGGCAGACATTATGCACATCTTCTACTTTGGGGCCTTGCAGCTCCTAACATAGTGCTAATGGTAGTTGGTGCTAGATGAGTCTATGGATTCATTTACTGGGACTGATGTCTTTATCTGCCTAATTGCAGCCCGTTGCTGTCCAGCCTAGGACTATTCGTTGGGATTTAGGAGTTAGCCGATTATATTTGCTAACACATAAGGGAAACACTTCCTTAAATGATCATATGAATGTCTTGCTCAGTTGTGAATGATTCTTCCTCATTGCGGAGAGTTAATGCCTGTGTAAGCTGGCTGGTGTTCTGTTTGTGGGGCATGCCAGGGTGGGGGCACTCTGCCTCAGCTTAAACTCTAGTTCTCTGAGCCTTTGGAACTGGAATGAACCCAGTTTCATCATCTGCACCATCATCTCCCAAGTTCCTTCTGGAGAATGACTCTGCTTCTTGCAAGGTCTTCTATTTTGATGGTTGGATTATACCCAGTTCCCCAGAAGTGTGAGAAATATAAGCTGGTCAGTTCCTTTTGGAGAGTGGGAATACTGGGCATGGCTGCTTCTTCTGCTGAGGCTGCTTGGAGTGATACAGAAGGAAATCTTGGCCAGAAAGAAAATCCTATAAGGCTTCTGAAGTAGCACTCCAAGAAAAGTGTCCCAGCAGTCTCTAGACCCTGCAGAAAGAACATTTTCCAACACTCCATTTGGAGAGTGTGTCTACATGGCTGAGAGCCACAACTCTGACAGAGACCCACACAGCACTGTCACCTGTGTTTGGACTTACTAAGCCTGTTGTGCCCTGCACAAAGATTCCCAGACAAATGGATGAGTGTGCTTATATGCAGCCCACATTCTGCTCTCCAAGCCATGCACTCAGGGGAAGGGCTGCATCTGCCTCAAGCGAAGGGTACGTTTTCCTAATTTGCTCAAGATGCGTGGTGAAGGCCACGCACCAGGGATCTGCACACATACTGACTGTGAGCAGAGCATCTTGGCTGGTGTGCCATGGCCTATTACAGGTGTGCAAAATATTGATCCCCTTCTCCCACAGTTACTGGGCAGGGTTGTTACCTCCAGTCACAAGAGGCCTCTAGTCATATGCAGCTTCCAGAAGTGAGCAATCTTGATTGTTTATCCCAGTGTGCCATAAAAATATTATTTTCTACATGTGCTATGATGGGAAGAAGTTTGGGAAAACTATACTAGGTAACCTGCTTTGTCATTCATTCAGAAAGGAGTCATTTCAGGAAGGGTATGCATCCATTTGTCCATTTAGGCACAAGCTATGCCCAGCAGAAGGTTTCCTGCTTTGCTTACAGGCTGAGATGTGGCAGTTTGCAATCTCCCAGTAAGAGCTGGGCAGAGAAGATCTGGATCCAGGGAACCTGCCAGTATTGGTGGTTGTAACTCAGTTTCCAGAGGGAGAATTCAGCCCAGCAGCCTAGATCACAATTTCATAGCTTGAAGTCCCAGGAGGTTTACTGTCCTGTGTGCTGGCCTTCCCCATCTGTGCAGGAGAGAAGCGTGAGAAAATGTTAACTGAGAGGTGCTGCTGGGGAACTCCAGTCCTGCAAGTTCCCAGAGGAGTTAAGCAAATGGCACGGGGGGATGCCTTAGATTTGCCTCATGCTGGGGAAATCTGGGGTAGCAGGGCCTTGTTCTTTGCTGAGTCCCTCATGTCTGCCCCAGCTACTCCACATTTGGGAGGCCCTGAGCAATTAACTTCTTAGCCCAGAAAAGAGCGATGGGAGGGAATGGGGGCGGGGGGCACATTTGGAATGGATTTTGTTTATAGGCTTGAGGCAACATTCAGGTTCAAGCTACCTGCATTCCTTGTTCCTAGTTGACCCCTAGTTTTTTTGTATCCCAATAACTCCACTTTCACCCATACATAGTGGGGACTCACTGCCAGCATCTCCTGTGCTCTAGGCATTTAGAGGGCTGCAAACAATCTTCCCATTGGTTTGAGGAGTCTTAGGTTTTCAATTAAATACTGACCCAATAATTGTTATCTAACTTGTCTTTAAGGATTTATCTTGAGATGTCACAATCCAGGATTCCATGATTAATCCCTCAAATTTTTATCTCCTTCTAAGTTAAGTTACTCTTGTTCCTCCAACTCTCCTTGAGATCCCGGCACAAATATGCTGGGCACCCTGACCCTCACTTCTTGCCTGTCCTCCTTTTCTTCTCCTCTTCTTTCCTCATTCCTCCCCTTCTTTTTCTTTCCCTCCTTCCCTCTCCTGATCACTAAGAAAGTAAATGTCCCTCTATCTGGTTGTCCAGTCCATTTGGCTTATCTTTTCAAGCAAACTTCCCTGTGCTTCAAGTCCTCCTTAAAAGGAAGTAGCACTGCCCTGCTCATCGAGCTCATAGATGTGCTCCCTGTTGCCTTATAGGATCACTCTCAACTCGTACTCAGTTTAGCTTCCTGCTTGGTAACTCAGCTATTAAACAGGAATACTTAGAAAACATGATTCTTTAAGCAACCCTAAAGCTGTCCTGACTGTAGCAGCAGTGAGGACCTTCAGATAGTGACAATCCCTCCTTAGATCCCCAAAAGTTAAAGTCCTGTCAGAGGGCTTTGCATATGACAGAGAAGGACATAAGGCACAGGCATAAGGCACAAGGCACTTGACACTACAAATGGTTGTGTAGGCTGCGTGTAGTAAAAGAGCAGCTGAGGGAGCAAATGAACTGAAATTCAGCTTCTGCTCCATTGCACCCATCTGGGCATCTGGCATGGGCCTGTGTTTGCTCAGAGGGAAGCACCTGTTTTCTCATTTTCACACTGTGAGCTAGCAGTGACCCCAGGTATTATACGGGATGGAGTTCCCATACCGTAGTTCAGAGGCATAGGGACTTCTGCATTTGAAGGGTGGGATCAGCATCCCAAGTGGGATAACTCGTGGATGGCCATTGACCTAGGGAGTGGGGCTTTGTGCATGGGTGGAAGTACATACAGACCAAAAACCTAGGCAGTGGGTCCTGAGAACTACAAGGAGTCCCAGAGGAACCAGCTAGCCCCTGGTTGGATGCACTGGGTACACCAGAATGGCTGGAAGAGATAGGAAAGCAAGGATAAAAAGCCAGAAAGGGGTTACCTTATCAGCAAACTGCACTTCGGAATAAACTGTGTTCACCAGCTCTTCCTTGGAGGGAAACGCCTGTAAAACACACATCTTCCCCTCAGTGAGGGAGCCCAGGCCCAATCTTACAAGTCCCCTTTCCTAATTCTGCCTCTACCCACCATCCTTCCCTGGTCCCACATTTACTAGGTGGCCTCCCCTTTGGCCTCAGTTCTGGCTCCATCCAACTCTGGAGAGGCTTAGGATCAGGAAGGGATAAGGTGGGGGTGAATGGGTAGCAGTTGGGCAGGGTCTCGGGGGTGAAAAACCTCAGGGGCCAAGAGGAGGGATCCCATGGTTCAGGATGAGTCCTGCTCAGTCAGGATTTTAGCTTTCCATGGGTTCTATGGATCCAGCTGCCCTATCAGTCCAAGCACAGTGCTAGACTGACCAGGCAGACCTCAGTCTCCCCCTTGATTCCTTGCAGACTTTAAGGAGGCAGGCTGGTGGGGACACAGAAGAGGGTGATCCAGGGTGGAGGGGAGGGAGGGGCAGGCAGGTAAAGGGCAGATGGGAGGAGGGGTGTGGAACAGTGACTCTGAGTCTGAGGAAAGCAAGCCGCTGCTGCTAGACCAGGAGGGGCATTCAAGGGAACTTGTCTGTCAGTTCTGTTGCCTCGGAGCCCCCTTAGCAACCTGTTCACCACGTTGGTAGTCACATAGCAGCCCTCACCTCACTCCAGTAGCTCCTCTGTTGTGTGGCCCCTCTAGGGGGCGCCTTGCTCCTAGTCATGGCTCATCTAACCTGGAGCCGGGCCCACTGTGGGACACTCAGGGCCTCAGCCCATGGAGGCTGCCATGGGGTGACAATGGGTCACGTTCCTGTCCTCATAGAAAGATCCGTGGCATCACTTCCCTGACATGGTATTTCCTGGTTGGAACCTCTGGACTCTTGGCCGTGGCTGCTTTCTAGACAACAACAAGCAGAGGCAATGGCTGCCCATGACTCCCTGTCATGGAGATGGTGGCACAGGGGTGTCCATGAATTGCATCAGCTCACCTTGGACTGCGGGATTTCATCATAGATTCTGGACTCTGCTGGCTGGGTGTTCCTTGAAGCCATGATATATGTGTATATGGTTTTCTTTGAGGCAGCATCTGTCTCACAAATAAATATAGACCCACAGTCTGTGAAAGGTGGTTTTTTTTAGCAATGATCTATTCCAATGTTCTCTTTTTAAGATGAAGAAAGGAAGCCGCCAGGGGTTAAATGGCTGCCATCCTTTGAAATGGATGCTTGGATCCTCAGAATGTCTCAGGAGTCACTTGGCTGAGGCCTCACCCACAGGTCAGTGGGAATTCTCTTCTACTCTAGAGTCCAGATTAGGCCAAAGACAATTTCCCCAACCCCTCCCTGTGTGGCCAGTCAAATGTAGCTCCCTTCATGTTTCTGACACTTACCACTGACTGTCTTGCATGGCTAGTTGACTTTCCATGTCACGGTCTTAGTTTTTTAACTTGATTGATTCTTTCTAGTTATATACTGTTTTACATTCTTTTGGTGCAGACCTTGCTGGAACCGTCTCAATGTTAAGCCCATAGTAGATGTTTCATGAACATTTACTGCTTGTTTGATTGATTCACAGTGTGTTTTTGTTTGTTTTTGAGACAAGTTCTCACTCTGTCACCCACGTTGGAGTGCAGTGGTGCACCACCTCATGGCTCACTGCAACCTCTATCTTCTGGACTCAAGTGATCCTCCCACCTCAGCCTTCTGTGTAGCTGGGACCACAGGTATGTGCCACCACATCCAGCAAATTTTTTGTATTTTTGGTAGAGACAGGGTTTCACCATGTTGCCCAGGTTGGTCTCGAACTCCTGAGCTCAGCCGATCCACATGCCTTGATCTCCCAAAGCGCTGGGATTACAGGCATGAGCCACAGCACCCTGCCAGTTCACACAGTTAATAAACATTTATTAAGCTCCTTCTATGTGCCAGGCTCTGTGTGAGGCCCCAGAGAAGAAAAGACAGTAGATAAGTCTTTCCTTTTAAGAATGTATAGGCTAGAAGAGACATTCACGTCAGTGTACTCCTTTGCTTTGGTACTAACACAGAACATTTTAGGGTCAAGGTGAAAAAAGAAGGCCAGAATTTTGGGCCTTCATAATCCAGGGCACCAACATACCTACAAATAACAGGTCTGAGCTGAGCAGTATTACAGGGCTCCAACATTCAGAGTTTAGTCCTATCACTTATTTGGTGAGTATGAGACAAACTGAGTGCTCTCTCTTGTCTCATTTATAGATGCAAAGAATAGCCCTTTCTCTTCCCAAGAGTCAGTGAGGGATTGAAGACAATATCTCTTTGAGGGACCTTGCAGATCACCTGTGGTTCAAGCAGGCTGTGCCTTCTCCCCATTGTGAGGCCATTTGAGTATGGCACACGTCACAAATCCCCTTCCCCCTAGAATGCCTCCTCCGTACCATGCCCCAGGCCAATCAGTTATCAGTATACTAGCTAACATTTATCAAGTACTTACTATGTACTGGGAATTGGGCCAAGTATTTTGTATTTCTAATTCCATTTAATCTACTTAATAAGTATATACAGCACACCTTATTACTGTGAATATTTTACAACTGAGAAAATGGAAGCTTACAATGATAAAAAAAACTGGTAGCTGATAAATGGTCAAGCTGGGACTTTCATGCCTAGACTGACTGCAAATCACATGCTTAGTCTTAACCACTCTGTTGGGAACTCCCCATCCCTCCCAATTATTATTCAAGGAACTTTGTGGCTGAGAACTTACAAGGGTTTTTAGTGAAGGTGTTCAAGCAGGAACCTGAGGAATCAGACCCAAAGGAGAGTCAGGAACATGGAAGCAGAAGTTCCATGTTTTTTATTGTGATTGGTGGGAAAAGGAAGTTCTTGGGTGGACATGGGATGTGGGTGAATCGGAGGGTATAATGATTCCTTGAGGGTCTAAGATCAGGTTTTCTGAATGGAGAATGGCACAACTACAGAATGATCCAGAGGGATTCAGAGGGACCTAGTGACAACCATGGAGTACAGGATTAGTATATGTTTCTCAATGACTCTCCAATAGTCATAATCAAAATACAATGAAATTGGAAGTGACCCTGGAGATCCTCTAGTCCAAACATTTCACATGTGAGGGCCCTGAGCTGGAGAGGTGAACACACTCGTACAGTGAAGCACAGCTTGTTCATGTACGTACTAAGCTCGAACCCATGTTCTGGGCCCACCAGCTACTGGTGATCTCAGGAATGGATTCTGAAGACCATTCAGGGTAATGTCATACCATCCTCAGAGCCATCATTCTGGGAGGTGGTGGGGTGGAGATTGGAAAAAGGCAGATTCCCTGGAACAATGGACCTTTCAGCTAAACCTTGGATAAATGGCTTCAGTCCCAGGAGGAGAGAAGGTGAGTTTCCACATTTTACCTTCTGGGAAAATCCTACCTTGTCTTCTCTTGAACAAACGGAACAAAAACACTGAAGACAGAATGAGAACAAGCAGAAAGAGCATAGCCAGCACGCTCAGCAACCCGGTGCGGTGAGTACGGAAGCCCATTGCGATGTCTGGAAATAGAAGATGCAGTGAGTCTTGATTCTCAGGAAATAGGCCCAAGAGGCTGGGCAGGTTTGCCCACAGTCAGGGGCATTATGAAAATTGGGTGCCCTCCGAAGGAGTGCCAAAGCTCCTAGGGAAACTAAACTTTCTGCTATTAAAAGCCAGGAAGAGAAATTGAATCAGAGAGTTGATCAGGGGCTGCCACAGAACACCCAGAAATGTCTAGCATCTCTCAGAAGGCTTTGGCCTCTTTCCCAGTAGGCTTCTTGGGAGGTGATGCCCTCAGTGACCAGGCCAAAGATAAAGGAAGCACATCTCCCTAGAGAATGTGGCCCACATTCAGACCTTGCAGCTCCTCAGAGTGATCTCTGAGACTCACCAGGAGAGATGGGCAGAGCTGGTTACCTGCGCAGAGCTGCCGGGCAGAGATGGAGTCAGAATTGTTGCTGACAGGGTTCTGGGCTGTACACGTGTAAGTCAGCTCTTGGTCCTCAGGAGTCTGGAAGATTTGAAGGACGTTACCCTCTTCTCCCAGGGGACTCCAGTTGTATGTCACATTCTTTTCTTCTTTCTCTACAGAGCATGTCAGTGTGACATTACAGGTGCTGTTCACAGATGCCATTAAACTCTGTGTAATTTTTGGTTTCCCAAGCCGACCTGTGGAGGCAAACACATGAGCCAATAGTGAGCTGGAGCTGGCTTGTACTAGTTTGTGGGAGCCAATTGTTAAATTCTCAGAAATTTGCAAGCCATCATTAAAAATTAAATCGTAAAAACATAATTAAATAAATTATGTTAAAAATAAAGATAATAAATACTCAAAACTCATCACTTTCTAATCCTTTTTTTTGACATTTTCCTGCTGTCTATGCTCTTGAGGTTATCTACATCTATTGTATCTGTCCTTTGTTAATGGAGTATCTGTCTTTCTAATTCTGCATGTCTTAAAATCAGCCATGGTAGGAGTATTTACCCCACAGAAATTTGCAATTGCTATAAGCTAGGACTCGATTTACTGTTTTGATGATTGTTGCT
Organism: Gorilla gorilla gorilla; assembly: GCF_029281585.2. Lineage (NCBI taxonomy): Eukaryota > Metazoa > Chordata > Mammalia > Primates > Hominidae > Gorilla > Gorilla gorilla. The sequence continues at coordinate 96,272,106 of NC_073224.2, read as the reverse complement.
CTAGACTTAAGATAGCAATGGAGGAATGCAGATGAAACTTAAAATTGTATAATATCTGTAGCCATTACATTGTGAATAGCACAAAAATAGGAAGTATTCTGGTATTTGGAAACCATTATCCAATTCAGCAAAGAAGTCGCTCATGTCATTGATAAACAAACGAAACTCCAATATATATGTCTTTGTTGAATCACTTTTTTCTTATTATTTAACTGAAATGAAAATATCAACCAATGTTCGTGTTGGAACTATATTCATACATCAATTACAACTATAAGCTGATTAGGGATATAAATGCTTAGCAAAAATCAATGAAAGCATTCTGTGAGAATAATTGGAATTTATCCTCTAGTGCTCTCTCAGCAAAATAAATTCCATATAGAATTTACAATAAAGACTATTATATATTTATTATCATTAATGAAACTGTGTGCTACACATCCTTCAAGTCAATAAAATTTGTACTAAACATAAATTTTATATATATATATATGAATACACACACCCAATTAAGAGCTAATTGAACATTTATCAGCACACAACTACATGAAATAATCTTTTTTTTTTTTTTTTTTTTGAGACGGAATCTCGCTCTGTCACCCAGGCTGGAGTGCAGTGGCATGATCTCGGCTCACTGCAAGCTCCGCCTCCTGGGTTCAAGCCATTCTCCTGCCTCAGCCTCCCGAGGAGTAGCTGGGACTACAGGTGCCCACCACCACGCCTGACTAATTTTGTTTTTGTATTTTTAGTAGAGATGGGGTTTCATCGTGTTAGCTAGGATGGTCTCGATCTCCTGACCTCGTGATCCGCCCGCCTCGGCCTCCCAAAGTGCTGGGATGACAGGTGTGAGCCACCGCACCCAGCCGAAATAATCTTTAAAATTTTTTTTCATTCTGTTTTCTGGTGTATGTATATTTTCTTTATTTTTTAAAAACTATCCACGGTGGAAAGCTACAATTTCTTTAAAAGTTCATTAAAATGTTTTTACTTAAGCAATCAAAAAGTAAACTATAAAAGTTGAAGGCTAGTAAAGGGTTACTAAAGAACAATAATAATTCAAGTGATAGCTAGGACTGGAGCTGGCATGGGGAAATGTTAAGGTCTTTTCTTTTACCAGGAATAAGAAAATGACCACATTTGGAGTTAATTTCAGCGCCCTCTCAGCAAAGTTGCTGTGGTGGGGTTTGTTTCTTCCACTGTAGCTATGTGAGGAAGGGAATAGAGGAGTCAGAAGGAACTGGTGCACAACTTTCTAATTAATGTGGAGTCTAGAAAGGCAATAAATTTAGAAGTGTAGACACAAGATATAAGAACCATTATCTTGCGTTTGTGAGGGAACTCAACATGAACAGTAAGAAGCTGTAAAAATGTTTGATTCCAAGCTAGCCAGAAATTCTGGTCCTAACAATCTTTTAGAGGGATCTATTCCATATTAGAATTAGTGAAGACTTGGAATAAACCCAAAACAAGTTTGGGGTACAGACCTGGATTAACTATAATAGTGACTGATACGATATCAATTAGTAGAAAGTGAACAAAATTTTGTGTGTGTGTGTGTGTGTGTGTTTCTTTAGAAATTTGATTTACAAAAATGCCTAGGGAGTGCTTGGTGTTTACCAATTTTTTAGGGTAGGTGTTGAGGTAGGGGACAGTGGTAAAGAAGAGGATCCTATCTCACTTTTCTCAGCAGGAACAGAGGTGTTACCTGCACAAAGATGCTGGGAAGAGAAAGTCAGAGTCATGGCTGACAGATCTTCATCCTCCCAAGCCAAGATTGTGGAAGCCACTGGAGACCTGGTTCAGAATCCAGGCTCTACTGCTCTCTAGCTATGGAATAATGGAGAAGGTATACAGATTCATGGAGCTTCAGCTCCCTTATTTATAACATGAGGGTAAAAATTTTTCCCTAAATACAATTGTTGTGAGGATTAAATGAGATTTTGAAGATACAGATTACTCTAATTACCTATTTACTTATCTATCATCTATCTGTCTGTCTATGCTGGTATGCACATTAATTATCTATGGAAGAAGACACAGAGTAAGCTGGCTACAGCCACTGCCTCTGAGAAGAGAGAGTTCCATCTCATCGTATTATCTTTTGCTCTTTTTGTGCATACAGTGCTTAAATATGTATAGTCTACATATTTTTAAAATAGATACTAGAATGCCAAACACATAAATGGTGTTCAATAAATGTTAGTTTCCTTCTCTTTATTTTCCCAGCTAACTACCCATAAGGTACAGATTTTATTGTATATACAGTACAGCTTTCTCTAAGATATTACTGTACTGTGTCCTAATTGCACTGGTAGAAGACTTTCTGAAGATTGGGTAGGCAAAATTAAACATATAAAGGGATAAAAATAAATATATTAAAATTGAATACGATCTTTATTTTCTCAGCTAAAGTTCTTGAATGAGTTAAATATTTTCTAAAGGGTTGACATTTGGGTACGGCTCTTTGACTACATCATTCAAGCCTAGTTCAGAGCCTTCTTCATCTAGGAAGTCCTTCATAATGAGATTTTTTTTAAGGGATAAGGATTAAAAAATTAATGATTACTAGTTATTGAGCATTTACTTTAAGGCAGGCACTATACTAGGAGCTCAACTACCATTATCTCATTTAATACCATCAATTACGATCTACATTCTATAAGTGAGGAAACTTCGACCAGAGAGGTTAAACAACTTGCCCAAGATCATGCAGCTGGCAAAGTATGCCTAATCCCAACATTAGTGTTCTTTCCACTATGCTGTCCATCGGTATAGAATCTGATTCAATCATCTTATATTAATCGAACATTCACAATTGCTAAGTGTAAGCACTGTGAAACCTGGAAATAATACTGTTCATTCATTCTTTTTCAACAAATACTTCTGGAGCATCCACTATGTACCTGATGATGTTGGCGCTGGGAATACAGTGATAAACAATATACAAAGTCCCTGCCTTTATGGAACTTGCATTTTAGTGGGTGACCTATATACCTGAATTGCATCTGTCACAACATGGATTACCCACATTTCTGTGTTTTTCTGCAATGAGGCAGATGAACAGTGAAATCTTTGAGAAATGGCCAAGGTGTTCTCTATGCTAGAAACTAGTGTTGCCCAAAAGAAATGTAATGTGAGTCACTTATGTAATTTTAAATTTTCTAATAATCACATTTCAAAAGTCAAAACAAGCACGTAATATTAATTTAAATTATGCATTATATTTAACCCAATATAACAAAAATTTCATTTCCCTAATATGAAAATTACTGGGGAGGGGGCGTCTGCCATCTCTGTGGTTCAGTAGCTTCAGCCATTCCAGCCTACCAGCTTTGGAGAGTTCAAATGATCTGGAGCAGGAAGGGTCCCCTACAACGCAGCACAGCTGCTTTGCCAGATCAGACTGCTGCTTTACTCTCACTGGGTGGGACCTCCCTGCAGGGGCTTCAGCCACTCTAGCCAGGGTTATACAGACAGAATTTTGAATTCTCCCTGGGACAGAGCTCCTATGGAGAGGGGCGGCCACCATCTCTGCCATTCAGTCAACTCAGCTGTTCCAGCCTGCTGGCTTTGGAGAGTCCAGAGAGTCTGGACAAGGAAGGGAGCCTCCAATGCAGCATACCTGCTCTATCAAAAAGCAGCCAGACTGATTCTTTTTGTGGGTCCCTGATCCTGTTCCTCCTGACAGGTTGAGACCTCCCAACAGAGGTCCCTAGCCACCTCCTACAGATGTATTCAGGCTGGCAACAGTTCAGTACACCCCTGGGATGGAGCTTCCAGAAAAAGGAGCAGGCTGCCATCTTTGCTGTTTTGCAGACTTCACTGGTGATACCTACAGGTACAGGAAAAACTGAGGCAATTAGGGTCTGGAGTGGACCCTCAGCAAACTGCAACAGCCCCACAGAAGAGTAGCCTGACTATTGAAAGAAAAACCAACAAACAGAAAACAACAGCATCAACAAAAAAGACCTCAGAAAAACCCCATTCGAAGGTCAGTGACCTCAAAGATAAAAAGTAGATAAGTCCACAAAGATAATAAAGAATTAATGCAAAAATGCTGAAAACTCAAAAAGCCAGGATGCCTCTTCTTCTCCAAATGACCACAATACATCTCCAGCAAAAGCAAAGAACTGGGCTGAGGCTGAGATGGCTGCATTGACATAAGTAGGCTTCAGAAGGTGGGTAATAACAAACTTTGCTGAGCTAAAGGAGCATGTTCTAACTCAATGCAAAGAAGCTAAGAATTATGATAAGAAAATACAGGAGCTGATAGCCAGAATAGCCAGTTTAGAGAGGAACATAACCGACCTGATGGAGCTGAAAACCACACACGAGATATTGATCACAAGTATCAACAGCAGAATAGACCAAGTGGAGGAAAGAATCATAGAACTTGAGGACTATCTTTCTGAAATAAGACAGGCAGACAAGAAAAAAGAAAAAAGAATGAAAAGGAATGAACGAAACCTCCAAGCCATATGGAGTTATGTAAAGAGACCAAACCTATTACCAATTGGGGTAGCTGAAAGAGATGGGGAGAATGGAACTAAGTTGGAAAACATATTTCAAGATATCATCCAGGAGAACTTCCCCAGCCTAGCAAGACAGGCCAACCTTCAGATTCAGGAAATGCAGAGAACACAAGTGAGATACTCCATGAGAAAATCAACCCCAGGACACGTAATCATCAGATTCTTCAAGGTCAAAATGAAAGAAAAAATGTTAAGGCAACCAGAGAGAAAGGCCAGGTCACCTATAAAGGGAAGCACATCAGACTAAAAGTGTACCTCTCAGTAGAAACTCTACAAGCCAGAAGAGATTGGGGGCCAATAGTCAACATTATTAAAGAAAACCATTTTCAACCCAGAATTTCATATCTGGCCAAACTAAGCTTCATAAGTGAAGAAGAAATAAAATCCTTTCCAAACAAGCAAATGCTGAAGGAATTTGCAACCACCAGGCCTGCCTTGCAAGAGCTCCTGAAGGAAGCACTAAATAAGGAAAGGGAAAATAGATACCAGCCACTACAAAAACACACTGAAGTATGCAGACCAGTGACACTATGAAGCAACTACATAAACAAGTCTGCAAAATAACCAGCTAGCATCATGATGACAGGATCAAATTCACACATAACAATACTAACCTTAAGTGTAAATGCGCTAAATGCCCCCAATTTAAAAAATCACAGAATGGCAAACTGGTATGCTGAGACCCATCTGTATGCTGTCTTCAAGAGACCCATCTCACATGCAAAGACACACATTGGCTCAAAATAAAGGGATAGGGAAAAATTTACAAAGCAAATGGAAAACAGAAAAAAGCAGGAGTTACAATCCTAGTTTCTGACAAAACAGACTTTAAAGCAACAAAGATAAAAAAAGACAAAGAAGGACATTACATGATGGTAAAGGGTTCAATTAAACAAGAAGAGCTAACTACCCTAAATATATATGCACACAATACAGGAGCACTCAAATCCATAAAGCAAGTTCTTAGAGATCTACAAAAGGACTTAGACTCTCACACAATAATAATGGGAGAGTTAAACACCCTACTTACCATATTAGACAGACCATTGAGGCAGAAAGTTTACAAAGATATTCAGAACCTAAACTCAGCTCTGGATCAAGTATACCTGTAGACCTCTACAGAACTCTCCACCCGAATTCCACAGAATATATATTCTTCTCAACACTGTATGCACTTACTTTAAAATTTATCACACAATAGGAAGTAAAACACTCCTCAGCAAATGTGAAAGACCTGAAATCATTCAGGGAAACAGTCTCTCAGATCATAGCACAATCAAATTAGAGCTCAAAATTAAGAAATTCACTCATAACCACACAATTACATGGAAATTGAACAATCTGTTCCTGAATGACTCTTGGGTAAACAATGAAATTAAGGCAGAAATCAAGTTCTTTGAAACTAATGAGAACAAAGAGACAATGTACCAGAATCTCTGCAAGGCAGGCTAAAGGATTGTTAAGAGGGAAACTTACAGCACTAAATGCCCACATCAAAAAGCTAGAAAGATCTCAAGTTAACAACCTAACATCGCAACTAAAAGAACTATAGAACCAAAAGGAAACAAACCCCAAAGCTAGCAGAAGATGAGAAATAACAAAGATCAGGGCTGAACTGAAGGAGACAGAGACACAAAAAACCCTTCAAAAAATCAACAAATCCAGAAGTTGGCTTTTTGAAAAAATAAAAAAAATAGATAGACTGCTAGCTAGACTAGTAAAGAAGAAAAGAGAGAAGAATCAAATAAATACAATAAAAAATGATAAAGGGGATATCACCACTGACCCCAAAGCAATACAAACAACCATCAGAGAATACTATAAATATCTCTATGTACATAAACTAGAAAATATAGAAGAAATGGATAAATTCCTGGACACTTACACACTCCCAAGACTGAGCCAGGAAGAAGTTGAATTTTTGAACAGACCAATAACAAGTTCTGAAATTGAGGCAGTAATAAATAGCCTACCAACCAAAAACAAAACAAAACAAAACAAAAGCCAGGACCAGACAGATTCACAGCTGAGTTCTACAAGTAGTACAAAGAAGAGCTGGCATCATTTCTACTAAAATTATTCCAAAAAATTGAAAAGGAGGAACTCCTCCTTAACTCATTCTGAGGCCATCATCATCCTGATACCAAAACCTGGTAGAGATAAAACCAAAAAAGGAAACTTCAGGCCAATATCCTTAATGAACATTGATGCAAAAGTCCTCAGTAAAATGCTGGCAAACCAAAACCAGCAGCACATCATAAAGCTTATCCACCACGACCAAGCTGGCTTCATCCCTAGGATGCAAGTTTGGTTCAACATATCCAAATCAGTAAGTGTGATTCGTCACATAAATAGTACTGAAGACAAAACCCGCAGATCATCTCAACTGAGGCAGAAGGGCCTTCAATAAAATTCTACATCCCTTCATGTTAAACACTCTCCATAACTTAGGTATTGAAGGAACATACCTCAAAATAATAAGACCCACATATGACAAACTCATGCCAATATCATACTGAATGGGCAAAAGCAGGAAGCATTCCCTGTGAAAACCAGCACAGGACAAGAATGCCCTCTTTCATCACTCCTATTCAACATAGTATTGGAAGTTCTGGCAAGAGCAATCAGGCAAGAGAAAGAAATAAAGGGTATTCGAATAGGGAGAGAGGAAGTCAAACTGTCTCCATTTGCAGATGACATGATCCTATATCTAGAAAACCCCATCATCTCAGGCCAATAGCTTCTTAAGCTGATAAACAACTTCAGCAATCCTCAAGGATACAAAATCAATGGGCAAATATCACTAATGTTCCTATACACCAACAGCAGGCAAGCAGAGAGCCAAATAATTAATGAACTCCCATTCACAATTGCTACAAAAAGATTAATATGCCTAGGAATACAGCTAACAAGGAAAGTGAAGGACCTCTTCAAGGGGAACTACAAACCACTGCTCAAAGAAATCAGAGAGGACACAAATAAGCGGAAAAACATTCCATGCTCATGGATAGGAAGAATCAATATCGTGAAAATGGCCATACTGCCCAAAGTAATTTATAGATTCTAAGCTATTCACATTAGAGTACTATTGACATTCTTCATAGAATTAGAAAAAACTACTTTAAAATTCATATGGATGAAAAAGAGCCTGAATAGCCAAGACAGTCCTAAGCAAAAAGAACAAAACTGGAGGCATCACACTACCCAACTTCAAACTATACTACAAGGCCAAGGTATAACCAAAACAGCACGGTACTGGTACAAAAACAGACACATAGACCAATGGAACAGAATAAAGAACTCAAAAATAAGACCACACACCTGCAATTATCAGATTTTCGACAAACCTGACAAAAACAATGGGAAAAGGATTCCCTATTTAAAAATGGTGCAGGGAGAACTGGCTAGCCACATGCAGAAAATTGAAACTGGACCACTCCCTTATACCTTAAACAAAAATTAATTCAAGGTGAATTAAAGACTTAAATGTAAAGCCCCAAAGTATAAAAACCCTATAAGAAAATCTGGGCAATACCATTCAGGACATAGGCACGGGCAAAGATTTCATGATGAAAATGTCAAAAGCAATTGCAACAAAAGCAAAAATTGACAAATGGGATCTGATTAAACTAAAGAGCTTCTGCACAGCAAAAGAAACTATCATCAGAGTGAACAAACAACCTACAGAATGGGAGAAAATTTTTCCAGTCTATCCGTCTGACAAAGGTCTAATATCCAGAGTCCACAAGGAACTTAAACAAACGTTTAAGGAAAAAACAAACAGGAAAAAAAAACCACACACAGCCCCATTAAAAAGTGGGCAAAAACCATGAACAGACACTTCTCAAAAGAAGACATTCATGCAGCCAACAAACATCTGAAAAAAAGCTCAACATCACTGATCATTAGAAAAATGCAAATCAAAACCACAATGAGATACCATCTCCTGACCATCAGAATGGCAATTATTAATAAAGTCAAGAAACAACAGATGCTGGCAAGATTGCAGGGAAAAAGAAATGGTTTCATAGTGTTGGTGGGAGTGTAAATTAGTTAATTCCAACCATTGTGGAAGACAGTGTGGCCATTCCTCAGAAACCTAGAGGCAGAAATACCATTTGTTCCAGCAAACCCATTATTGGGTATATACCCCAAAGAATATAAATCATTCTATTATAAAGATACTTGCACATGTATGTTCATTGCAGCACTGTTCACGATAGCTAAGATATGGAATCAACCCAAATGCCCATCAATGATAGATTGGATAAAGAAAATGTGGTACATATATGCCGTGGAATACTATGCAGCCATAAAAAGGAACAAGATCATGTCCTTTTCAGGGACATGGATGGAGTTGGAAGCCATTACCCTCAGCAAACTAATGCAGGAACAGAAAACTAAACACCACATGTTCTCACTTATAAGTGGGAGATGAATGATGAGAACACATGGACACATGGAGGGGAACAACACACACTGGGACCTGTTGGAGAGGGGTTGGGGGAGAGAGAGGATCAGGAAGGTTAGCTAATGGATGTTGGTCTTAATACCTAGATGATGGAATGATCTGTGCAGCAAACCACCATGGCACACATTTACCTATGTAACAAACTTTGACATCCTGCACATGTACCCCTGAACTTAAAATAAACATTGAAGAAAAAAAAGAAAATTATTGAGATATTTTATATATTTTTTTGGTGCTAAGATTTCAAGATCTGGTATGAATTTTACACTTACAGCACATCTCAATTTGGACTCACCACATTTCAGATGCTCTCAAGAGCTGCATGTGTCTAGAGGCTACCATACTGAACAGGGCAGCACTAGGTCCGTACTTTCTCAAACTTTGGCACAGGTGGGAATAATCCAGAGATAACATTAAACACAGATTCCTGGACTTCATTCATTCACAAGGTCAGGGGGAGGACCTGAACATTCGCATTTCCAAAAAGCTCCCAGTTGATGCTGATACTGCCAGTCTACAGACCACACTTGGGGTAGCTTGCAAAACAAAGCACGCACATCTCCCAGTGAATTGTGGCAATTATAATGATGATAACAAGTAGTTATAATATTTTACCTTTCAAAAGCACTTTGCATTAACTACTAGAAATTCAAATTAAAACTAAATTGAGTTATCACTGCACACCCATCAGAATGGCCAAAATGAAAAATAATAACACCAAATGCTAGTGAGGATGTAGAGAAACTGGATCACTCATACATTCCTGGTGAGAATGGAAAGTTGAAAATAGTTTATCAGTTTCTTTTAAAGCTGTAAATGGACTTATCATAAAATTACATTCTTGAGCATTTATCCCAGAGAAATAAAAACTTATTTCATGCAGAAATGTGTACACTTATATTCACAGCAGCTTTATTTGTAATAGCCCCAAACTGGAAAGAACTAAAATGTTCCTCAAGAGGTGAATGGTTAAACAACCTAGTGCATCCATACCATGGAATACTATCTAGCAATAAAAAGGTATTATTAGTACACACAAGAGTTTGGATGAATCTCAGTGACATTATGCTAAGTGAAAAATACCCAACCTCAAAAAGATACATCCTTCATTATTCCATCTACATAACATGTGTGAAATGACATAGTTGTAGATATGAACAAACTGGTTGTTTTTCAGGGACTGGGGAAGGGAAAGATGGAGATGTGGCTATAAAGGGAGAGTATGAGGGAATCTTGTGATGGTTAATCTTGATTATGGTAGTGGCTACCCATGTGATTAAATTGTACAGAGCTACACACATACTCACACATAAATGAATGCATGCATACGTGGTGAAACCTAAATAAGCTCTATAGATTGTGCTAATGTCAATTTCCTGTTTTTGATATTGTGCTATAGTTATGCAAGGTGTTAACACGGGGTGAAGGGTACATAGAACCTCCCTGTATATTTATTTGTACCTTCTTTGCATCTATCATGATCTCAAAATGAAAAGTTTCTTTAAAGCACTTTGCATACACTATCTCATTTGATCTTCATGATAACCCTGGGAAGTGAGTAGTATGATCATTGACATTATGTAAAAAAGAAAACCAAGGCCCAGGGGACCAACTACTGATGGAAGATTACATAGCTAAAAACTGGCAAAGTCAGGACTGAAATAAGACTACATCCTCTTATAAGTATTGATGTGTCAATATATTAGTATTTATAGATATAAAAAGATTTAGGGGACTCAATTATCAGAAATGTAGATGTGTTTCAGATAGCAAACTTGCAAAGTAAAAATAAAACACAAGCTCTCCGTCTTCCCATGACTTACGATAGACTTGCAGGTTGTAGCGCTTGGTGGTGGTGTAGGGATCAGCCTGTGTATTTATGTCTGCTTTGTAGTCTCCTGCGTCTTCCATCCTCAGATCGCTAATGACCAGATTGTAGTTCGGACCTAAGGCATGTATCCGTTCATAATAATTTCTGTGGGTCACAGTAACTATGGGTGCTGTTTCTGAGTCTCCTGGTGTTACATAAGCAACAGATGTTTTAGAAGTCCAAGCAATGATTTTAACTTGCCGTGGGTCTTGGATATTTACAGGGAAAGTGACTGACTCTCCCAGAATCCCATTCACTGTGAAGATTTCTGAGTCTTTTCCAGCTGCTTCCGGCCCTGAGAACATAAAAAGAAAACTGTAGCCATCTGACTGTTGCAGCTTTTTCACTTCCTAATCTTTTTGGCCTTGGAGCTCCCTGAGGAGCTGCCACAAATGCAGTTCACCCAGTTTCTTGAGGATGCCTTTATTTTTGGCATTCTACTCTAGGTGTATTTGATATGTTATCACAACTAAATTTTCTAACGCATTCTCATTCAAAAACTAAGTTTCTCACTAGAGATCCATTTTGCTAAAAATATTTTTACCTAGACTTATAGACTCTGAAAGCTAGAAGGCATTTGAGAGGTGAAGGCCACAAGCCTCCACGTAGTCTAAGATATTAGGTGCACTTCTTTCCGAAGATCATATTGCCAAGTGGTGGAAGAGCTAGAACAAGAACCTGGAATATCTTGGCTGATGGACTCTTGGGTCATTGCTTTTTATTTTCCTGTGGTCTCTGCAAAAAGCAAATAACACTTTTGTCTCTTTTCTTGGAAGATACAAGCAGAGAGTGCTTTGGAGTCTCTGGAGAAAATATTCCCTAAGTTGGTGATTTTTAGGGATATTTTTCTGTTTACTTCCATATTCCTAGTCTCTAGAAGAGTGCCTAACACAGAGAAGGGGCTTAATAAATATTTGTGGAATTAATTGATAGAATTTACTCATGAGTTTCCTAGACTCTCTTGGAACAACTTCTGAAGTAAGCAAGTTTCGTTTATTCATTCATACATTTGTGAATGGTTGCATGTATTTATTCAGAATCAGTTTTGTTCGAGATACTATGGTGGGTATTTGTTAATTTAATTTATAATATAAGTGTTTGTTGGACATCTACTCTTTTAAACAAGATACGAGGAGCTGGGGATACAACGGCGAGAAGAAACAGATATAATTCTTGCTCTTTGAGACTTACAATCAGAGGAAGATACCAATGTTGATCAGATAACCATAGAAACAAATGGATAGGCACAAAATATGTAAGCATTATGGTGATTTGAGAGAGACCAGCAAGGGGGCTTGATCTGTTCTGGGAATCCAGGGAACATTTCCTAGTGAAAACTTAACGATGAATACTTTTAAAATGTAACATGGGAAGATGAAAAGCTTATTTTCTCCTCCCTTTTCTCTCCTCTATCACTTTTGAAGATAAACTGATTTAATATATAGTTTGTAAAATGAGAGACAATGTAATTTCAAGACATTATTTTTCTGCTCTTTCTCCTTCTCTTCTTCATTATCCTATAATTCTCAATGAGGGCTCTTTAGTGAGAACACTGTTTGGGGCAAGCATGGATGATATCCAAAGTATTTAATAACCAATGTGACGTGGGCCTTGACCAATCAGAAAGGGTGTTAGCCATAAACAAACTAGTTGAGCGGTTCTGGTGTGTACTGGTTGCACGTAGGCTCTGATGACCAGACATCAGTTTTCCACGTAAGTGGGTTCAGGCTGACCCTAAAGTTTATCCAAGGCTTGGTATATGGAAGAATAAGGATCATAAAGTATACACGTCACTTGAAAGTGGCACAAAAAAAGCGATTTCTTAACCTGATGGTGTTGTCTCACTATGGCTACCCTTGCTCTTCAGCTCAGCAACCACTGAAAGAGCCCCAGGAGCAGCTGATGTAAAGCTCTTTCTTTTCTGACCAACAGAGATTTTCCCTTAGGAGCAGTATCCAGGACAAGGCCTGAGGATTTAGTTGGGGGTTGGCTAAGTACAGAAGATATAACAGGGTGGGGAGTATGTGGGGTGGGAGTAGGAAGGGGGAAATTGGGAACCCTTATCTGCAAACATTTATTAACTGCTAATTATGTGTCAGATGCTGTGTTAGGGACACAGGGATAAACAAGACATCGTTGCAGCCCTGAGGAGCTCACAGCCCAGAAAATAAGACAGATGTGGACACAAGTGAAAGACAATACAACACGATGAGTGCTAAATGGTAAAAGCAATAGAAATAAGCCATTGGGGTAGCGGGTCAGAAAGAGGCTAATGCTGCCTTTGGTGGTAAGAGTCATAGCTTGCCAAAATTCAAGAACATTAATTCTTCCCAGATAAACTGTTTTTCTGGGCTGATGAGTTCTAGGAGAGGGGTATTTGGAGTGTCCCAGCCTGAATCCCTGGATGGTCCAGGCATGGGCATGTGATCTATGCAGTTGCACAGAACCCTGAGCTCAAAAGGACCCTGAACTGGACTTAATGCTTCGTTGCCACCTTTAAATTCTACATACTATTTAAACAAGGGGCCCTCCATTTTCATTTTGCACTGGGCCTCGCAAATTATCTAGCCAGTCCTGGTCTCAGATCTCCCACGTCTCAAGTCTTTTTTGAAGTCAGGCCCTAGTGCTTAATTGCCACACCACTCTGTGGATTGAGATTAGGTGTGAGGAGAGAGAGAGAACATAGGTTCCACAGACTCATAATTTTGCTGGGTTCTCTCACTAAACCCCAGGAAGTATGTAGGTAGATTGTTAAGGCTGAGACCTTCTTAATATTAGGGCCGTTGAGCAGCCACAGTGGTTGGTGTGTGGTGCAGTTTTAAAAGTATGTCTCATCTCCTGCAGCAAGTCATTCAGGAAGTGTTGGTGGGGTATCAAAGAGCAATCAGGCAGTGGGGGTGGTGGGTAGGCAAAGCTGGGGGAAGCTGTTATTTGTGCTGCTGGTGTTGTTGGCAAGAATACTTTGCTTGCTGGAAAAGGCAAAGGGGTTGCACATGTTTAAGATGAAGATTCTGCCACCTTCAAACACTCCAACTGTGCTCTGAGAGAAGCAGCTGCAAAACCATTGCATGCAGTGGAAAGATAGGGAGGCAGAAGGTGTAGGTGCAAGTACTTCTACTTATGAACTGGACAACCTTAACGAGGTCACAAAACCTTTCTTATTTATTTGTTTATTTTTAGACAAAGTCTCACTCTCACTGTCATCCAGGCTGGAGTGCAGTGGAGTGATCTTGGCTCACTGCAACTTCCACCTCCCGGGTTCAGGCAGTTCTCCTGCCTCAGCCACCCGAGTAGCTGGGATTACAGGTGCATGCCATCACGGCTAGCTAGTTTTTGTATTTTTAGTAGAGACGGGGTTTCACCATGTTGGCCAGGCTGATCTCGAACTCCTGACCTCAAATGCTCTGCCCGCCTCAGCCTCCCAAAATGCTGGGATTACAGGTCACAAAAACTTTCTGAACCTCAGTTTCTTCATCCATAGAATGAAAATAATAATTATGCTATTTGTCCTGTTTGGTGAGCAGCAAATGATGTAATATGAGTAGAAATGCTTTGCTGATCATCAAGGTAAAATAAATGTTAGTTATTTCTGGAGTTGATACTGATATATTAACATTCATCGTATGTTCTTTATCATCACTTTAACAATTGGTACATGCCCTTTGGGCCTGCCCTAGGCCACCCTTATGATGGTGTTGGTGATGCCGGGGCCATACTGGAGCATATATCAAAAGCCATTTTTAAGGGCTAATTCAAGTAAAGCCTGGAGGGACAGTTTCAGGTACCCTGGATAGACTTTATTCTGCTCTTAAAAGACTTTAAGATTTAAAAGAAAGAATGTCCATATCAATCAATCCCAATATTTATTTTTCTAGGTGCTAAAGGGACTCTAACATTATGTTATCACTGGAAGTGACCTTAGTAAAACCTAATTTCAGAGATAACTTGTGGCACAAAAACATCTTGAGGACTTACCATGAAATGCACTATGCTAGTCTATGGCAAAGACAGGTTCTCTGCCTTTTGGGGGGAATTTGATACCCGGTTAGGGAAATAAGATACACACACACACACACACACACACATACACACACACACACATACACACACACACACACAATTCTCCTTTGCAATATGAGATAGTGAATAATAAATTCAAGTGAATGGTAGAAACAGTGATTACGGTAGGAATTCTAAGAAGGGAGAGATTGCTGAGCTGTAGTGGTTAGAAAAAACATCTCAAAGAAAGTAGAATTTGAGGAGGATTTTGAAGGCTGAATAGAATTCTACTTGATGGAAAGGGAAAGGAAGGGTGTCTCAAGTCCTCGGATCCTGAATAAAAGTTTAGAAGCAGAACCTGTGATGTTAATTGGATGAATATAGATTTGCATATCAGAGTGGGGAGAGGTACAGCTGGAGATACAAATTAGGTTTAGATTTGAGACAGCCTTGAGTTTGAGGTCTCCATCAGAGGCAGAGGGGAACTATTAAGGTTTTTGCGAGTGAAGATTAAAATAATGTTTTAGTCATTGTAATGTAGTAATGACGTGTGGGGAGGAAAACAGGAAGGAGAGGCTGCATCAGAGAGGCCATTTAGGGATACTGTAGTCATCTGGGCATGAACCAGGGGACGATAATGGGAATGGAAAGGAAGGGCTGGATTTGATGATAACACAAAGAAAGGCAAGAAATAAAGTGGCATCTGCTAGAATTCAATTGTTTATCAATATATTTTGAGTTTCTACTTTATGTCATTGAAAAACTCATAAAGTTTATGATGGAAGGAAGTCAAAGGGGGAAGAAAGTTTAGTCTTAGAAATATTAAACTTCAGATGACGGTGAACCATGTAAGTAAGCTGTTGGAAGGATGGAAGATAAGGAGAGAGAATGGACTTGAAGTATTATTTGGGGCACTGTGGCAGAATCTGCTAGCTGTTTTCCAATATTTGTTCCCTCCTTCATTCTTAGTAACAGAATCACTAATTTTTAGCAGGGCATAGAGCCACCCAGAGTAAAGACTATATTGTCCTGCTTTCTTCTAGCTAACGTTGGTCATATGACTAAGTTCAGCCCAACAGAATAAAAATGGAAGTGTTGTATATGACTTCTATGTCTTTAAGAAGAGTGGGGAACCTGTCGCGGTGGCTCACATCTGTAATCCCAACACTTTGGGAGGCCAAGGCAGGTGGATCGCTTGAGTCCAGGAGTGCGAGACCAGCCTGGGTAACATGGCAAAACCCTGTCTCTACAAAAAAGTACAAAATATACCTGGGCATGATGGTGCACACCTGTAGTCCCAGCTGACCAGGAGGCTGAGGTGAGGGGATCACCTGAGCCCGAGGGGGTCAAGGTTGCAGTAAGCCAAGACCACACCACTGCACTCCAGCCTGGGTGACAGAGTGAGACCCTGTCTCAGAAAAAAACCAATAAATAAATAAATACATAAAAAGAGGGAAATTTGCTGTTTTCATCTCTTCCTTGCTTTTGCAGGCCAGAAGGTCATGACAGCTGGATCTTAGACAGACATTCTGAGTCATGAGGAGGAAGCCAAGTTCTGAGGATGGTGGAGCAGGAAGATAGAAGTCGGAACCCCAATGACCTTGTGAACTATTCTACTGACTGTGAACTGCCAACTCCACACTTTTTTACATGAGCAAGAAATAAACCTCTTTCTTGTTTAAGCCATTCTTATTTTAGTGTCTCTGGTACTTACTGTAATACTGAAATCCAGCGGGTTTAGAGATCATCCACAGAAATGGCATGGGTGAAGGAGGGGAGGGTCATTCAGGAAGAGTAAGCCTGAAGTCCACGACTGAGCCCTGCGAGAGTGCTCACATTTATGGAAGAGACACCATCAAAAGAAACAGAAGAGACCAAGCAGTAAGAGTGCAAGAGAGGCACCAATAGTGGGCCATATCACAGAGAGGAGAAAGAGTCTCAAGGAGGAGATTGCCACTGATGTCTAATGATTCAGTGTTCAATGGAATAAAGACTGAAAATGGCCCTAGGTTTGCCCGTTACGAGGTTATTGATGGCCTTTGAGAATGTAGTACAAGTAAGACAACTCGATGGAAGGCCAGAGTCTAGGGGACTGACAGAGTAGGTGGTAAAGCGTGGAGGAAAAACTTGACAGTGAAAGAAGGGTGATGAGATAGGACAGTAGCTAGAAGGTCAGGTAAAACTAATTTATTTTTGTTTTAAAATAGAAGAGACTGGGGGTTGGGGGGGAGGTGCTAGGGAGGGTGAGCAGAGAGAGATGTCCCCAGTGGGCCTGCTCTAGGTTAGATGCTCCTGCTCATGGCCTCTCTGGAACTCCAGGTTTCCCTCTCATAGCACTTGTCACATTGTGTGGTGGTCATCAATCTGCGTGTCTGTGTTCTGGACACTGTGAATGACTGAGTCCACGGGCCTTGCCTTAAACCTCTGGTATGCAGAACAGCACAAGATACACAGGCTACTAATGCTTGTCATGGAACAAAAGATGGAAAGGAAAGGGCAGGCAGTGGAAGCTGTAGGTTTAAAGAGGGTCACACCCTCACCTGAAGTGGAAAGGGGAAAGGAAAGGATGAGTGAAAGAGCAAAGGTATTTTGAGATGTTATTAAAGATGGTGATAGGAAGAGGCTGCTTGGTGAAGTAGAGTGAGCATAGATTTGAGCCAGGTGGGCTTGTGCTCATGTTCAATCCCTGACATTTGCTGAGGCCCTGATCTTACTTGACTACAAGATGGGCTATAATAATGCCTGCCTTATAGAATTGTTTTGAGGACACATAGAAGGTGCTTAATACACAGTGGACATTTCGGAATAGATAGGATAAAATGGAAGATAATCATTCTTGGTGGCCTTCATCTCTTCAGTAATGTAGGAGGGGAGACTAACTGGCAACAGTGAGGAGGCAAGAGTGGGACCAGCTAGGAGGTATACAGACTAAAGGTGCAGATTTTGAATCTAGGAATATTTGAACCTAGCTGTGTTATCTTGAGAAAATTATTGAAATTCACTGTTCCTCAGGTGCCTCATCTGTAAAGTGTGGATAATTATTAAACGCAATTGCGAAGATAAAGCACTTAGCACAATGCCTGGCACATATAAATGGTAGTTGCTATTATTTTGGTGAATGTAAAAATTGGGGGGGGAATGTTACTATAAGGAACACCATAGGGAGTCAACAAGAGATTGATGAAGGCGATCAAGTGTTTGTTAAGTACCCTTGAGAGCCCAGTGAAGAAGTGGTAACCCACATTTACAACCTTTTCCAAAGAGTGTGATTTTGTGAACTTCTTATGCCAGAACACAAATGGGAAAGGTAGGAGAAAGTCCATACCTCCAGAGGAGAACCAAAGGCAAGAAAAGGCTGAAACCCTGGGGTGGAGGCTTAGATGGAAAAACCTGTTCACTGTGACTCTTAGGTAGCTATGGCAAAGAGGGAGCCCAGGACTCAGGGGGCAGGATGACCAGTGTTGAAAGAGATCACTGAGGACTGGTTGCTCACTGGAGGTTGCCTTCCCCTCCTGGATTGGGCTGGGGCACCCTTCCCAATGCAATACACCTTTCTGTGTCTAAGATGATAACCCTGTTTCCCTGGATGATCCTAGGGATATGGATGGATTTTACAAATGTACATTTAATGGTTAGGCAGCTCAAAGCCACTGACTAGAAGAAGACAATAGGGATCATGAGAAAAAGAAGAATATTTGAAAAAACAAAAAAACAAATAGAAAAGAATCAAAAACCCATATATATATAGATTGTATAAAGATTGTTGGGGTGTGAGGCTTTTAACTGGTGAGAGGAAAATTCTTCAAGGCTGGGCAAGCAAAACTTACTGATGTTTTGGGTGGAATCCAAAGTCAAATATGGATGACAATGGAGAGGTTATACAGACCTAAAACCCCATAATTCTCCTTAGATTCTATTAAAAATGAACACAGTGTACCCTTGGAGTCTGGGGAGCTCTCTATTCTCCTTTCATAATCTTTACCATCACTACTAGGCTCTGCCTGATCTTCCCCTACTCCAACCACATCAGCTCCCTCTGTCCTGTAAACAGGCCAAGGGCACTTTGCCTTAGAGCTTTTGCACCTGTTGTTCTCCTCTTTTCCTACCACACTCTTTTCAGCAGCCCCCCACATTGTTCAGGTTTTTCTCCCAACATCATCTCATTAGAAAGAGCTTTCCTGGTCACTGTGCCTAAAATAGCAATCCCCACCCCATCCTTCTCTCTTGCCTTGCCTTACTATCCTTCTCTTCACTGCAGTTATCACCACTAAAGCATTGCCTGTGCTTATTTATTGATTGTCTCCCAACCCATCCCCTCAATACACTGCTACTATAATGCAGTTATCAAGAATGTGAGTCTTTGTCTGTTTCAATCACTACTGTTCCTCCAGTAACTAGTGGATGATTATTAAATGTTTGTTGAAAAAATGAACACCAGCCTGGGAAACACAATGGGATCCCATCTCTATGAAAAAGAAAATAAAAAAAATTAATCAGGCATGGTAATGCATGCCTGTAGTCTCAGCTACTTGGGAGGCTGAGACAGGAGGATCACTTGAGCCTGGGAAGTCAAGGCTGCCATGAACCACGATTGTGCTACTGCCCTCCAGCCTGGGTGACAGGGCAAGACTCTGTCTCAAAACAAAAAACAAAAACAAACAAAAAAACCAAAGAATTTTTTTTTTTGCAACTGACTCAATTAATCTTTTCCAAAAATAGAAAAACAAGGCAGAAAATCTCAGCAAGAGAAAGAGTGAAGGCAAGAGAGGACTCTTTACTGATCTCTGGGTCTTGATGTGAAAGGTCAAGTATTTAAACTGATTATTAACAAGAATCAGATGACTAACTGCAATTTCTTTCTATATTCTATACTGTTTGTGAAGAAAATTTTTTAGATCCACAAAAAGGGGACCCACAGCATAGTTAGTAAAAGTGTCCTGAATCAGGGATTAGGAAACATGTTTGAGTCTAGGGTCTGTTGTTGACTAGCTAAATGGCCATGAATGTCACTTACTTGCTAAGTCAGAGGGTTCTAGTTGGTAAAAGAAATAAAACAGAGCTGTCCTGCCACTTTGAGGAATTATTAGGATTAAATGACATGAGGGTGCTCTCAAGTGTGTGTACTAATGGAGAAGAGTCTAGTGGTCCCAAGGAGAGCCTTGCCTTGTGGAATCACCTGTGTGTCACCATGGGTTAGTCACTGAGACCTAGTCTGCCTGGGCTAGAATCCTGGCTCTGTCAGGGACTGGCCATGAACCCCAGGGAAAGTCAGTAACCTCTCTGTGCCTCGGTTTCCTCAGTTTTAAAATGAAAGTAATATTAGCACATTAGTGAAGGTAATAGTAGCACAATATTTGGCCTCATAAAAATATTATGAGGGTTAAATGAATTGATATTTGTAGACCTCTTAGAATAGTGCCTGGCATATACTAGGCACTATATATGTTTGCTATGTAAAACAAATAAACATCTTCAAAGAGACTAAAATAACACCTCAGACAACTATGAAGGGAAAAATTAGAGTTGGGGTATTGGGGAGATGTTAAAGTCAGCAAGTAGCTATTAATAAGAGTGGAAATGGGGAAGACTGCACAGTTGCTTAACAGACACCTCCACCCCCTTACTTTCTTAGGATCCTCCAGACAAACATTTCTTGTTCTTTTTTTTGTGGCACTAGCTAAACTTCCCCTCCTCTTCTCCACCCACTGCCTCCTAGAGTCAAAAAGTGGGGGGTGGAATATCGCTGAGTATTGTAGGTCTGGGATAGTGACCAGAGGTAGCTTTAGCATGTGGTACCCAAAAGAGAGTCCATTATAACTGCTCACACTGAGTGAAGGGACATAGAGGGGAAGAGGAAGCACGGGGCTGGGCAGGCAGAAATTTTGTGTCATTCTCCAAAGCGACGGAAAGTCCTTGATCATGAGGTTTTAAGAAAAAGGAACCTACTACCCCAATGCAATAGTACATTGTTTTCCCCTGGGAGTTTTACTTTATATCACCTTTATTGGGATTTAGGTTTACTTGAATCAGTTCCTTCAAAACACACACACACACACACACACACACAAAATCTCAAAACAGACATGAGATCATGGCCATCCTTTTTAACATTGCTGCCCTCTATTAGCGTGTACTTGAACACTGAGTATAACAAAGGAAACAAGAGTATCTAGTCAGTTCCACCTATATCAGCCCCCAGCTGATTGCTCATACCTCTTTCCAAGTTTCACATAGATGAGCCCAGTGATCTCCAAACTTACAGGTCCATCCCTCTCCTAAGGTCCAAGACAAGAAAGGTTTGATGTAGGAATACTCCAGTAGCCTGAATGGCTTGGCACTGACCATCAGGCTCCTGTAGTGAAGGTGCTCTGGCTGCCTTGTTGGCCTCCATATTAATCTCCAGGACAGCTTCAGCAGTTGGAGCTGACAAGATAGGCCTCCACTGCCTTCCACTGAAGGCCTGGGTTATCACAGGGGGAACAGCTTCCCACCCTCTGTTTGGAAGCTTGGTTTTTGATAACCAGTTTTACCCATAAATAATATATTTCCATTTCTATAACTGGATTTCTGCTTTTGAGCCCTTTTCTGAATGTCTATGGTAGTCATCTGCTTAAATCTCATTCTAATACAGAGGCCTTGTCCTTATCTTGAAGACCCCTCGATGCAAGGACTTCAGATCAGTGGCAGGTTGTTTTGTCAGCATACTTCCACAGGTATGCTTCCTGTCTCCGAGCCCCAGGATGATGGTTGGGGTCCAGTTACCCATAGTGGGCCCACTCATTTCTTAGAATTTTAAGTCTCAACTGCTGAAACGCCCATGACCATGTTTAACATCCAACAAGACATCAACATCATGCTGATATTGGACTTTTATTTGTTTAAAGAAACTAATTCAAATCACATTTGAATAATATTAAAGTGAACGGTATTTGAAACATGTCTGGAGATGGTTATTTGCTTGGGTATTCTGCCTCACTGCCCTGCCTAAACTTCCGTTATTGGCAAGGACCTGCCAACAGCTCCTTCCTCCTCTGTGGGTGGGTATAGAGAAAGGCACAGTTTCTATCCGAATAATCCTGTCTTGACAGAAATAAATAAATCATCACTCTTTACTGACATATTCCCAAACATTAATAGTGGGGAGAGTAATTTACTCCACTTCAGCATCAATGTGGGTGGAGGCAGCATGACTCAGAGGTGAAGTCTAAGGACTCTGAAGCTTAAATTCTACTTCTTTCACTTTTTGGTTAAGTGACCTTTGACTCTCTGTGTATCAATGCTTTCATCTGTATATGTGCACATAAACCGTACCTATCTCATAGTGTGTTGTAAGGATTAAACAAAATAATAACTGTAGACTACTTAGAGTAATGCTGAATATGCAGTGATTGCTCCATAAATGGTTATTTATTACTATTATTGATGGGAGACAAGACAGGGAGTTGAAGAAACAGAAATAAGAATGGGGCAGAGAAAAGGAAGAATTAAGAGTATGAGACAGAATATGTAGAGGGGATGGGCAAAGATTAAAACTGGTGGACTCCTTCATCTCCTACCCCCAGAGTGGGAGTGTCTCCTAGGGTATGTGGAGAGATAGTCAGAGTCACGGCGTTTCCAAAGTCATGATCAGAAGGTTGGCATCAGAGCATAAGACTGTGAATTTTGACTCAGAGAAAACTTTTCCAACATGGAACGGTCATAAGTTTGCACACTCAGACTTTCCTTATGTCGGTGATTTCTGAGGGGAAATGGGGATTTCTCCCTGCATCTCTCCACTGCTTCTCAGCCTCTTCAACTGCTCTGAATTCCAGGGAAATGCGTAAAGTGTAGACTCCTAAGCCCAATACTGAATGTAAAGGACTACCTGTACCAGGAACAGCAGCAGGAGGAATTCACGGTATATTTTTGTGCTCAGAAAAGGTTTGCTGAATAATCCTTAAGAGGCAAACAGATAATTCAGTAAAGGTGGACAGTATGTAAAAAGTACTCCTGGCTTCACTTTTATAAAAACAAGCTCCCATTCCCCTTTCATGGATCCTTGATGAAATGAATATCTCACTCCTAGTTTCCTTTTCCAGAACCCTGACAACCAACACCTAAGCTCAAACTCCCACCACCTTTTCTCCTGTTTATGTTCTTTGGACAATTCCCTGACAGAGGAGTCCTGCCCAGGATCTCTGTGTGGTAAAGCCATGGCTCTTCCTAATAATGCATGAAAAGTGAGTGTGAAAAATAGTAGCATTAGCTGATATCTGTTAAACACTTACTATATTCGGGTACCATGGCAAGTGTTGTACATGCATTATCATCATTTTGATTCTCAAAACAATTCTACTGTATTAATACCCTCCCCATTTTGAAGCTGAAACAAGAGTCAGAGGAGGAATGTAACTTCGTCTAGGTCACAAAACTCGTAAACAATTCACTACTAGCTGATTTGACAACTTTATTTCAGTTTCAGTAGATGAAAGAAGTGTATCCTAGAGCTACCTTTTATCTTAGCAGGTATTAACCTTTTGAAGAGCATCAAAAATTTGAAAGCAATGAGTGAAGAGGTCAGGTGGAGCAGAAAGAAGAACCCAATCCCAATGGGATTGGGATTAACCTTGGAATTAGAAAAACCAATGTCTATTTCCAGCTCTACCAATTTAGGTAGTGAAATTTCAGGTGAATTTTTAAACCCCTAAATCTTAATTTATTATTTTTCTTGCATAATGGGGTTAATAACATCTATCTTGCTCATCTCAATGGTTTTCATATGGATGACATAAGAATGTAGGCACAAACATTGTAGAATGTTTTGCAAATTAAGTGGTATCAAATGCTACCTTGTCTGGTCTCTCTCTGGAAGATTAGGGACATCCCTAGTACCATTCCTCATCTACTTGCATTTTCTGTCTGCCATTCTAGAGCGACCAGCAGAGGCTCCAAAAATTTGGTCTGATTAGTGGTTACAATCTCCATGAAGTTCAAATTAAAGGAGCCATAGTTTGAAATGGCCAAGGGAACCAGAGATTCTACCTTTACAGAAAATCCAAACGTACTAGGTTCCCAGGGTTCTAACTCATGCCAGAATTTTGCTAGTGCATTTTCAGAACTGGCAAGAGATACTAGAAGTAGATTTAGAAGTTCCAAACATAGTAAATTTCTGTTAGAGCAATTGTTTGTATTTAAGGAGATAACATGTACAATGACACAGCACTCCCAGATCTGTGTTAATGTTACAATTTTCTTTGTACCAATAACAATCAATATTCATGTTGTTCTTTTAGTTTACTGTTATGCCATAAGTAAGAAAAATAGGGTTTTTAATTCAAGTTCTCCAACTCTTTTTTGAGACTATTTGTAAAAAATGGGATAGTAATCTCTTCCTCATTTATTTCAGAGTTTCTTGAGGATAAAAGCAGAGTAATAGCTCTGTGTTTTGAAAATAAAGGGAGTTTATAGAGATGAGCCTCAACAGTGATAACGATGAGTCATCCATCACTCTAACCTGATAGAACAATCAACTATAATTAGGAAAGACATTTTTCTCTCTCAAACGCCATCACAGTTGAATGCCAAGAAGAAATTGCTTGTAAGTCATTCAAGCTTTTAGAAGATCTTTCTTTTGCCAGGCTTTGTGGGTGGGTTTACCAAGTGCTGATTCCTCTGAGAAGGATTTGCCTCAGACCTTTGGAAACTGAGATCTCCAGATCTCAGAAATATAACTCAGAAATATAAACTTTAAAGCTGAACCTAAACACTTAGGTTTGAATTTTAAGTCTCTCCCCAGCCAGTTGGATCCTGTTGAGTGCAGTAGATACTGAGACCCAGGGTGTTCTGCTAAACACAGATCAAAAAGACAGTTCAGTGTCTTCCTTAAGGGCAATTTTTAAAACTTTATGGAAAACTAGGAGGCGATCAGCAAGGGTCAGAACTCACAGGTTTGCAGGCAAAGGAGCAAGATCCATAGGTGGTGCTGAGCCATCTCTCTCAGGGTCTAACCTTCTGTGGAAAAGCACGGCACTGTTCTAGCAGAGTCAGTTTCACTTGAGTTTTCTTCCTCCTTTTTATAACCACATTTAAGAAAGGAAGTGCATGTTAACTGATTTAGTTAACATTGGTCTTTGTATTACTGTGCTAGTTTTTTCCAATTTAAAGTGCCTAGCATTAATTATTTATTCAACAAATATTTATTGTGTGCCTACTATGTGCCAGGCCCTCTTCTGGGTGCTGGAAATATACAGAACAACAAAACAATTGATCACCCTCCTTTCATGGCATTTATACTCTTTCTTGGAGTAATCAACAACTCTCTAAGCAGTTCCAATATAATGTAATAAGCATTGCAATAGGAAAAATACAGGGAACTATGAGAGGAATAGGGGCATCTAACTCAGGCTAAGAAAAGTTGGAGTAGGCTTCCTAAAGAAACTGACAACCAACCTGAGACAGGCTCAAAGAATGAATTACCATTATTAGGTGAATGGCGGTGGGGGATATGAAAGAGGAAAAATGTTTTGACATATGGTAGGAGCTTAAAAAAACATAGCAATTAAAATCACATAATTATAGTTATATAAAATGATCACAAGTACATGATTATGTATTATAATGTATAATCAACATGTGATATTATTTAACATAATCAATATTAAGTATTATATTAATAATATATAATTATATTTATATATGATACAATAATATATAATTATATAATATATTAATATATAATATAGTATAACTACATACATATAATTATGTATAATTCCATGATATCATCATGAAACATTATGATTATGATCACACCTTATTAGGGACACAAAAAGTGTTCGATAAAAATGAAGTCAGAAGGGATTTTTAGACTATTGAATCTATTTTGCAGATGGAGAAACTGGCTCAGAAGGAGAGGAAGTGACTTTTCCCTATATCACACAGTGAATTAGGGAACTGAGTTAAAAGCCAGCAGTGTCACTTAGCAAAGACTGTGACTCCTGGGCATGAGAGACAGCAGGTGCTGAGGCGTGCTTAGGTGGAGTTGAGCTACATGTAACAGGACTATTTCTTGTAGAGGGTCTTCATCTTGGTTAACAAGAATAAGAGTGATTGTGTAATGTGTGTATAGGAGATGTTGTCTGGGAATGGGGATAGAAATGAATATTTAAGCTTGACTCAGCTGTTTTGGGGAGTAATGAGAAGCCTGGGGACACTACCCCTGAGACCTGGAGGATGTGTACAGCTTTTTTTTTAACTGAGACGAGTCCTCATGCTAGCTAGCTCATTTCTAGGTAACCTGGCCTCTAGAGTCACTCATTAAACAATCCTGCTGATCATTTCCCATATATACTTACATAATACTGAATATAGTTGACCCTTGAACAATGCAGGGGTTTGGAGTGCTGTCCCCTCAACCAGTCGAAAATCCATGTGTAACTTTTGACACCCCTAAACTCAACTACTAATAGCCTACTGTTGACAGGAAGCCTTACCAACAACACAGTTGATTAACACATATTCTATGTGTCATATACATTATTTCCCATATTATTGCAGGAAAGTAAGCTAGAGAAAATAAAATGGTATTAAGAAAATCATAATGAAGACAAAATATATTTACTGTTCATTAAGTGGAATTAGATCATCATAAAGGTCTTTATCCTCATCACCTTCATGTTAAGTAGGCTAAGGAGGAGGAGGATAAGGAGGAGTTGGTCTTGCTATCTCAGGGGTCCCTGGGGA
The DNA here is from genome assembly GCF_029281585.2 of Gorilla gorilla gorilla. Taxonomy (NCBI): domain Eukaryota; kingdom Metazoa; phylum Chordata; class Mammalia; order Primates; family Hominidae; genus Gorilla; species Gorilla gorilla. The sequence continues at coordinate 96,245,513 of NC_073224.2, read as the reverse complement.
AGAAGAGATAGAGGAGGTTGAAGGGAAGGTGGAAGAGACAGGCACAGTCGGTGTAACTTTTCAGAAATATATTTAATCTTTATCTGACTTTTTTGCTTGTTCATTTCTCTAAAAATGTTTCTATACGGTACCCCTTCTTACTTCTACCATTTGTTTTAGTTTTAGTGCCTGTATCATACTATAGATGGGCCCATATCATAAAAGAAGTCAAAAGCGGTCCCGAATAGTCAGAAGCCTTCTGTCAGACTGTCTAATGTCAGCTTGTTTTCTGGCACTGCTGCTTCTATGTTTTCTTCCGCATTGTTTGATCCTGGCTTAGATGCATTCTTCTCCATCAAGTCATCTTCCATTAATTCCTCTGGTGTGGTGTCTATTAGCTCTTGAATTTTGCCAAGATCTATTTCTTGAAACCTTTTACCTAACCTATTTTTTGCCATATCCACAATATCTTTCATAATTTCCTTGATTAGTTCTGTCATAAATCCTGTGAAGTCACGCACAACATTTGGACACAATTTCCTCAAGCAGAGTTTATTGTCTCAGGCTTAATGGCTTTCACCACTTTTTCTGCAACAATGATAGCATCTTTAATGGTGTAATCTTTCTAGACTTTCATGATGGCCCTCTCCTGGGGTTGTCTTCCTAGGCATTGACAATTCTTTCCATAGAGTACGTATATAATGAGCCTTAAAGGTCCTTATGACCCCCTGTTCTAGAGGCTGAATTAGAAACATGTCTGGGGAGAAGTATACCATTTCAGTGCCTTTGCTGTTGAACTCCTGGGGCTCTGGGTGGCCAGGGACACTGTCCAATATCAAAATAACTTTAAAACGCAGTCCCTTACTGGCAAGGTATTTCCTGACTTCAATGACAGGGTATTGATGAAACCAATGCAGGAAAAATGTTCTTGTTGTTCAGGCCTTCTTGTGGTACAATTAAAACACTGGCTGCTGGTGTTTATCTTTTCCCTTCAAGGCTCAAGGGTTAGCAGATTTATAGATAAGGGCAGTTGTGATCATAAACTCAACTGCATTTGCACAAAACAGTAGAGTTATTGATTTCTCTCAGTTCCTGTATATTTTTGTTTATGGTGATATGTAATTTACTGGAGAGACGAATTTCTTATGTGGAAATGGTATTACAAGATTTTTTTTAATACTGTGTATTTTATTTTACGTTTATGTAACTTAATTTTTTTATTATTCTACTTTAAGTTCTGGATTACATGTGCAGAACGTGCAGTTTTGTTACATAGGTATACACGTGCCATGGTTGTTTGCTGCACCCATCAACCCGTCACCTACATTAGGTATTTCTCCTAATGCTGTCCTTCCTCTAGCCCCCACGTCCCCCACAGGCCCCAGTGTGTGATGTTCTCCTCCCTGTGTCCATGTGTTCTCATTGTTCAACTCCCACTTATCAGTGAGAACATGAGTTGTTTGGTTTTCTGATCTTGTGATAGTTTGCTGAGAATGATGGTTTCCAGCTTCATCCATGTCCCTGCAAAGGACATGAACTCATCCTTTTTTATGTCTGCATAGTATTCCATGGTGTATATGTGCCACATTTTCTTAATCCAGTCTATCATTGATGGACATTTGTCCAAGTCTTTGCTATTGTGAATAGTGCTGCAAATAAATAAATAAATAAATATGTGTGCATGTGTCTTTATCGCAGATTGATTTATAATCCTTTGGATATATGCCCAGTAATGGGATTGCTGGGTCGAATGGTATTTCTAGTTTTAGATCCTTTAGGAATTGCCACACTGTATTCCACAATGGTTGAACTAATTTACACTCCCACCAACAGTGTAAAAGTGTTCCTATTTTTCCACAACCTCTCCAGCATCTGTTGTTTCCTGACATTTTAATGATTGCCATTCTAACTGGCATGAGATGGTCTCATTGTGGTTTTCATTTGCATTTCTCTAATGACCAGTGATGATAAGCATTTTTTCATACATCTCTTGGCTACGTAAATGTCTTCTTTTGAAAAGTGTCTGTTCATATCCTTTGCCCATTTTTTGATGGGGTTGTTGCCTTTTTTCTTGTAAATTTCTTTCAGTTCTTTGTAGCTTCTGGATATTAGCCCTTTGTCAGATGGACAGATTGCAAAAATCTTCTCCCATTCTGTAGGTTGCCTGTTCACTCTGATGATGATGATGGTTTCTTTCGCTGTGCAGAAGCTCTTTAGTTTAATTAGATCCCATTTGTCAATTTTAACTTTCTTTGCCATTGTTTTTGGTGTTTTAGACATGAAGCCTTTTCCCATGCCTATGTCCTGAATGGTACTGTCTAGGTTTTCTTCTAGGATTTTTATGGTCCTAGGTCTTATGTTTAAGTCTTTGATCAATCTTGAGTTGATTTTTGTATAATGTGTAAGGAAGGGGTCCAGTTTCAGTTTTCTGCATATGGCTAGCCAGCTTTCCCAACACCATTTATTAAATAGGGAATCCTTTCCCCATTGCTTGTGTGTGTCAGGTTTGTCAAAGATCAGATGGCAGTAAATGTGTGGTGTTATTTCTGAGGCCTCTGTTCTGTTCCATTGGTCTATATATCTGTTTTGATACCAGTGCCATGCTGTTTTGGTTACTGTAGACTTGTAGTATAGTTTGAAGTCAGGTAGCATGATGCCTCCAGCTTTGTTCTTCTTGCCCAGGATTTTCTTGGCTATGTGGGCTTTTTTTTGGTTCCATATGAAGTTTAAAATAGTTTTTTCCAATTCTGTGAAGAAAGTCAGCGGTAGCTGGATGGGGAGAGCATTGAATCTATAAATTACTTTGGGCAGTAAGGCCATTTTCATGATACTGATTCTTCCTATCCATGAGCATGCAACGTTTTTCCATTTGTTTGTGTCCTCTCTTATTTCCTTGAGCAGTGGTTTTTGAAGAGGTCCTTCATATCCCTTGTAAGTTGTATTCCTAGGTATTTTATTCTCTTTGTAGCAATTGTGAATGAGAGTTCACTCATGATTTGGCTCTCTGTTGTCCGTTATTGGTGTATAGGAATGCTTGCCATTTTCGCACATTGATTTTGTATCCTGAGACTTTGCTGAAGTTGCTTATCAGCTTAAGGAGGTTTTGGGCTGAGACAATGAGGTTTACTAAATATACAATCATATCATCTGCAAACAGAGACAATTTGACTTCCTCTCTTCCTATCTGAATACCTGTATTTCTTTCTCTTGCTTGATTGCCCTGGCCAGAACTTCCAATACTATGTTGAATAGGAGTGGTGAGAGAGGGCATCCTCGCCTTGTGCTGGTTTTCAAAGGGAATGCTTCCAGGTTTTTTCCCCATTCAGTATGATACTGGCTGTGGGTTTGTCATAAAGAGCTCTTATTATTTTGAGATATGTTCCATCAATACCTAGTTTATTGAGAGTTTTTAGCATGAAAGGCTGTTGAATTTTTTCAAAGGCCTTTTCTGCATCTATTGAGATAATCATGTGGTTTTTGTCATTGGTTCTGTTTATGTGATGGATTACTTTTATTGATTTCCATGTATTGAACCAATTACACAATTCTGACTGAGAAATTAAAATTGGGCGAACTTATCACTCAATGAATGCCAAAGTTGTTGCTCTCAGATCAGCTGAAGGCAAGAGCAAAGCTTTCAATGGAAATTTTAAAGAAGCAGGATGATCCCACTTTGAAAATGCTTTGTAGAAGCATTTCTTCAAAGAATTATAACAGGAGATGTAACCTGGCTTTATCAGTATAATCCTGAAGACAATGCACAATCAAAGGAATGGCCACCAAGTGGTGGAAGCTGTCCAGTCAAAGCGAAAGTGAACCAGTCAAGAGCAAAGGTCATTGGAACAGTTTTTTGTGATGCTCAAGGCATTTTGTTTGTTGACTTTCTAAAGGACCAAAGAACAATAACTTTTGCTTATTATGAAAGTATTTTGAGAAAGTTAGGCAAAGCTTTAGCAGAAAAATGCCCAGAAAAGCTTTGCTAGAGTCTTTCTCTACAACAAAGCTCCTGCTCATTTTTCAATAGGAAATCTTTAGGATCAACTTTACTGTCCTTATTTGGCTTCTTCTGACTTCTTTTAGTTACCTAATCTTTAAAAAATCTTTAAAGGACACCCATTTTTGTTCAGTTAATAATGTAAAAATACTACATTAACATAGTTAAGTATCCAGGACACTCAGTCCTTCAGGGATGTTCTAAATGGTTGGTATCATCACTTTCAAAAGTGTTTTGAACTTGATGGAGCTTCTATTGAGAAATAAAGTTTACATTTTTAGTTTTTCTTTTTAAATTTCATTTTTCATAAATGTTTGAAGTCTGAGATTGAAGAGATTGGTATTTCTGGACAGAAATAAAAACCCAGAAAGGAACCAAATGAAAGTTCTAAATTGGTTCCAGCATTTAGGTTTGCAACGAGAAAACATATACTAGTTTTATTCTTGTTCTTTAACTTTTCCATCTGGAAACACTTAAGATTTTCCCTTTATCACAGAAATTCAAGATTTTACAAGGATGTGTCCTGGTGTGTTTGCATGGCATATTTCTGGCTGGAATCAGTTGTATTTTCAGTCTGATGGTTCAAATCTTTCTTTATGAAAGGAAATTTTTCTTCTGTTTCTTTGATTATGGCTTCCTTTTTGGCCTTTCTACTTGCTCTTCCTAAAAGACCTCCTAAATATTTAAAGCTATCCTCTATATTGCTAAATTAATATCTCCTGATTTTCTCTTTGTCTTCTTGCATTACATACTGATAGAGTTCCTTATAGACACCCTATAGAATGTCTTCCAAACATGGGTTCTCAGCTATGTTTACAGTTTTCAGCTATTTGCTTGAGTTTTAAACTTTGGTAATATGCTTTCATTTCCAAGTCTTTTCATAGTCTTCAGTTGTACCTGATTCATAATTATCTTTAATTCCATGTTGAAAAATTCTCTATACTAGAGAAAGGGTAAATTAAAAAACAAAACATAAGAATAAAACTCTGGAAAACAACTATAACTGACAGAAAAGAGAAGAAAGAAAGAATTGTTAAAGCAATAGGAGGAAAACAGGAGAGTTGATGTCATGAAAGCAAAACAATGAAGGGTTTGAATAAGAGAAATATGAAAACATTTTTAATTCTGCAAGTAATTAAAAGGGAAATGAAAGAGTACATGCAATTTTTGTAGTGTCAAGCAAAGTTTAGGCTCTGAGCAAGCAATACAAAAAACCAAATAGCATAAAAAGACTCCAAAAACATTTGCCTCTGTGACCAAAGCTTTGAGCTTTACAATAAAACCATCAGGATGAATAAGCTAACTACTCTGATTTGATCACTATAAATTATATATATCAAGACACCACTATGTAACTCATGAATATGTACAATTATTATTTGTCAATTTAAAAAATTAATTAAATCTTTAAAAAAGAAGATTACACACTCTCAAGTGTTGGAGTCACAAAACTTGAGTTTCGAATTCAGTTTTCCTACTTATTGAGTGGAATACTTGTATTAATGTCAGGTGGTCAAGTTGAATACTTGTCTCAATATCAGGTGGTCAAGTTGAATAACCTGTGAATTCTTTTTTTTTTTTTTTTTGACAGAGTTTTCGCTCTTGTTGCCCAGTGCAATGGCACAGTCTCGGCTTGCTGCAACCTCTGCCTCCCAGGTTCAAGTGATTCTCCTGCCTCAGCCACTCGAGTAGCTGGGATTACAGGTGCACACCACCATGCCCAGCTAATTTGTGTATTTTTAGTAGAGAAAGGGTTTCACCATGTTGGCCAGGATGGTCTTGAACTCCTGACCTCAGGTGATCCACCTGCCTCGGCCTCCCAAAGTGCTGGGATTACAGGCCTGAGCCACCGCGCCCGGCCTGATTTCTTATCTAAAGTTTATTTAGGATAATTGAATGGGAAAACAAATTTAAACTAACTAATACAGGAATCATCAAAATACAGCCTTTCTGTTGCCTGTTTATGAATGTAAAGTTTTGTTTGTGTGTTTGTTTGTTTGTTTGTTTTTGAGACCGAGTCTCACTCTGTAGCTCAGGCTGGAGTGCAGTGGCGTGATCTCGACTCACTGCAACCTCCGCCTCCTGAGTTCAAGCGATTCTCCTGTTTCAGCCACCCGAGTAGCTGGAATTACAGGCATGCACCACCACACCCAGCTAATTTTTGTATTTTTAGTAGAGACAGAGTTTCACCATGTTGGCCAGGCTGGTCTGGAACTCCTGACCTCAGGTGATCCACCCACCTCGGCATCCCAAAGCGCTGGGATCACAGGCGTGAGCCACCGCGCCCAGCATATAAATGTAAAGTTTTATTGGAACATTAAAAAAAAACAAAAAACAAAACTGAAAAAACAAAAAAAAAAACCTGTCATGAGGAAAGGGAAGGGAGGAAACCACAGTTTAGATGAGAACCAATGTAAAGTTATAAGATGGCACTCTGATGCAAGTAAATGAAGGCTTGGGAGAAAAGGGGAAGGATCACTGCCCCCCACCCCTCAACGGTGCCACCCTGATCAGGTTTCTTAACTGTTCTAAGTCTTGTTTTCCTCATCCATAAAATAAGAATTGCCATATTAGCGTGTTAAGTTTGTTTTGAGTATTAAATGAGAATGTCTGAAAACACTTAGCAAAGTGCTTGGCACATTATAAGCTTTTAGTAAATGTTCGTTCTTAATAGTATTATCACTAATAGATTAATTATAATACACCATTTGGACATTAATGATCTGGAAAACTATCCACCAGAGGGCAACAGATTGTAAAAGACTGGTCACGGAACAATAAGACAGACAAAATTATGATTTATTGAGTACTAGGTTTGTTTCCAGGGCTATGTTCAACACTTCCATATGACAAACAGTGAAAGAATTGGGATTCATTGGCCCGGAAAAAAGAAAACCTAGTGAGGGGGCTGTGATTAAGGCATCATGTGGATCAGTGTGATAATTACAGCCAGGTATTTGAAATGCTGGTGTTTGGTGTCAAGGGGTCTCCATGGACAGAACTAGTAAACCATAAATGTTGCTCCAGGAAAGTAGAGCATTTCAACATACAGATTTCCCCCTAACAATTGTAGTCATCCCAGAATCAACAGTTAAAGCCAAGACTGGATGGACCTTTGACATATATGTTATTGTGGGAATTTCTCATTGTGTGGTTGAATCTTGAATGTCCAAAAATAAACACGGTCTCACTCTGTTGTCCAGGCTGGAGTGCACTGGCATGATCTCGGCTCACTGGAACCTCTGCCTCCTGATTCAGGCGATTCTCCTGCCTCAGCTTCCTGAGTAGCTGGGATTACAGATGTGCACCACCACGTCCGGCTAATTTTTGCATTGTTAGTAGAGATGGGGTTTCGCCCTCTTGGTCAGGCTAGTCCTGAACTCCTGATCTCAGGTGATCTGCCCACCTCGGCCTCCTAAAGTGTTGGGATTACAGGCATGAGCCACTGCGCCCAGCCAAAATGTTTTCATTCTTATGCAGTTTTCTCAACTACCTAGTGTATGGGGTCATGATCTTAGAGGTTGTTTATCTAATGGATTGTGCTTTTCTAGTTGACTCAAAAACACGATCAGCAGCAGCATGTGAATAACCTAACATGATAAATATCAGGACGGGAAGGGCTAAATTTTGTGACAATTTTGGTATTCTCAACATGCAAGCTGAATTGAAGGACCTAATTACTTTCTCTGTATCAGCATAAGGAAATCTATTTTGGGGTAATGTAAAACAAAGAAGCTTGGATTTAACTGTTGGTCAGAAAGACCATGAAATGTCAGCTAAGGCTTACTAGCATTTTCTCCAATTACTTAGGGTAAACAATGAAAAGAACAGCAAGTCCCCTACACACACACACACACACACACACACACACACAAACACACACAAACACATATGCGCACACACATTTCTTAGGTTATTTGCTCAGAGACAATTATTAGCATCTAATCTGTATCTTCAAAGCATAGAGAAAGGTTCTGCTTTTAAATAAAAACATTTTTCCCTTCCTTCTTCCTCCTCTCGCTTCCTCTTTTGCATTCCTATTTTTTCAAAACTGATTTGAAAAGAAGATAACCAAATTAATAAGACTCATGTTAGTTTAAAAAGACATTCTTAATAATTCCAGTAATCTTGTATAGAGAGATATAGCTGAAAAACTAATACAACTATGTACCAGAATTATTCTATTTTTGTTATTCTATTTATGTTACTATTTATGCTTACAAAAAAGACAAATAAAGATCTAATAATATGGGAATTAAGCAGAATAAGGAAGAGAAAAACTAACGTGTCTACCAGAAGGTTGCAAATGTGGCTTTGAATGAAAAGTCAATCTTCTGGTTAGTTGGACTCTATCCCTTTACCTCCATCCTGCATCATCAATTGCTGCCTCATTACTGGGCAACAACACAAACACACATAGCTATATACTTTATAACCTAGTTGCAAAAATAATATCTCCTGACCTCTCTTCTTCCACTATACACTGTCTCATTTTCTTTGCTCTTATTAAAAGCAAAACATATTTAAAAATAAATATATTGTCATCTCTCCACTTCCTTACTTCACTTTATTTTATTTTTAGTCTTCTCCAATACAGCTCCTGAGTCCACTAAGGCTCCTTTTGTCAAGTTTATCAGTGATCTCTATAGAACTCTATTGGTCAGTTCTTTATTCTCCTCTTTCTAGAGTAAATATAATTTTTTTTTCTTTTTTTTGAGACAGAGTCATGCTCAGTCACCCAGGATGGAGTGCAATGGTGTGATCTTGGCTCACTGCAACCTCCACCTCCCATGTTCATGTGATTCTCCTGCCTCAGCCTCCTCAGTAGCTGGGACTACAGGCACCCGCCACCACACCTAGCTAATTTTTGTATTTTTAGTAGAGACGGGGTTTCACCATGTTGGCCAGGCTGGTCTCAAACTCCTGACCTCAAGTATCCACCTGCCTTGGCCTCCCAAAGTGCTGGGATTACAGGAGTGAGCCACTGTGCCTGGCCTAGAGTAAACATACAATTTATTATCCAAACAAGGAGATGTTTGGGATAAAGAAGCACTAAACTAATTGTTATTTGATTTTTTGAAATATTAATATATTAGGTGAAAAATATATTTTTATTAAATTGGTAAACTGGTAAAATAGTTTTATTAAAGACATTTTCATAAATAAAATTATTTCTAAAAATAAACAAAATATATTTATGTTTATTGAGGTAAAATCAAAATTTTATTTATTACTACTTATATATTAAACTATATTTATATTATTGGTCATCTGCACATCAACAGCAACATAAATAGAATAATTATTCCTGGTACATAGGCACACAGTTGCAGTTTTTTAGCCATATCTGTCTCTCATACAAAGTCACTGGATTATTTTTCTAAAAATGTACTTTTTAACTAACTTTGATCTTATTACTTTAATTATCTTATAAAATTACCTGTAAGCTTCTTCAAATTTGCATTTTGTGGTTATTTAATGGCAGCCACCATTCTGTGGTGAGCTAGATTTTCCACTTGCCTCGCAGAGCCCTTCACCCTCCTGCAGACTAAGTAGCTGGTGCCTGGTGTGTGAGGAAGCATGGTGGCTGGAGCCAAGGTCACAGTTGCAGAGGCAGTGGTGCAGCCTATAGCCAGGGCTTGGGGAGAGATAACTTTGCTGGACAAATGTATTGGTGCCTTAAATGGCTCTTCTTTATAGACTCAATATTTTAAATTGAGAAACTAATTTCTCTGTAAGTGCTGGGGTACTTGGTAAGCTCCAAGTAAATTCTGCTAAACGGAAGATATTCTGTATTTTAGTCTGTTTGGGCTGCTCTAACAAAATACTATAAACCGAGTGGCTTGTAAACAACAAACATTTACTTCTCACAGTTCTAGAGGTTGGGAAGTCCAAGATAGGGGTTGGCAGATTCAGTGCCTAGTGCGAGCCTATTTTCTCATAGAAAACACCTTCTCTCTGTGTCCTCACATGGTAGAGGAGAAGAGCTAGCTTTCTGGGGTCTCTTTTATCTATTTTTTTTAAAGTTTCATTTTATTTTAAATTGACAAATAATAATTACATATATTATAAAGTACAATGTGGTGTTTTAATACATATATACAATATGGAGCTATGAATTTAAGCTAATTAGCATATCCATCACCTCAAATATTTATCATTTCTTTGTGGTGAGAACATTTGAAATCCTGTTTTAGCTATTTTGAGATAAACAATATATTATTATTTTTTTATTTTTTATTTTTTTGAAATGGATTCTTGCTCTGTCACCCAGGCTGGAGTACAGTGACACAATCTCGACTCACTGCAAGCTCCGCCTTCTGGGTTCACGCCATTCTCCTGCCTCAGCCTCCTGAGTAGCTGGAACTACAGGCTCCCACCACCACGCCCAGCTAGTTTTTTGTATTTTTAGTAGAGACAGGGTTTCACCGTGTTAGCCAGGGACAATATATTATTATTATAGTCACTGTGCTGTGCAATAGAGCACCAGAATTTATTACTGCTAACTAAAACTTTGTTCCCATTGACCAACATCTTCCTTTTCCCCATCAACTCCCACAATCCCCAGTCTCTGATAACCACTATTCTACTCTCTACTTCTATGAGTTCACCTTTTTTAGATTCCACATATAAGTGAGATCATATGGCATTTATCCCTCTGCACCTGGCTTATATCACTTAACATAATGTCCTCTAGGTTCATGACAGAATTTTCTGTTCTTTTTGTTTTGTTTTGTTTGTTTTTTGGGGGGTGGAATAGTATTCTATTGTGTATATGTAGCACATTTTAAAAATCTATTTGTGCACTGATGGACACGTAAGTTGTTTCCATATCTTGGCTATTGTGATCAATGCTGCAATGGATATGGGAATGCAGACATCTCTTTGATATACTGATTTCAGTTCCTTTGAGTATGTGCCCAGTAGTGAGATTGCTGAATCATGTGTTAATTTTCTATTTAGTTTTTTTGAGGAAACTTTGTACTGTCTTCTAAAATGGCTGGAGAAAAAATTTACAATACCACCAACAGTGTATAAGTATTCCCTTTTTCTACATCCTTGCCAACACTTATCTTTCGTCTCTTTGGTAATAGCCAATCTAACAGGTATGAATGAGGTGATTGCTCACTGTGTTTTTAACTTGCATTTCTCTTATGATGAGAGATGTTGTGTGGTTTTTCATGTATCTGTTGACCATTTGTATGTCTTTTTTAAAGAAATGTCTACTCAAGTCATTTGCTCATTTTTAATAGGCTTATTTGTTTCTTCTTATTGAGTAGTTTGAGTTCCTTATATATATTTTGGATTTTTAACCCCTTATCCAATGTATGTTACCAATATATTCTCCCTATCTGTAGTTTGTCTCTTCACTCTGTTAATTGTTTCCTTTGCTGTGCAGAAGCTTTTTAGTTTGATGCAATCCCATTTATCCACTTTTGCTTTTGTTGCCTATTCTTTTGGTATCATTTCTAAGATATCACTGCCCAGGCCAATATTAAGGAGCATTTTCTCTATGTTTTCTTCTATTAGTTTTAGAGTTTCAGGTTTTACATTTAAGTCTTAATCCATTTTGAGTTGATTCTTACATAAGGGGTGAGATAGGATTCATTTTCATTCTTCCGTAAGTAGATATTCAGTTTCCCAACACCACTTCTTGAAGAGACTATCCTTTTCTCATTGTGCATTACTGGCACATTTGTCAAAAATCAATTGACCATAGATGTGTGAGCCCAGTTTATTTCTGGGCTCTCTCTCCTATTCCATTGGTTGATGAGTCTGTTTTTATCCCACTATCAAGTTGTTTTCACTGCTATAACTTTGAAATACATTTTGAAATCCTGTAGTGTAATGCTTTCAGTTTTGTTGTTGTTGATTAAGATCTCTTTGGCTATTCAGGGTCTTTTGTGTTTCCATATGAATTTAGGATTGTTTTTCTATTTCTGTGAAGAATGACATTGGAATTTTGATAGGGAGAGCATTGAATCTGTAGATTTGGGTAGTATGGACATTTAAACAATATTAATTCTTCCAATCCATGAACATGGGATAGCTTTCAATTTTATTTGTGTCATCTTCAATTTTTTCATCAATGTTTTATAGTTTTCAGTATACACATTCTTCACTTCCTCATTTAAATTTACTCCCAGGTATTTTTTAAATGATATTGTAAATAAAATTGTGTCCTTGTTAATAGAGAGTTTTTAGCTTGAAGGGAGTTGAAATTTATCAAAGGCCTTTTCTGCATCTATTGAGATAATCATGTGGTTTTTGTTATCAGTTCTGTTTATGTGATGGGTTGTGTTTATTGATTTCCATATGTTGAATGAACCTTGCATCCCAGGGATGAAGCTGACTTGATAGTGGTGGATAAGTTTTTGATGTGTTGCTGGATTCAATTTGCCAGTATTCTATTGAGGATATTCACATTGATGTTCATCAGGGATATTGGCCTGAAATTTTCTTTTTTTGTTGTGTCTCTGCCAGGTTTTGGTATCAGGATGATGCTGGCTGCATAAAATGAGTTGGGGAGGAGTCCCTCTCTTTTTATTGTTTGGAATAGTTTCAGAAGGAATGGTACCAGCTCCTCTTTGTACCTCTGGTAGAATTCAGCTGTGAATCCATCTGGTCCTGGACTTTTTTTGGTTGGTAGGCTATTAATTATTGCCTCAATTTCAGAACTTGTTTTTGGCCTATTCAGGGATTTGACTTCTTCCAGGTTTAGTCTTGGGAGGGTGCATATGTCCAGGAATTTATCCATTTCTTCTAGATTTTCTAGTTTATTTGTGTAGAGATGTTTATAGTATTCTCTGATGGTAGTTTGTATTTCTGTGGGTCCCATGGTGATATCCCCTTTATCATTTTTTATTGTGTCTATTTGACTCTTCTCTCTTTTCTTTTTTATTAGCCTGGCTATTTGTCTATCTATTTTGTTAATCTTTTCAAAAAACAAGCTCCTGGACTCACGGATTTTTTGAAGGGTTTTTGTGTCTCTATCTCCTTCAGTTCTGCCCTGATCTTAGTTATTTCCTGTCATCTGCTAGCTTTTGAATTTGTTTGCTCTTGCTTCTCTAGTTCTTTTAATTGTGTTGTTAGGGTGTCAATTTTAGATCTTTCCCGCTTTCTCCTGTAGGCATTTAGTGCTATGAATTTCCCTCTAAACTCTGCTTTAGTTGTGTCCCAGAGATTCTGGTATGTTGTGTCTTTGCTCTCATTGGTTTCAAAGAACATCTTTATTTCTGTCTTAATTTTGTTATTTACCCTGTAGCCATTCAGGAGCAGGTTGTTCAGTTTCCATGTAGTTGTGTGGTTTTGAGTGAGTTTCTTAATCCTGAGTTCTAATTTGATTGAACTGTTGTCTGAAAAACTGTTATGATTTCAGTTCTTTTGCATTTGCTGAGGAGTGTTTTACTTTCAATTATGTAGTCAATTTTAGAACAAGTGGAATGTGGTGCTCAGAAGAATGTATATTCTGTTGATTTGGGGTGGAGAGTTCTGTAGACATCTATTAGGTCCAGGGCTAAGTTCAAGTCCTGAATATCCTTATTAATTTTCTGTCTCATTGAAACTAGGTATTGATGGAACATATCTCAAAATAATAAGAGCTCTTTGTGACAAACCCAGAGCCAATATCATACTGAATGGGCAAAAGCTGGAAGCATTCCCTTTGAAAACTGGCACAAGGCAAGGATACCCCCTCTCTCCACTCCTAGTCAACATAGTATCGGAAGTTCAGGCCAGAGCAATTAGGCAAGAGAAAGAAATAAAGGGTACTGAAATAGGAAGAGAGGAAGTCAAATTGTCTCTGTTTGCAGATGACATGATTGTATATTTAGAAAACCCCATCGTCTCAGCCCAAAATCTCTTTAAGCTGATAATCAACTTCAGCAAAGTCTCAGGATACAAAATCAATGTGCAAAAATCACAAGCATTCCTATACACCAATAATAGACAAATAGAGAGCCAAATCATGACTGAACTCTCATTCAGAATTGCTACAAAGAGAATAAAATACCTAGGAATACAACTTACAAGGTATGTGAAGGATCTCTTCAAAGAGAACTACAAACCACTGCTCAAGGAAATAAGAGAGGACACAAACAAATGGAAAAACATTGCATGCTCATGGATAGGAAGAATCAATATGGTGAAAACGGCTTACTCCCTGAAGTAATTTATAGATTCAATGCTATCCCCATCAAGCTACCATTGACTTTCTTCACAGAATTAAAAAAACTACTTTAAATTTCCTATGGAACCAAAAAAGAGCCTGGATAGCCAAGACAATCCTAAGCAAAAAGAACAAAGCTGGAGGCATCACACTACCTGACTTCAAACTATACTACAACGCTACAGTAACCAGAACAATGTGGTACTGGTACCAAAACAGATATATAGACCAATGGAACACAACAGAAACCTCAGAAATAACACCACACATCTACAACCATCTGGTCTTTGACAAACCTGACACACACAAGCAATGGGGAAAGGATTCCCTATTTAATAAATGATGTTGGGAAAACTGGCTAGCCATATGCAGAAAACTGAAACTGGACCCCTTCCTTACACATTATACAAAAATCAATTCAAGATGGATCAAAGACTTAAACATAAGACCTAGGACCATAAAAACCCTAGAAGAAAACCTAGGCAATACCATTCAGGACATAGGCATGAGCAAAGACTTCATGACTAAAACACCAAAGCAATGGCAACAAAAGCCAAAATTGACAAATGGGATCTAATTAAACTAAAGAGCTTCTGCACAGCAAAAGAAACTGTCGTCAGAGTGAACAGGCAACCTACAGAATGGGAGAAAAGTTTTGCAATCTATCCATCTGACAAAGGGCTAATATCCAGAATCTATAAAGAACTTAAACAAATTTACCAGAAAAAAATAAACAACTCCAACAAAAAGTGGGTGAAGGATATGAAGAGACATTTCTGTTGTTTTGCATTTGCTGAGGAGTGTTTTACTTCCAATTATGTGGTCAATTTTAGAATAAGTGGAATGTGGTGCTCAGAAGAATGTATATTCTGTTGATTTGGGGTGGAGAGTTCTGTAGACGTCTGTTAGGTATTCAAAAGAAGACATTTATGTGTCCAAGAAACATAAGAAAAAAAGCTCATCATCATTTGTCATTGGAAAAATGCAAGTCTAAACCACAATGAGATGCCATCTCACACCAGTTAGAATGGCTATCATTAAAAAATTAGGAAACAACAGATGCTGGAGAGGATGTGGAGAAGTAGGAACGCTTTTACACTGTTGGTGGACGTGTAAATTAGTTCAACCATTGTGGAAGACGGTGTGGCAATTCATCAAGCATCTAGAACTAGAAATACCATTTGACCCCAGCAATCCCATTACTGGGCATATACCCAAAGGATTACAAATCATTCTACTACGAAGACACATGCACAAGTATGTTTATTGCAGCACTGTTCACAATAGCAAAAACTTGGAACCAACCCAAATGCCCATCAATGACAGACTGGATAAAGAAAATGTGGCATATAGTACCATGGAGTACTATGCAGACATAAAAAAGGATGAGTTCATGTCCTTTGCAGGGACATGGATTAAGTTGGAAACCATCATTCTCAGCAAACTAACACAGGAACAGAAAACCAAACAACTCGTGTTCTCACTGATAAGTGGGAGTTGAACAATGAGAACACATGGACACAGGGAGGAGAACATCACACACTGGGGCCTGTCAGTGAGTAGGGGGCTAGGGGAGGGATGGCATTAGGAAAAATACCTAATGTAGATGACGGGTTGATGGGTGCAGCAAACCACCATGGCATGTGTATCCCTATGTAACAAACTTGCATGTTCTGCACATATGTCCCAAAACTTAAAGTATAATAATAATAATAATGAAGGCCAGAGGAATTACAAAGTCCTTATTTTTAAAGGCATCAAAGAGTCTTTAAAAAGGAAGTAATGGGATATCATCACCCAAAATTCCAGAGAGGCAGAACCTTTTTCAGATGACCTGACATCATCAACCATTTTTTACCTTGAGGGGAGAGTTGGGGGGAGATTTGCTGATTCTAGACATGAGCTGAATATTGAGCTTAGTCTAGGCTGAGGAGGAAAGAACAATAAAAATTTTCTTGACTGTGTTAGTGTAGAGGGAAAATTTGGAAGCTGCTATAGTCTGAATGCATCACCCAAAATTTGTATGTTGGAAACGTAATCTCCAATGCAACAGTATAGGGAGGTGGGGCCTAATGGGAAGTGTTTAGGTCGTGAGGGCTCTACATTCAAGAATGGAGAGCTGACATTATAAAAAGGGCTTGTGGGAATAAGTTCATTCTCTTCTGCTCTTCTGCCATGTGAAAAAACTTTATGGCCCTTCTGTCTTCTGCCATGTGAGGATGCAGCAAGTAGGCCCTCAAAAGACCCCAGCACCCTGATTTTTAATTTCCCAGGCTCCAGAACTGTGAGAAAATGAATTTCTATTCTTTATAAATTACCCAGTCTCAGGTCTTCTGTTATAGCAGCACAAATGGACTAAGAAACCTGAGGTGGTCCCTAACACATGGCTGATTTTCTCACAGGATATTTACTAGTTTATAGGAGTGCATGAGAGTCTGGTGTTCTAGACAGATGTCTTCTAAAAGTAGAGTGAAATCTTTCACAGTCCTGCATATCGTGAAAGAGACCTGCCCTGGTGGTTTCTCCCTTAGTTGATTTGCCAAATTTTGAAGCTATATAGTATGGGAGGCTGAGGAGCTGGGCCGAGAAACTGAAAAGAAGGGCTAGCTCTCCCTATTGTCTTTCAGATTGGAGGAGATGGATGCCTGACAGTGTCTTAATCAAAGGCCCAGGAGGCCACCTTATATAAATTGAAATCCAGGCCAATGAAGCTGGATCCCTGACTGCCATGAGGTGATCAGTCTCTTATATCTGCCTAACAGAAAGAAGGGAAAACACTATCTGGTGGAAGAAAGTATAACTTTAAGCGTCTCTGGTTCTTTTATATATAATGCACAGCACTAAATTTAAAAAATACCAGGCAGACAAAAATATGACTGATTAACAAGAGGAAAAAGACTTTAGAAACAGACCTATAGATATTAGATTAGGATGCAAGGATGTTTAAATAGCTATAATTAATGTTTTGAAGAGAATAGCGGAAAAGATATACACAATAGGTGAAAAGATATACACAATAGGTGAAAATTTTCTGTAGAAAATTTCAACAGAGATTTTGAATTTATTGAAAAATGAGGCCAAACACAGTGGCTCACTCCTGTAATCCCAGCACTTTGGGAGGCTAAGATAGGCAGATTGCTACAGCCCAGGAACTCAAGACCAGCCTGGGAAACATGGCAAAACCCTGTCTCTACAAAAAATACAGAAATTGTCTGGGCATTGTTACATGTGTCTGTAGTTCCAGCTACCAGGGAGACTGAGGTGGGAAGATTGCTTGAGCCTGGGAGGTCAAGGCTGCAGTGAGCCATGATCATGCCACTTCACTCCAGCCTGGGCAACAAAGTGAAACCCTGTCTTAAAAAAAAAAGAAAGAAAGAAAGAAAAGAAAAAAAAAAGGACAGAAAAGTGAATTGGATATTATAAGAGATAGGAAAAAAAAAAAACACAAACCATATGGACCCTTTGTCATGTAATACCCAACCGTCCTTCTTCTCTTTGAAGAGACACCAGCTTAGGCACATATTTGAGACTGTCTCTTTTGGGTTTCCAAACCAATATCACTACTAATGCTCTCCTTCCTACTATTTAGCCATCCTGATGATCTTTTGGACAACACAGCTCTCAGAAAAAATGTTTCTGTCAGCCCCCATAAGGTGTCAGACTTTCAGTCTCTCTCCCAGGAGCCTATCCTTCCTAGATCTAGACAGAATGGGGCAGAGAAAGCCTGGCTGTTTATTTCACCAATGCAGATTTTCTCTACAGAGGCAAATCTCCTCCACAAAAAGCAGCTTTGCAGGGCTATTCCCATCTTCAGGTCATCTGAACAGCCATCTTGAAATATGTCAAAAAGTGTATTTGGGAGTGAATTTTTTTTTGTTTCCTTTAGTGATCACAAGTTGCATAGAAATGACAGTTATTTTCAGATATTTGAAAAATTATTATGCAGAAGAGGAATTAGGTTATTCAGAGAAAACCACTAGGAGAAAGTAGGCAAGTTCCAAGAAGTATTTTAATGTACAAAAACTTGACTCTAGCAATGGAACCTCTCTAACAATGAAACATGAGAAACCTCTCTAACAATGGAACATGTACCTTTGTTAGCTCTGTAACAATGGAACATGAGAAACTGTTGTGAGAGAGAAGTTCAGGGAAGACATGGAGGATGTTTGGCAAGGGAGTTTGGCCAGAGGAGGTGTTGGGGTTAGAGGGAAGGAGCAACTAATTATGCTTCCTCTACTCCTGATTTGGAATCAATTTTAAGATAGACAGAAGATTCATACAGATGGAGAAAAAGTGTCAGCTCTGTTATTGATAAAGCTGGTTGGCAAATGTGTCTTTAGGCAAGTTAATGCATGATTCACACTCAGGACCATACTTGGCACTTAGAAAGCACTTGATAAATGTTGACTATCACTATCATTATAATCAGGAGGAGGTGGGGAATGTAGGAGGAGGAGAAGGAAGAGGCCACAAGTGGGCAAACCCCCCCAACAAGAGAGTAGAGTCTGCCATTGTGAGCAGGTAGGAATAGACAAGAATATCTGCCTCCTACAAAAAGGCTGGTTCCAAGAAAGACAGCTGAGAAGGCATTGAGTGGAGGTTGCTCAGTTATTTCCCAAACTCACAGAATAGTTTATGCACCTCTCTTTCCTGAGGTGAAGTGTTGCGGGAAGTCAGGGACCCCAAACAGAGGGACCGGCTGAAGCCATGGCAGAAGAACATAAATTGTGAAGATTTCATGGACATTTATTAGTTCCCCAAATTAATACTTTTATAACTTCTTACGCCTGTCTTTACTGCAATCTCTGAACATAAATTGTGAAGATTTCATGGACACTTATCACTTCCCCAGTCAATACTCTTGTGATTTCCTATGCCTGTCTTTATTTTAATCTCTTAATCCCATCATCTTTGTAAGCTGAGGATGAATGTCGCCTCAGGACCCTGTGATGATTGCGGTAACTGCACAAATTGTTTAAACATTATGAAATCTGGGCACCGTGAAAAAAGAACAGGATAACAGGGATGTTCAGGGAACAAGGGAGATAACCTTAAAGTCTGGCTGCCTATGGGCTGGGCGGAACAGAGCCATATTTCTCTTCTTTCAAAAGCAAATAGGAGAAATATCGCTGAATTCTTTTTCTCAGCAAGGAACAGCCCTGAGAAAGAGAATGCATTCCTAGGGGTAAGCCTCTGAAATGGCCGCTCTAGGGATGTCTGTCTTTTACAGTTGCAGATAAGGGATGAAATAAGCCCCAGTCTCCTGTAGCACTCCCAGACTTATTAGGACAAGGAAATTCCCACCTAATACATTTTGGTCAGACTGGTTGTCTGCTCTCAAACCCTGCCTCCTGATAAGATGTTATCAATGACAATGTGTGCCTGAAACTTCATTGGCAATTTTAATTTCACCCTAGTCCTGTGATCTTGTCCTGCCTCCATTTGCCTTGTGATATTTTATTACCTTGTGAAGCATGTGATCTCTGTCACCCACATCCTATTCGTACACTCCCTCCCCTTTTGAAAATCACTAATAACAACTTGCTAGTTTTGTGGTTTGGGGGGCATCATGGAACCTGCTGACATGTGATGTCTCCCCCAGACACCCAGCTTTAAAATTTCTCTCTTTTGTACTCTTTCCCTTTATTTCTCAGACCAGCCAACACTTAAGGAAAATAGAAAAGAACCTACGTGAAATATCAGGTGTGAATTTCCCTGATAGTGGAGTAAATGAGTAGGGGAGAGGCCAGGCGTGGAATGTCACTCAAGCTGAAGTGCTTCCACTTGAAAAGGATGTCTACATTGAGGTAGGGGTTAGATTATCAAAAATTCTGATTCCATTTATTTAAGTGTATGGGCCTATATTTTTCCCTTTCTTCCTTCCCTCCCTCCCTCCCTCTCTCTGTCTCTTTCTCTCTTTCTTTCTGGGTTCTCTATTCTATTTCATTGGTCTATGTGCCCATTTTTATACCAGTACCATGCTGTTTTGATTACTATAGCCTTGTAGTATAGTTTAAAGTCAGGTAATGTGATGCCTCCAGATTTGTTCTTTTTGCTTAGTCTTGCTTTGGCTATGTAGGCTCTTTTTGGGTTCCATATTAATTTTAGGATTGTTTTCTCTAGTTCCATGAAGAATGATGATGGTATTTTCATGGGAATTGCATTGAATTTGCAGACTGCTTTTGGCAGTATGGTCATTTTCACAATATTGAGTCTACCCATCCATGAGCATGGGATATATTTCCATTTGTTTGTATCATCTATGATTTCTTTCAGCAGTGTTTTGTAGTTTTCCTTGTAGAGGTCTTTCACCTCCTTAGTTAGGTGAATTTCTAAGTATTTTAATTTTTTTGCAGCTATTGTAAAAAGGGGATAATTCTTGATTTGATTCTCAGTTTGGTCACCATTGGTGTATAGCAGTGTTATTCGCTTGTGTATATTGATTTTGTGTCCTGAAACTTTACTGAATTCATTTATCACATCTAGGAGTTTTTTGGATGAGTAGGGTTTGATACCTTCTACAATTATACCATTGGTGAACAGCAACAGTTTTACTTCCTTTTTACCAATTTTGATGCCCTTTATTCCTTTCTCCTGTCTGATTGCTTTGGCTAGGACTTCTAGTACTATGTTGAATAAAAGTGGTGAAAGTGGGCATCCTTGCCTTCTTCCAGTTCTCAGGGTGGGGGAATGCTTTCAGCTTTTCCCTGTTCAGTATAATGTTGGCTGTGGGTTTGTCATAGATGGCTTTTATTACCTTAAGTTATGTCCCATCTATGCCAATTTTGCTGAGAGTTTTAATCATGAATGGATGCTGGATTTTGTCAAATGCTTTCTCTGTGTCTAATGAGATGAGCATATGATTTTTGTTTTTAACTCTGTTTATGTGGTGTGTCACATTTATTGACTTGTGTATATTAAATCATCCCTGCATCCCTGATATGAAACCCACTTGATCATGGTGGATTATCTTTCTGATATGCTGTTGGATTCAGTTAGCTAGTATTTTGTTGAGGATTTTTGCAACTATGTTCATCAGGGATATTAGTCTGTAGTTTTCTTTTTTTGTTATGTCCTTTCCTGGTTTTGGTATTAGGGTGATACTGGCTTCATAGAATGATTTAGGAAGGATTCCTTCTTTCTCTGTCTTTTGGAATAGTTTCAATAAGATTGTTACCAATTCTTCTTTGAATTCCTGATAGAATTCAGCTGTGAATCCATCTGGTCCTGAACTTTCTTGTTGTTGGCAATTTTTAAATTACCATTATTTTTATCTTGCTGCTTGTTATTGGTCTGTTCAAAGTTTCTATTTTTTTTTCTTTTTTTTTTTTTTTTTGAGAAGGAGTCTCACTCTTTCGCCCAGGCCAGAGTGCAGTGGCACTATCTCGGCTCACTGCAAGCTCTGCCTCCTTAGTTCATGCCATTCTCCTGCCTTAGCCTCCTGAGTAGCTGGGACTACAGGCACCTGCCACTGTACCTGGCTAATTTTTTGTATTTTTAGTAGAGATGGGGTTTTACCATGTTAGCCAGGATGGTTTCGATCTCCTGACCTTGTGATCTGCCCACCTCAGCCTCCCAAAGTGCTGGGATTACAGACGTGAGCCACCGCGCCCAGCCCAAAGTTTCTATTTCTTCCTGGTTTAATCTAGGAGGGCTGTATGTTTTCAGCAATTTATCTATCTCCTCTCAGTTTTCTAGTTTGTGCACATAAAGGTGTTCATAATAGCCTTGAATGGTCTTTTGTGTTTCTGTCGTATTGGTTGTAATATCTCCCATTTTGTTTCTAACTGAGCTTATTTGGATCTTCTCTCTTCTTTTCATGGTTAATCTCACTAATGGTCTATCCATTTTCTTTCTCTTGTCAATGGACCAGGTTTTCATTTCATTTATCTTTGGTATTGTTTTTTGTTTGTTTGAATGTCATTTAGTTCTGCTCTCATCTTGGTTGTTTCTTTTCTTTTGCTGGGTTTGGGTTTGGTTTGTTCAGGCTTCTCTAGTTCCTTGAGATGTGACCTTAGATTGTCTATTTGTACTCCTTCAGATTTTTTGATGTAGGCATTTAATCCTGTGAACTTTTCTCTTTGAACTGCTTTTGCTGTATCACAGAAGTTTTGATAGGTTGTGTCACTATTATCATTCATTTCAAATAACTTTTAAATTTCTATCTTGATTCCATTGCTGATGCAAAGATCATTCAGGAGCAGATTATTTAATTTCCATTATATTTGCATAGTTTTGAGGGTTCCTTTTGGAGTTGATTTCCAATTTTATTCCACTGTGGTCTGACAGAGTACTTGATATAACTTTGATTTTCTTAAATTTATCGAGACTTGATTTTTGGCCTGTGTTCCATGTTCTGACAAGTAGAATATATATTTCACAGTTGTTGAGTAGAATGTGCTGTAAATATTTGTTAAGTCCATTTATTCTAGTGTATAATTTCTTTATTTTCTGTCTTGATGCTTTCTAGTTCTGTCAGTGGAGTATTGAAGCCCCCCACTATTATTGTGTTCCTGTCTATTTCATTTCTTACATCTAGCAGTGATTGTCTTATAAATTTGGGAACTCCAGTGTTAGGTGCATATATATTTAGGATTGTAATATTTTCCTGCTGGACTAGTCCTTTTATTGTTATGTAATGTCCCTCTTTGTCTTTTAAAACTATTCTTGCTTTAAAGTCTGTTTTGTCTGATATAAGAATAGTTACTCCTGCTCAATTTTGTGTCCATTTGAATGCAATATATTTTTCCACCCCTTTACCTTAAGTTTATGTTAGTCCTTATGTGTTAGGCAAGTCTCTTAAAGACAGCAGATACTTGGTTGGTGAATTCTTATTCATTCTGACACTCTGGATCTTGTAAGTGGAGCGTTTAGGCCATTTACTTTTAATGTCAGTATTGAGATATGAGGTACTATTCTATTCATTGTGCTAGTTGTTGACTGAATAGCTTGGTTTTTTTTTTTTCATTGTGTTATTGTTTCATAGGTCCTGTGAGATTTATGTTTTAAGAAGTTTCTATTTTGGTGTATTTTGAGGTTTTGTTTCAAGATTTAGAATTTCTTTTAGCAGTTCTTATGGTGCTGACTTTGTAGTGGCAAATTCTCTTGGTAGTGATACATTCAGCATTTGCTTGTCTGAAAAAGACTTTATCTTCCCTTCATATATGAAGCTTAGTTTTGCCAGATACAAAATTCTTGGCTGATAATTATTCTTTTAAGGAGGCTAAAGTAAGGATAATTACTTAGTTTAAGGATATGAAAGATAGGACCCCAATCCCTTCTAGCTTGTAGGATTTCTGCTGTGGAATCTGCTGTTAATCTTACAGGTTTTCCTTTATAGGTTACCTGATGCTTTTGCCTCACAGCTCTTAAGATTCATTCCTTCATCTTGACTTTAGATAACCTGATGGTTTAGATTACCTAAACCTGTGTGTTTAGGTAATTATCTTTTTGCAATGAATTTCCTGGGTGTTCTTTGAGTTCCTCAGGAACACAAATTATTCTTAGGTTTGGTCATTTAACATAATCCCAAATTGGCTGGAGGCTTTGTTCATTAAAAAATTTTTTTTTCTTTGTCTGTGTTAGATTGGGTTAATTCAACAGCATTGTCTTTGAGCTCTGAGGTTCTTTCTTCTACTTGTTCAATTCTCTTGTTAAAACTTTTCAGTGTATTTTGCATTTCTCTAAGCATGTCTGTTATTTCCAGAAGTTCTTATTGTTTTTTATTTATAATATCTATTTCTTTACAGTATTTTTGTCCATATCTTGTATTATTTTAAAAATTTCTTTAAGTTGGTTTTCACCTTTCTCTGGTGCCTACTTGAGTAGCTTAATAATCAACCTTCTGAATTCTTTTTCTGGCAATTCAGAGATTTCTTCTTGGTTTGGATCCATTACTGGTGAGCTAGTGTGATCTTTTGGTGGTGTGATAGAACTTTGTTTAATTATATTGCCAGAATTGTTTTTCTGGTTCTTTCTCATTTGGGTCAATTATGTCAGAGGAAAGGTCTAGGACTCAAGGGCTGCTGTTCACATTCTTTTGTCCCACAGGGTGATCCTTTGATGTGGTGCTCTCCCCTTTCCCCTACAGATGGGGCTTCCCAAGAGCTGAACTGCAGTGATTGTTATTGCTTTTCTGGGTAGAGCCACCTAGTGGACCTACCAGGCTCCAGGCTGGTACTGGGGAGTGTCTGCAAAGAGTCCTGTGTTGTGATCTATTTTCAGGTCTCTCAACCACGGATACGAGCACCTACGCCAGTGGAGGTAGCAGGGCAGTGAAGTGGATTCTGTGAGAGTCCTTGGTTGTAGTTTTGTTTAGTGCACAGGTTTTCTCAAATGCTGGTTATGCTAACAGTGAAGTTGTCACATGGACAGACTCAGGACCTCTGGTTAGCCAGGACGTTACAAGTGGTGGAATTAGCTGTTGTTTTCTCCTTCCTTGGAGCAGGGCTGTTTTGTTATGAGTTGCTATAATGGCTTGACTTGATTGGCCTCCAGCCAGAAGGTGGCGATTTCAAGAGAGCATCAGCTGCAGCAGTACAGGGGGAATACAAGCTTGCCCTAAGGTCACCTGGATAAGTATTTGGGTTTCTCAGATGATGGGCAGGGCCATAGGGCTCCCACAAGATTATGTCTTTTGTCTTCAGCTACCAGGGCTGGCAGAAAAAGACCATCAGGTGGGGGCAGAGTTGAGCATGTCTGAGCTCAGACTATCCTTGGGCAGGGCTTGCTGTGGCAACTGTGGGGTATGGGGGTGTGGTTCTTAGGCCAATGGAGTTATGTTCCCAGGGGGATTATGGCTGCCTCTGCTGCTTTATACAGGTAGCCAGGGAAGTGGGGAAAAGTCAGTGGTGACAGGCCTCTCCCCACTCCCACACAGCCAGCAAGGCCAGTCTCACTCCTGTCATGCTCCCCAAAGAGCCAAATTTATATCCAAGCCTCTGGTATGCAGGGCTGGGATGTTGCCCTGGGATACTAGCCTCTCTGCTAAGAAGGCAAGCAGGGCTTTCAGGCCTCACCCCTCCCTGCCTGCTGTGGCTTCTGTGCTCATATCTGCACTTTCTATTCATCTCCACAGATCCTGACCAGGACAATTCGTACTCAGTCAAAATTATTACAAAGTTCAGCTGGAAGTTTCCTTCTCCCTGTGGCCCTTTCCCAATCCCACTGGCAGCCCTCCCCAAGGAACCCTGTGAGATAAAGTCAGAAATGACTTCCCTGGACTTCCTGGGGGACCAGGAGTGCCTGTAGGGCTCTTCCCACTGCTTCTTCTACTTTTGTATTTTGCTTGGCTCTCTAAATTCATTTCAGCTCTAGGTAAAGTTAAATTCTTCTCCTGTTATTTGGATTTTCAGGTTTCCCCAGTGAAGATGTGTGTTCAGAGGTAGACTTTCCCCCTCTCACACTTTAGACACTCACAGTTTTTCAGCTATTTCACAGAGTTTGCAGTGGCAAGCCACTTCTTTCAAAGGGCTGGTGAACTCTTTCAGTTTTCCTGGTATGTTCCTACAGCGGTTCTTGGAACAAAAGTTCATGATGTGAGTCTCCACACATGTTCATCTGAGTGAGAGTTGCAAGTTAGTCCTGCCTCCTAGCTGCCATCCCCTGCCCCAGGGTAATTATTAATAGCATCTTCTTTTATTTTCCAATGGTTCTCAGTAGATCACATAGTGATCTACCTGTTATAATACTTCAATTGCCTGTGTTCTTTGTATCTCCTGCTGGATGACAAGCCAAACACTTAGTAGGAACTTAATAACTTTGTTGAATGAGTGAAGCATTGAGTAGAACTAGAAGTCTTCTGTGAAATAAACTTAGTACACTTAACCTTTTAGAGCCTGTCATCAATCCACATTGGCCTCCTTATCTCCTTTCAGCCTGTAAGAGCTGAGAAACCAGACACAGTTTCATCCAGTCTGTGACTAAGTCCACATCCTTTAGATACAAGGAAGTGGTGGGGATGCTAAGGTTGGGTGGATTGTGTTG
Organism: Gorilla gorilla gorilla; assembly: GCF_029281585.2. Lineage (NCBI taxonomy): Eukaryota > Metazoa > Chordata > Mammalia > Primates > Hominidae > Gorilla > Gorilla gorilla. The sequence goes on along the minus strand of NC_073224.2, from coordinate 96,219,387 downwards.
CTATATCACCCTCTTGTGGCTGGTGTGTGAAACTCATCACGAAATCCTTTCTGTGGTATAAGTAGTTCTATAAATCTCAACCGAGATCTCATTTTGGTTTCAGGTTAGATTTGGTCATCACTATTTTTTAAAAAGTTTCCCGGGTAATTCTAATATTTAGGTAACCTTGGGTGTTATTGGCAGGTTTGGGCCATGCTTAAGTGACCAGGTGGCCACCTTTGACAGATCTACTTCTTGGTATATAGAAGTGTATTTAGTTTTCTCAGAGCTCACCAGGGGGTCAGCATATCTCTAGATCAGTGCTTCTCAACTGGGGGAGATTTTGCCAAGCAGGGGACATTTGGTAGTGTTTGGAGACACTTGATTGTCACAATCAAGGACAGGGCATGTGCCATACACCCAGTGGGCAGAGGCCAGGGATGCTGTTAAACACCCTACAGTGCACAGGACAGCCCCATGACAAAAAAATTATCCAGCCCCAAATGTCAATAGTGTGGCAGCTGAGAAACCCTGCTCTAGATTTTGTCCACAAGGGGAATTTGGCAGAGTTCAGGGAAGGGAATTACTCTGGCAGTGACAAAAATTAAACAATCCTTTCAACACAGTTCTCCATGTGGAGGGTGGTTCCTGACCTTTGGTGAAGGGGATGCCAAGCTAACCCTTGTCCACCTCCAGGAAAGGGACAACCTCACATCCTATCTGATCAAATCTGCCTCCTTTAGCATTTCATAACTATGGCATGGAGACATAAGGCCAGGAAACACATCATGCCATACTACTGTGTTATAAATCCTTTAGGAAACACAAGACAAAAGTGCAATTTCCTTGATGGACTGGCTGTAATTTATTCATTTCCAAAAAGTAGAAACATAAACTTCAGAAGAAGAATCAATTCACAGTGGCTTCTCAGCCAGCACACACCACCCGCTGTAACAATCACATCCCCGCTGTGTGAATGGAGGAAGCGTCCTGAAGAGCCTGGGACTGTGCCCAGTTGTACTTCAGAACATCAGTCCCTTCAAACCGAGAATGGGTGTGTTCCTCCTGACTTCTCTAGAATTCAGACATGCTTGGTCAAAAGAAAACAGCATTAGAGGGGAAACACGGGGAAAACTTACTGTTTTAAGTCTGAGGAAAAGGCAAGCTCCCGCTCCCCATAGTGCCATCTGGGGGAAACTAGAGAGTGGTGAATGTATCACCAGAAGGGGTTGTTTTACCACTTGTAACCATGGTCTAGGGTGAGAGGCATAATGCCAGTGCTGTTTGGTGGGTGGCCCAAAAGACTCCCTTCCCAGTGAGGTCTTGAGCCCAGGGGTTCAGGATACTTGGAAGTGATGGCCTCTTCTTCACCCTTTGTTTCTGCCCTTCCATCAGGTAGAATTCAGCTACTGGAAAAATCCAAGTGCTGGGAACTGAGCTTCTAGAGCAATCTGAGTTGTAGTAAAGGAATGGGTGCTCATAAGCCCAGGGTTTACAAATCTTCATTAGTAGCTCCACAGTTTTGAGAGTAGACAGTGAATGAGGGTAAGGTTATACAAGGGTGGCGTAGTGGATAATTGTGAGGCTTTTTGTCTGCCTACCACCTGAATCCCACTTCTATTATTTGTAGAATTCCTTAATTCATAAGAAGTGAAAGTGGAAAATGCCAGATATTCAATTCCCAGCCTCCCTTGGAGACAGGACATGGACATGTGACCTAGGATTGGCCAGTCAATCCCAGACTTTGAATTATAAGCTAGAGACGAAAGGATGAAGAAGGGACCCTGGAGAATTCATTTTCATGGCAGACAGTGCAGCAGTAACAGTAATATCAAGTTTCCAAGTCCAGCAGAGACAGTGAGGCAGTGGTAGAGTCTGTGCCTAGTGCTGGGGACAGTGGCTGTGCATGAACAGGATCATCATCCCTGGGCTGGTTTTTAATTTTGGCTGTGCTCCCAGCCACAGCCTAGTCTCCTCTTTTCCTGCTCACTTTCAAAGCATGGTTTTGCAGAACCTTCTAGCAGTTATTGGAACCAATCAGTATCTTTTCAATAGGTTCCTTTTCTACATAAAAAAGCCAAAGCCAGCTTCTGTTGATTGCAACTAAGAACTCTGTTGAAGAAGCTGGTACCAGGAAACGAGATGCACTAAGCAACAGGCTTACAATGTGAATTGACCTCATAGAGGAGGTAAGGTACAAGGCAATAAGGACCTGAGTTTTGAGCTGGGAAGTTGGTGCCCCTTATTATGCAATGGTATGATAGTGGCTGTTTCTTACAGTACTTACCAAGTTTATATAAGAACCAATAAGAAAAAGAAGGGCTTAAATTGAAGACAGCCTGTCTGAAAGCAGAGAATAGGAAAAAACATAGGACTTTACTTAAAAAGTCTCTTTCTGCCTGCAGCTTGCAAAATAAGTTATTGAGCATTCAATGATTTGAAGCTGTTAGACCAAAATAACTTAATTTTCTACTAGAGGATAAATTTAGTGTGAGGAGAGGTATGCAGGGAGTAGAAAGTGCCTAGGAAAGACCTTGACCTGCAATACCCCTTGAAGCCCTGGATATAAGAGGTCCAGAATCTGGTCACAGAGAGTCTTAGCTGAGGTTCCAGGTTTGTTGTTCAAGGGAATCAACAGAGAACTGGGATTTAAACATCATTTTGAGAAGTGAAAAATCACCATGGGACAAGTTCCTCTGAGTATTCCAAGCTCCTTTGTAACAGCACCATCAAACATTTGCTACTTTTTTCTTTAAAACTGAATGCCATTTGCACAGAACTGTACTTTTAAGGCTCTTACATGGTTTCCAGTCCACTGTTCAAAACTCAGAGATCTCAAAATCATTCTTTCTGTTTATTGACTTTTTAGCTTCTGGGTTTTGCAAATAAAATAATATTCTTAGCTTCCTTTATACAATAATATCAGAGTGTTCTATGTATAATAAGAAATTCACCCTTCAGCCTCTATTCACTCTTTATCCTGAGAGAGAAACTGAGGCACAGAGGCTTGATCAGGTCTGCAGGTTATCATGATCAGCTCCCAGAACAAAGTAAAGATAGCCAAAATGTAAACTTTTCCAGACTTTGTGACTGGTGGTCCAGTGTGTGAGATAGGTACTCAGATGTCCTGGCTTTCAATCTGATTTTTATTATCCAGTTCCAGCCAAGAGCAAGATGCCCAAAGTCTGAACTCACATTACTGTCCATTTCATCTGCTACAACACAAAGATGGAACGCTGTTATCAAGTAACGCTCTGTTCTGCGCCTGCAGCCACTGCACAGCAAGCTAAATTCTTGGGAAGCCTCACTTCCTTGTTCATTTCACAGATGTATGTGGAAGAAACATCACCAGGGAGTTGATCTGAGAAGGGTACAGACGTGCAGTATGTCTGTCAGAGGAAACTTGGGGCCTGCGGCCAAGTTCAGTGTTCATTTTGGTTTTTCCATTTTCCTTCAGAAAGTCCCTTTGTTGGGTCTCTGATGTCAGCTCTCTGGAAGTGTCACACTAGCATAGACTGTGATGGAATTTGTTTCCTGGGGACAAAGCAGAAGTCTGTGAGTAGAGGGACTGGGTACTCACTTCACAGAATGCAAATGAAAACAGCACTGCTGAGGAAAAGGAAAGGGTCTTAGAGATCATGGCTTGTGCAGGGTCTGTCACAGACAAGGCCTTGCTGGGACAGCACTAGGGTTCCCACACTGCTTCTCCACCTGCAACAAGGGCCACAGCTCCCTTCCAAGCATAAGCATGCCATTATGGGGAGCATGATCTGAGGACCAGCACTCAGTGCCCTGTCTCCCTCTTTGCCCTCTCCCCTTCCATCCCCTTGTAAGGAAAACCATTTGTTTTGCTGTTACATATGGGTCACAATCTGGGAAGCCAAGAGAGTTGTAAATTATTGAGTTTTTAAAAAGTCTAGTGGGACTCAAAGGGAGAAGAGAAAAGTATTGGCAGGAGAGAGGAAGGGGAGAAGAGGGTTATGCGCAAAGATCTCTCATGTCAAAGAAACAAAGAAAATAGAATTTAAGGGTTTTGCCATAAAATGTTAGCTATAGCATACTGTTTTTGTCCTTAAGTAAACTTCATTAAAAATCTATATATTTTTTGAAGCTTTGAAGTCAGGTTTATATTTTTTACTTCCTTCTTAGATATGACAGTGAAGTGAGAATGGACCTCAAGTTGAAGATCGATTTCATCTTGAAATAGGGCACCTGCCCAGGCATTTCTGGATGAGTGTGTGTGCGGTAGGAGCTTTGAAAAATAAGGTGGATGCAGGCATTTGTGCGACCTTTGTGCCTCTATCATCCTGGGCTCTCTTCTGAAAGAGCCCAAATGGAGCAAAGATTTCAGTCCAGAATTTATTTCTATTCATTCAGTAAAGGAAAGATTCCTGTCAGAAGTAAACTTAGTCCCTGCTGATCTTGCAATAGGGTAGAATATGCAAGTCTCATTTTGAGCTGCACCCCGTATTCTCTTCTAGGCTTAACACCTATGCAGAGCTCCACCCCTAAATATTCTGATTAAATGGGGCTGCACAGAGTCTAGGCATGAGCATTTTTACAACGCTTCCCTGGTGATTCTGTTTTGTAGCTGGAGTTGAGAACTCCTGGACTCCAGCTGCTGTTCTTAAACTTGAGTGTGTATCAGAATTACCTGGGGTGTGGGTTTTTTTAAATATGTAGGTCCATGGCTACTCTCCATAGACATTTTCATTTAACAGAATCCTAGGTAGAAGGCCCTAGGAATCTTTATTTTTAACAAGTATGCTGGCTGATTCTGATGTGGTCCTTGGACAACTCTCAGGGAAACACTGGCCAGCAGGGGGTTAGCAGTGGCCCCGTGTGAGCAGGTATTGGGGGCTTCATGGAAACTGGAAAACCAAAGCCACACAGACTCCTTTTTGTCTGCATGCTGTGGCCTGCCTTCCCCAGTCCAGGACTCATCAATCTGTTTCATTTAATTTGTTTTTGTTTTAATTTTTTTTTTTTTTTACTTTTATTTTAAGTTCAGGCGTACATGTGCTGGTTTGTTACATAGGTAAACTTGTGTCATGAGGATTTATTATACACATTATTTTGTTACCTAGGTATGAAGCCTAGTGCCCAATAGCTATTTTCCCTGATCCTCTCCCTCCTCCCACCCTAAAAAAGAAAAAAACTTCCTCATTTTCCCCTCCTTCATGTATTCCCTCTCTACGGAGAGTAGGCAGAGAGATGCCTCACCTGGACAGACTCTGGGACAGGCTCTGTGGCAGCAACATATATGGTGGTGCAAGGGTCCTGAGCTGGGAAGGAGTCAAGTTTCTTCTGAAGAGGCTACAAGAGAAGCAAAGAAAGCAGATTAGCTGAACAGAGAGAGCTAGTTCTCACCCAACTCTCCGATAGAGAAGCACAGACTCAAGAAGCCTTGAGGCAGAAAGTTCCTTTGAGTCATTTGGTCCAGCCTCCTTCTCAGGTGGGAATTCTCCCCCAAAGTCTCTGGAACTCAATTCCCCAGGCTTTGCTTGGACTCCCCAAGTGGCGTCTTGGGGTGCACAACCTCCCAAGGCAGCCTCATCCATTGTCAGTGCTTCCCAGATGTTTTAAATGTCTTCCTCACAAGAAACTGAAATTGGTGTGGCTCTTACAGGGGCAGCTGGAGGGGACAGAATAGCAACAGAATTTAGTCCGTCTCACTCATATCACCGGCTACATGCAGAGTTCTTGCATCCTACACTGCCATTCCTACTCTTCCTCCTCCTCACATATGTCTTCTCATTTGCCTCACAACCACTCTATGTGTTAAATACTGTTGTTACTCACACTTCACTGATGATGAAGCTACAGCTCAGAAAGATCAAATGTTTTCCTAATGTGTACATGCAAGAAGTGTCAAAGCCAGGAGTCCCCTGCCTTAAGCTCTTTTAACTTAAGGTGCATGTCCTTTTTATCACTATTCTTTTTTGGTCACTCAACTTATAATGACCTATCCCTTACTTAAATTCCTCAGGTATTTAAAGTCTAATTTACACTTTATGGCACTCTATGCTATATTTAAAACATTCTGATATATTTATGTGTTGTTTCTCCAGTCTATACATTCCTTGAGAAATAAGCTATATATTTTTGTACTCCCCACAGAACAGTATTGGACACATAAAAATAAACTCTTCAGTTGATATTTGTTGATGTTACTTTGAACGAATTAAAATCCACAATTCCTGGACAAAGACCTCAAAATAAATTGAGACCACATCCTTGTAAGATGCAGATGCCATCACTTACAATAGGGAAGTCATTAATTGAACACATTTCGGGGACACTGGTTATGGGATAATGCTGCTGTCCACTCTCCCTGGGTAGAGAGCCAGACTTGAAGCCACACCACATGTGTTTTAATGCGAGAAAACTTGGAATTTTATCATGTGATGGAAGGGTTAAGGAATTAGGAAAGTTTATTGGAGGAAAAAGAGATGGGACATAATTTTTCTCTTCATATATTTGATGAATTGCCATATAGAAAAGGAATTCAATTTGCCTATAAAGTATCTCAGGTTTAAACCAAGATTCGGATTTGGGGAAAATATTTTGATTCAATATAATGAAGATCTTTCTAATAGTAAAAGATGTTCAAATGTGGGATGAATTGCCTTGGCAGGCAATGAGCTCCTATAGTTATAAGTGCTTGGGCATGGTCTAGACCAGTGCTGCTGACTTTTATTATGCATATGAATTACTTGGGGATCTTGTTAAAGGGTTGATTCTATTTTGGAAGATCTGGAGCAGGGCCTGATTCTGCATTTCTAATAAAGTCCCAGGTGATGCTGATGCTGCTTGTTCACAAACTATATTTCAGTAAAAAGGAGCTAGGCAACACTTTGGAAGTAATGTTGTAGCAGATAATTCAAGCAGTAATTGGGTGGTTCAGATAGATGACTTTCAAGATCCCATACAATTCTTAAATACATTTTGAAGAAATTTTGAGTTTAAGAAAGAATTTCTTGCAGTGATGAGATAAAGAGGCTATCAAAACAGTTTATTAAGAGACCTTTGGCCGGACGTGGTGGCTCACGCCTGTAATCCCAGCACTTTGGGAGGCTGAGGTGGGTGGATCACGAGGTCAGGAGATCGAGACCATCCTGGCCAACATAGTGAAACCCCATCTCTACTAAAAATACAAAAATTAGCCAGGAATGATGGTGCATGCCCGTAATCCCAGCTACTCAGGAGGCGGAGGCAGGAGAATCCCTTGAACCAGGGAGTTGGAGGTTGCAGTGAGCTGAGATGGCGCCACAGCACTCTAGCCTGGCGACAGAGTGAGACTCCGCCTCACAAAAAAAAAAAAAAAAAAAAAAAAGAGAGACCTTTATCAACAGATGCAACCTCTGCTGGTCTTCCTGTTTGGGAGAACTTTAGCATAACCTGACCTAGAGGCAGAAGGAGGCAAATAACTTACATTTTTAACATTAATTCAGAAGTTTTAGAAAGGAGAAAAATATGTAAAAGAAGTCACCCATGGTCCTATTAAGACTCTGTGTGTGCTTAAATGTTCGCTTCAGGATTTTTATCCAGGCATAGGGAATTATTTTAAACATAAATATAATAAGTTAGTATATTTTTGTATCTTGTTGTCTTCTGTTAGGACCACTGATTTGTACATCTTTAGGGAGCATCGTTTACAAGCAACTCCAGGGGCATTATTTTCACATAATTTTTGTGAATGGTGGCCACTGGAATTAATTCTGCAAGATACTAGCTCTGATAAGTCCTAGAAGAGTTCCTAGCACATAGTAAACATTTGTTAAGTGATTTTCATGTTATTATATTCTTTATAAGATTATTTTATAGCCATTAAAAATAAGAATAAAGGCATTGTTAGTTTTTAAATAATTGTCTACATTATTACAGTCTTTATAATGATATAATAAAGACATCGCAAATATGAACAAAGAAAATTGTGAAAATGTGGGTAAGTCTAATTATCTATTTTTATATATAAAACAATAATAATTATGTCTTGTGTGTTTAAAATATATATGAAATTCAAATAATGACAAAACGGTCACTTAAATCAAGAGGTGAAATTATTGTGGACTTAAAGTATTATGCAGGAGGGAAGTAAACCTTAGACTTCGGTAAGTCAAAGTTGTATTTTATAATTTCTGGGGTAGCCACTAAAAAGACAGAAAAAAGTTGTTCACTAATATGTAGAGGAGAAAATTGAATAATAAAAATATAACTTAAAAAAATTTCCACCAAAGAAACCCCAGTCTCAGATAGCTTTACTAGCAATTTCTACCAAATATTTAAGGGGAGAAATAAGACATCCTACCCAAATATCGCAGAGAATAACAAAAAGGAAATGCACCCTGTGGTGGGTTGAACTGTGGCCCCAAAAGATATCTCCAGGCAGAATTTCAAAATGTGACTTTATTTGAATAAAGGTCTTCACAGATGTCAAGATAAGGATTTCAAAATAAGGTCATCCTGGATTAGAATAAGTCCTAAGTCTGATGACGAGTGTCCTTACAAGAGATGGAAAAGAAGAAGACACAGAGAGGGAGGTCATGTGAAGATGAAGGCAAAAATTGCAGATACACAACTACAAGCCAACAAATGCCACGGAGGGCCTGGAGCCACCAGATGCTGGAAGAGGCAAAGAGGATTTTCTCATAAAGCCTCCAGAGGGAGTGTGGCCCTGAGGATGTGCCTCCTTGATTTTGGACTTCTGACCTCCAGAACTGTTAGAGAATAAATTTCTGTTGTTTTAAGCCACCAAGTTTCCAGTAATTTGTTAAGGCAGCCCTAGGAAACTAACATATACCCCAACTCCTTTTGTGAATTAGCATAAATCTTTATATCAAAACCCCACTGGTTGGGCATGACTACCCAGGTCCCTTCCAGTTCTTAAAGTCTGAATTTTTAACAGGAGAGCGACGAACTTTACCATGATGTGGGTATTAGGGAGAGTAGCTGTGTGTCATTTTGAGATCAATCTGAGGCTTGTGATTAAAGAAGAGTCCAGGAAGAACTCTGTTACTTATTTTTTTAAGGACATTTGAAATATTTCTACCTCAACTTGTATCCCAGTTAGATATATTCACAAGAATGCTATATACCAGCCACTGCAGTGCCTTCTTAAAAAAAAAAAGGCATTATACAAGAGAATTACAGGCCAATTTCACTCAGAAACATAAGTGGAAAACCAAACTCTTAACAAAATATTAGCAAATAAAATCCAGTAATGCTTAAAAAGGACTAGACTAAATTGGTCTACAACAAAATTAAGACCTTCTCTTTATCAGTAGGTATCTCTGAGAAATTCCAAAGGCAAGCTACAGATGGGTGAAGGTATTTGCTAACATATCTGCCAAAGGGCACATATCCAAAATATATGAAAAGCATATACTAGTCCATAAAAGAAAGACTAAACCTCAAAGGGAAACGGGCAAGAGATTAAATGGGCACTTTAAGAAAGAATTTTAATATGGCCAATAAACATATGAAAAGTTGTTCAACTTCCTTAATAATTACAGAGATGTGGAATAAAAGCATAATAAGACACATCCAACAGTAGGACTAAAATTAGACTGTTAATACCAAGTTTTCGTTAGAATGCATAGCAATTGAGGCCAGGAGTGGTGGCTCATGCCTGTAATCCCAGCACTTTGGGATGCTGAGGCGGGCAGATCTCCTGAGATCAGGAGTTCGAGACCACCCTGGCCAACATGGTGAAATCCTGTCTCTACTAAAAATACAACAATAAGCCGGGTGTGGTGGTGTGCACCTGTAATCCCAGTTGCTTGGGAGGCCGAGACAGGAGAATGGCTTGAACCCAGGAGGCGGAGGTTGCAGTGAGACAAGATCATGCCACTGCACCCCAGCCTAGGCAACAGAGTGAAACTCTGTCTCAAAAAATAAAAATAAAAAAAAAAGGCATAGCAATTGAGACTCTCATATGTAGCTGATAGAAAAGTAAATGGATACGCCCACTTTGAAAAACAGCTCGGCCTTATCTAGTCAATTTGGAGATACGCATACTCTACGATTCAGCAATTCTACTTCTAGGTATATCTAGGTATATACCCAACAAAAATATGTGCACATGTCCACTTAACAGCTTGCATATGAATGTTCACAGCTGCAACTTTCATAATAGCCTCAAACTGGAAATAACCCACATGTCCATCAATAGTCAACTGGATAAATAAACTCTAGTATATTCATACATTTATATTCTATGAAGCAATGAAAAAGAATGCATTATATCTAAATTCAAAGACATGTACGAATCTCATAAAGATAATACTGAGCAAAATAAATCAGAAATGAGAGAAAAAAGAATAAAGAATTCAATTTTTATAAAGTTCAAAAATAAAAAAGGAAAAAGCTAACCTATTTTTCTAGAAGTCAGGATAGTGGTTATCTTTGGGGAGGAGAGAGGAAGTAATGATTGGGAAGTGGCACAGGAGGCCTTCAGGAAGTACGGGCAATGTTCTAGTCTTTGATCTGAGTGGTAGTTTTATGGTATTAGAAGACTCAATACTGAGGCCAGGCACAGTGGCTCACATCTGTAATCCCAGCACTTTGGGAGGCTGAGGTGGGCAGATCACTTGAGGTTAGTAGTTTGAGACCAGCCTGGCCAACATGGTGAAACCCCATCTCTACTAAAGATACAAAAATTAGCCGAGTGTGGTGGCAGGTGCCTGTAATCTCAGCTACTTGGAAGGCTGAGGCAGGAGAATCACTTGAACCCAGGAGGCGGAGGTTGTAGTGAGCCCAGATCACACCACTGCACTCCAGCCTGGGCGATAAAGCAAGACTCTGTCAAAAAACAAAAAACAAAAAACAAAAAACACGCAACACTGAAAAATGTAATTTCTCCTCATATAGATCTGTAGACTCAATACAATTCTAATAATTTTTTTTCTTTTTGTGGTACTTGATAAGTTGATTCTAAAATACATATGAAAGTACAAAGGAACAAGAATAGCCAAAAACTTTTGCAGAAAAACAAATTAGGAAGACTTGCTTTACCAAATATCGAGATATGTGTGTTTAAGGGTAATTCACTGAGCTGACATTAATGTGTTGTGTACTTTTTTGGTCAGAGTTGATCCTTACGGAGGAGTGGGTATGCATGAGTGTGTGTATGTGAGAGTGTGTGTATGTGAGTGTGTGTGTGTGTGTGTGTGTAAAATGGAGGAGAGGACTAAAAGTGTGATTAGAAGCAGCTGGAAGTAGCAGAGGAGGTGGACGTTAGTCCCCTCGAGTGTTTGCAAAGTAAGACATGCCTGCCCAGCACTCTCCTAGGTGTATAGTGGCTACAAATAGAGTAGAGAACAGACTCCAGTCCTCAAAGACTTTCAGTCTTGCAGGTCAGCTCAGACTTAAATGTAGAACTGGGAGGACGGTCCTGAACTGATGAATGCCACTGAATTTTAAATTTTATTTAATTCAAATTAATTTAAATTTAAAAAGCTACATGTGACTAGTGACTACCATATGTCATGCTTCACAGTAAAAAAGAGGGATGCTAGCAGCATAGGATAGAGTAGTGAGGGAAGACACTATGGTAAAGATGAACCTGGTTACCTAAACTAAACAGGCAGATGAGAGCGTGGGGTGAAAGGGTTACTCTTGGGATTCTCATCTATTTAAACGGAGTTTAGCTGGGGGAAGGATGGAGCTGGGTTGTGTAATAAGCCCTCCAGGCCACTAGGGGACAGCAGAAATAAGAACTTTGTTCAAGAGTCCATCTCCGGGTTCTCAGAAGTGCATTTGCTGTCTTTTCATGCAATTTTCTAAGGTACTATCAAAACCGTCTTTACCTTCACATCCTTTACTCAAGAATTTGCCTCTTCCTACACCCCAAATGGCCAGATTCTGGCCTATACAATACCAAGAATTGCCGTCATGTTGAAAAACTACAGTGTCTCTACATCTAACCACGATCCTTTTAGCGTCTCTATCCCTTCCTTCAAGCATATCTGCTTCTCAACTTCACCATGCATCCAGTTTTTCCATCCTTCACTTCTTAGTCCAGTGATCACTCTATCACAGTTTTCTTTCTTCCATCTCATCTTTCATCTCTTTAACCACACTCTAGCTAGAATTTTGAAGATCCTACCTTCCTTGTCACTTTTGCACTTAGTAAATCCTAAACTTAGATCAGTCCAACATGTCACACAATAGCTTTTCCAAACCTTCTCCTGTCTCCTCAAGCCTGCACTCTTTTCCCTAGAAAAGGAAATAATTGAGTAACATGGAACCCTAGACTGCTACAATGCCAGAGCTGGAAAGAGTCATACAGTATGTATTTCCAGCTTCTTCATTTTTTTCCTATGAAGAATCATGACCAGAAAATTATCCAGTGTTGCCCATTATTTCAAACACTGACGTTTAGTGACCTTTAGGAGAACTCTTGTTCTTGACTCCTGTTCCCTACTTTCCTCTACTTTGGATGGAAAATTGTGAATGTCCAACAGGCAAGGTAGACTGGCCAGGAATCCTCTAGGAAACATGACAGGTTCATCTCAAACAAAATGTAGAACTTACACCTGGTTTCTGGACTTGGGCATAGATCGTAAGGCTTTTTTTTTCCACTGTTGTCTGGTAATGGTTCGTTTTACCTGGTGAAAAGAAACCATAATGGTTATCTCCCTCTGGTCCCCAGCAGGAGCTCCTTACTCAGACCTGTCTGGTCTTTACTGTCCTTTGCATACCCACTTTCCCCAAGGGCACAATGGAAATAAAGCCCTGAGTCCCAGCCCCCCCTGCGCGTTTGTCATATTGTCTTAGGTTAGTTACTTGATCACTCTAGGCCTATCTGTGAAATGGGATTTGAAATACCTGCCTTATGGGGCTGTTGTGATAATTAAATGAGATACCACTTGTAAAGTGTTTAGAACATTGCCTGGTGCATAACAAATGCCCAATACGCATTAGGTGTTTTTCTCATTGGTGTACCATTCAATTACTTTAATCTCTGTTGCTCAATGTGCATACCTGGTCTCCTAATAGGATTCTAAGTTCTTTGAGGGCAGGGCTAGTTGTTTATACCTCTTTTGTATTTTCCAGCTGGTAGTATGTTGCTTCACTCGCAGCTTTCTCACCTCCCTATTTCTGGGGGAATTGATGTGTGGGAGGTAAGGGTGGGGGGACGTGTAAGAGGGATGTTCCACCTGGGACTATTTAGAAAATAAAGCAACAACGTCATTCTGTTGCCCACCATCTGGAAATTTTGCTCAGGGCCTAGGGTCTCTGGAAATTAATAAGTTGCAGAATATTTTAATTTTTAGCCAATTTTAAAAAGCTTTCTTTTTAAATTATAGGAGTAATTTATTCTCATCATAAAATAAAAATTGTGAAGAAATATATAAAGTATAAAGTATAAATCCCCTTCTCCCATTAACCAACCCAATTTCATTCCCAAAAGAAACCGTATTTTTCAATACCTGTGAAAAGAAGTGGGGAAAAAAAAGAAGAAACCATTTTTAAAAGTTTGATGTATATCCCTGTAGATCAGCTCTGTGCAACAGAACTTTCTGAGATGATGGAAATGTTCCATATCTGCAGTGTCTAATACAGCTTACAGACACGGGGCTATGGAGCACCTGAACTGTGACTAATGTCACTGAATTTTAAATTTTATTTAATTCAAATTAATTTAAATTTAAAAAGCCACATGTGGCTAGTGACTACCATATTAGACAATGCAGTTTTGGATATTTGCTATACTTATATAGACTTTTTTTCACACAAGAGGTGTCATTCTGCACACACTTCTCTGTAACTTGATCTTTTCACTTAAAATGTCTTGAGGACATTTTTCATGTTAGCACAGTAGACCTATCTCATTCTTTCTAAAGTTGCACAGTATCCTTTGTATACATCATGCAGCAGTAAGGATGGTGGGAAAGTGGCAGACTGAAGGATGGAGGTTTATTATGGGATTATTGCAAATCCAGGCAGAGGCAATGGAGGCTAGACCCAGAAAATCACAGCCTTTAAGGTAGACTTATTTTAACACCAGTTAATTTATTCTCTTAAAAAACTGGGCTGGGCACAGTGGCTCACGCCTGTAATCCCAGCACTATGGGAGGCCGAGGTGGGCAGATCACGAGGTCAGGAGTTTGAGACCAGCCTGGCCAACATGGGGAAACCCTGTCTCTACTAAAAATACAAAAATTAGCCAGGCATGGTGGCACGCACTTATAATTTCAGCTACTCAGGAGGCTGAGACAGAAGAACTGCTTGAGCCCAGGAGACAGAGGTTGCAGTGAGCCGAGATCATGCCATTGCACTCCAGCCTGAGTGACAGAGCAAGAATCTGTCTCAAAAAAAAAAAAAAGAAAAGAAAAAAAAGGCACATCTCTGAGGAAATAGCATTTTTAGGAGAGGCACATTTTTCTTTGGAAGGGAAAGGCCCAGTGTGTATGTGGTGAGCATGGTGGAATGTGCTGCGTGAGGGTGTGAGTCTTGGGGAGGAAATGGGGGCAGACACTGATGAAGTTCCAGGAATTCAAGGAAAGTCAACATGGGATTTTTTATGTGTGGGTATGAGCACGGTGTGCCTAGTGGTTTCAACTTCGCTTTTTTGGTCAGAGTTGATCCTGACTGAGGAGTGTGCATGAGTGCGTGTGTGTGTGTGTGTGTGTGTGTAAAATGGAGGAGAGGACTCAAGAAGCAGTTGGAGGTAGCAGAGGAGGTTCAAGTTAGTCCCCACGAGTGTTTGCAAAGTAAGACATGCCTGCCCAGCACTCTCCTAGGTGCTGTAGTGGCTACAAATAGAGTAGAGAACAGACTACAGTCCTCAAAGACTTTCAGTCTTGCAGGTCAGCTCAGAGTTAAATGTAGAACTGGAAGGACAGTCCTAAATGGTCAGACAGATGGAAGAGGTGAGGTTGATTGTTGCTGCTTAAAAGGACCATTGGACCAAGATAATTTAGTCTCAGGTTATTTTCCCCAGTGCAAGAACAGGTTTTTAGGAGTAAGCTTAACTCGGCTCCAAGTCAGCAAGGTCTTAGGCTCTAAGGAAAAAGTCTTGGCCTTAAAATTAGGACATCTACATTGTAGCCATCATTAGCTGTGTGGCATTGGACAAATCACGTCATCTCAATGGGTCTTTTCTCTTACCATAACTGTAAAATGAGGGCATAGAGTATCTAATATCCTTTTCAGCTTTTACCTGAAGCATAAAGTCTTATGTTACCATGACTTAAAATATTTTCAATCTGTTCTAGGTATTGTTTCCAGATGCTTCCAGTGCAGCTTCTCCTGGCCATAGCACTTAAACAGTGCCCTTTTAATTCATCTACACTAGGAGATTTGTCTATCTGTCTATGTATCTATCTGTCCATGTACCTATCTATCTATCACCCATCGATGGGAACCACTGTGTTCAGTGTTTTCTGTGTATTGATACCAATCTCCACCACAATACCATGAAGTACATAGTATTACCCCTGTTTTGCAGATGAGAAGTTAAGTCATTTGACCACACAGCTTGTCAGTAGCAAAATCTACATCTGAATGTAAGTTTGTCTAATGCCTATACCCACATTCTTTATCAGTGTATTCTCCTGGACATGAAATTGCTGAAGAGTCCATTGAAAAGCCTTCAGCGTCAGGCTGCATTCTGATGATTATAGCATTAGAAGCTGCCAATATAATTTCTTTAGCAAGGTTTTGTGAAAGGTGCAGCAACTAAATATAAATTTTACCGCAAGTTTGAGGCAGAGTTTTGTGTGTTGCTAACTTACAAGGGACAAATGGTGAATGGGGTTGAGGTGAGGATGGGTATGTGTGTCGGGGAAGGTAATGGGGAATTGTGGGATGGGGAGCACTATTCCCTTAGAGCACAACCATGTGATAAGCCAAGTGTGGTTGAGGAAAGAGTATGGTGTAGGATCCCAGCAATTTTACTAGGTAGGTTAATGTGGATAGGTTAAGTTCAGTTTTCTCATCCTGGGTATCTCACTATTTCCTTATAGTATGAGCTAAATGTGATTGCCCTATCCCCAGCCCCATAGGCTGTCAACCTAATTTCTATCTGAATCACCCATCCCTCCCACCTGGCTAACTCTTAGATGGAGGAAATGAGACACAAGTAGGTCGCTGTGCTATGATCTAGATTTTTTTTATATAAGCAAAACCAACATCAGAGTGCTGAGGTAAGGGCTTTTCTAAGAAGGTTGCGTGTAGATGACATTGATCTACTTGAGAATGAAATCAGTCATCAGCTCAGTGTTATGAGGATCAAGTTCTATCCTTACCATGGGAAGGCAGCCGGAGCATCTCTCCTGGTCTTGGGTCAGGACATTTTGACTCCAGTATTGGTTGGTAGTAGTCAAGGTGGCTGAGGGGAGCACAATGCCCTGAGATATTGAATCATAGGGAAATTTGGAAGAGAGAACAGGTGATGGTACCTCTAGGCACTTCAACTGCAGGGGAATAATTGTGCCTTATTGGTTTCATTCTAACCCTGGTGACTTTTTGGATGAGATCCAATAATTTTCTGAATTCTGTTCCCAGTGAATACTCTTAAACCTCTTGTACACTTCTTCAGCATCCTGTGTTTACCCTGTTGGCAGTGCTAGTCACACTAAACTGAAATTATCTGAATAATGTCTCTCACATTAGAAACCTGTGGCTCTTCTATTTCTTTCCATAGCCTAGTAGAGGGGATCAAGACATGTTGAATTAGACTGAATTAAGCAAGGTCCCAGGATATGTTTATCTACTATTTTTGCAAAGGTGGCCCCATGCAGAAAGCCAAAGTGGTGAGAGCAAGTCCAAGCCTGTGGAGAGAGGTCCCCTGCTTACCACAGAGAGTGTGATAAGAATCTATTTATTACCAGACACCTACCTCTTCTTCTCAACTGTAGTATTACCACCATGATGAGAATCATGATGACACCCCCTAACAGCCCAGCATACACTGCCCATGGTTTTGTTTCTGGAAAAAAAAAGAAGTCAAAGAGCAATCTCAAAAGTATTCTGAGCTTTAAAACATCTTACATGAAAGTGGGATAATGGAGCCTCATGTTCTATTTCTGCATTCTCTCCCAAGGGAGACGTTTGTTTTCATGGTTTTAGAGGTCAGCTTTAGACCACTGAAAATTTTTGTATCTGTTTTCTTATTCTAATTTCTCTCACTATACTTTCACATTCTTAATTTCATGAAGATTTTTCTATCAAAATTCTTTATTTTTAACTCAACTACCACATGTCTAACATTAAATTATCTTCATCTCTCCTAAGTCAATCTCTCTGCCCAGTTTCTCCATCTTAAGATTGCTAATGTGTCCTGTATCCATTTTGGGTAAAGAGAATATAATGGTTCCATGTGCTGTCCCTGTGAATTCACACTATTCTCATGAGACACTGGGAGGAAGAAAGATGTACTTATCTTTTTTAAAAATAAACATAATAGTGCTATTGTTGTCCTTTCATGCAAATAACTGGGTTGAACCCAGCAGACCTGAACTGAAAGGAAAGTATTTAGTCTTTCCTCTAAATCATCTTCATGTTTAAAATTAGCCCGAGAACTAATCATCAAGGCTCAAAATCAGGAGAAAACTTTTATTGTTTTCTCTCCTTTACCCACTTTATCAAATCCTTTTGAATTAGGAGCAACACTTTGACAAACAGTGAATGAGAACTATCACCCCCAGTAAACAAGACAAGTAGCTCAATAAGATAATAATGAACAATTATTGAGCATTTGCAATGGGCCACATATTTTTAGTGCATCATGTGTACTAACATATTTAATCCTCACAATAATCTTACAAGGTAGGTACACTCATTATTCTCATTTTATGGAGAAGCAAAACAGCCTGGAGAACCTCAAGAACTAGAGCTTGGTTTAGTAGTAGAAATGTGGCTGAATACTAAAGACAGACTTCTTGGAGAGTTAGAGAGACTTATGGGCTTGGAAAAAGTTATACCGGGGTAATGAACAGTGGGGACCAAGCTGAAGCCCTAGGGTTCTAAGTAGAATATTCGCACTAAGGTTCTAAATAGAGTAACACCAGATGTTAACATTAATGTGTAAGGGAAACTTATAAGGATGATTGTGGAATAAGCCTGCCTGTTGTTGAACCTGTGAGGAATTTGTGGGGCAGAAATTGAAAGAAAAATAGTTGGGTTCCAAAGGAAAGAATCATGGTGGACACAATCAGATGTTTACAGAGTTGACCAAAGATACAGACAGTCTCAATGAATTCATAAAATGCAGCCCACAAGATCCAAAGGGGCCTCCAGCCTGATAGCTGACAAGAAGTTGCCTTCTGGGTTTGAAAAGATTCTTTTTCTCCTTAGGCCTTTCACACATCAAGTTAGCCCAAGGAATCTCACTGAACTGACTTTGCAAACACCTTGGTTATAGGTTCTATCCCCTAAATTAAATGTTTTAATTTTGCCAGATACCAACTTCAACAGTCTTATGCTCTGATTAAAAAAAAAAATTAGGAGGCAGGCAGAGAGTTCTGAATTTGTGTAAAGCATGACATTTTGAATCATTGCTGATGCTGGAGGAAGGAGCAGCTCCACTCTGAGTGACTTATGGTCACTGAGAACCCTCTGTGCAGGAGTGTGTGTGTGTGTGTGTGTGTGTATGTGTGTGTGTGTGTGTGTATGTGTGTATGTGTGTGTTTGAGACAGATTGAGTCATTCAAGGTTTATGATATCGACACTAGGAACCAGTGGAGAAATCACTCTAATACTAGGATAAGAAGCAAAGCCAATAGCCTGAACTTTGTGTTTCGTCAGCCTATGGAACTGATCCAGCAAACCATTATAGTAGCACTTACTATTTTGACTAGTTCCTCTTTCTTCTTCTATCATAGATACTTTGGGAACTTCCAGTACAACAGTTGATTTGAGAAGAAACACCCCCACCATTTATATCATTTTAAAAGATAATATTTCTCTCCAATTTCACTTGAGATTAAAAAAATAAAACCAACAGACAAAGTAGTACCTCTGAACTGGAAAATAAAAGACAAAACTGCATCAGTAATGCCTGGTGAGTCAGCCTCCTCTCCCTCGCGCCCGACGCCGGTTGCTCTGCTGCCCACCAACTCACAGAAACTAACGATGACTGGGTGCAGCACCAAGGCTTCAGGACATGACAACGCTGGCCCTCTCTATCTTTTCTAGGGTCTCTAGAGGATGAAAGCAATCTGCTACCTTTGTCCTATGACAAGCTTCTGCCAGTCCATCTAGATCTGAGAGACAAGTTGGCCATGGTCCTGAAAGATATTTCATAAACTCTAATTTTTTTCCTAATCTTTGGATACAAATATGAACCATAGACCTTTTTAACCTTAAGGGAACTATAGTATAGTGCTTATTTCACCCAACCCACTAATTTTATTTTGAGGACACTGAGACTCAGGAGTATCCAGAGTCATAGAAAAAGTCAGTGGCAGAGCTGGATAAGATGGGAACTGCAGATTTTGTGGTTTGTGCTTTAGCCTCTGGAGATGCGGTCCCCATAAAGAAGGCAATAGTGATGTCAAAGCCCTTTTGACTCAAACCTTTTGAGTCAAAAGCCCTCTGAGCAGCCAACCCATCCTTCATCATCCTCCATCCAACACATGCTCATTCCTGGCCCCAGGCTCCACTCCATACTCTCCTTCCTGCTGCACCCTAAGCTGTCCACCATGCCTGCCTAGCCTTGATGCCCAGGCCAATCTTCCTTTCTTTGTGTCACCTTTCCTGACCATCCCAGCTCTTGTTCTTCCCTGTCCCTTGGACTCCTGCAGCACCTGTGGTTTATGTCATGTATCTTAGAACCTGAGTTTTGGCAACATCATCTTTACCATGCAGACCATTTTCAGTGATGGTATTTAGAGCCAGATAGATAGGTTCAAATTCTGGGTCTACCACTTGATAGCTCTGTGACTACAGATAAGCTACTCATACCCTCTGTGGCTTCAACTTCCTCATCTGTAAAATGAGCATAACAATAAGTTCACAGTGTTGTTCTGAGAAACCCATACAGTAATGTATGGAAAGTGCCCAGAGCAATATCTGGAATCCATCATGTGGTCAGTAAGTGTCAATTACTTCTGCTAGCCTCAATTCTCCAAATAGTTGCTAGGTTCTAGGAGGCCAGAGACCATCTCTTACACTACTTTAACAGCTCTCTTAGTACTCAGTACATAATAGAGTCTCAGTAAATTCTTGTTGATTGATTGGAAAAACAAGAAAATGAGTTTGATCTTAAGTCCAAAGGAGTCTCTTCACCAGTGTCCAGAGATGCTTCAGTCCTATCCGTTCATTACTTATGGCTTAGTTTCCCTATGTGTATAGTAGGCCCAAGTATTTTTACACTTGGTGCTCATTCATTTGTTGCTATTCTTTAATTATATTTAGATGGAAATCAAATGTCAGAGACCCCATGCTCTTAGAAATTTGGATAAATATGAAAAAAGTGCTACTATTACAGTTTGTTCAGGTCAAGCTGCACATGATTTCTGTAATTTCTGGGAGTAATTTCCTTATGGTTCTCTAAGTCTTTGCTCCTATAACTCTGCTTGCTCTACTCTGTGCTTCCTTGGGTGCAAGGTTTAGTCCCTTCATCAGTGATATGGTTTGGCCACGCCCCCACCCAAATCTCACCTTGATTTGTAATAATCCCCATGTGTCAAGGGTGGGGCCAGGTGGAGATAATTGAATCATGGGGTGGTTTCCCCCATGTTGTTCTCATGGGAGTGAATAAGTCTCACAAGATCTGATGGTTTTATAAATGGGAGCTCCCCTGCACAAACTCTCTTGCCTGCTGCCACGTAAGACATGATTTTGCTCCTCATTCGCCTTCAACCATGATTGTGAGGCCTCTCCAGCCATGTGGAACTATGAGTCAATTAAACCTCTTTCCTTTATAAATCACCCAGTCTCAGGTATGTCTTTATTGGCAGGATGAGAGCGGACTAATACAATCAGTTTCCACAAACAAACCAAAAAAACTTTTTTTTAAAAACTTACACCAATAATTTTGTGGGTTTAAGTTCTCTACTGAAGATTGAAGGGTCCCAGGGAGCAAATTCCATTGTGAACCAGGCAGCTTTCACCACCTAGCAGGTTCAGACTCTCTCTTTCTCTTCCCGTTTCTGCACAAGTATCATCTTCCTCCATTCTCATACAGAACCATCCAACCCACACCCAGATTCCTCGGGGGTCTCCACCTGCCTTCTAGCATTTATTAAGGTACTATCATAAACAAATACAATTCCTTTTCAAAGAGGAATTCTAGTAGCAGTTCCTTGATTATAATATGTTTCTTTAAATATTATATTTTTCTACCTAGTAAGATGTAGAAGTCCCACTTTGATTGCAAATTCCATGAAGGTAGGCCCTGTACCTTACTCTTTATTTGTATCCTCCATTCCAACGGAAACAATATAGGGCAGGAGGGCACTCAATATGCACTCGATGAACTAAGTTAAATTAAATGAGAGTCCACAAAAATGGATCTAGAAAAAGACTGTCACGTAGCTTTCTGTTTAAAAATTACCAGAAGGAATGCAGGGTCACCTGCTGAATGGCCCAAGCCAGGAATCAAAGGGAAGGAGCAGTGACCCGCTTGGCTTATACTTTACAATAACAAGATGGAGCCAGGAGGCAAGTGTGTGTCTGTGCCATCGGCGCTTCACCTGTGCTCCCATTTTCAAACCACCGTTTCCTGTGGCAGAAGCTCCAGCTCTTCTTCTCTTTGCTCAGTCATGTAGTGAGGCCTCTCTGGATGGTGATGCTGAGAAATCAAAGTTGTCTTGGGGTCTACAAGCTCCTGACTCCTTCATTCACAAAGAAATGGTACCTGAACATTTCTGAACCAGAGGTTTGGAACTCCCCCTACTCCCGAGGCTCTTAGAGGCGGCCGAGCAGGCTGGTCAAGAACTCACATGCGCTTTGGGAAGAGTGCTTTGCTCGAGTCTCCACCCTGGGCCCTCCCCACCTATTGGCTGTGGTTTAAACGTGATAACTTGGCAGACAGTCACACATCCAAGGAAAAAGCCAGAGAGCTTTTTTTTTCTTGTCTCTGAAAGTGTTGTCACAGAAACACAGAAGCGTGTCTCTCTCTCTCTCTCTCTCTTCTCAAGTCCCAAAATCTTATTATTAATATTTTTTTAGGGAAGATGAAAAAGAAAACTAAAAAGAATCTGAGAAACAAATGCAGTTCACCCAAGAGATACTGCGATGTTAGCGTAACGGTGGGAGCGTGCCGGATCTCCTTCCTGCCTTTCATGTGGTTCTGTCAGCAAAGGCTGCCATCTTCAAGAGATACATTCTTGTTCGTGGCAGTTTCCATTCAGAACTGGGGGTGGGGAAGGATGCTCATGAACCATATACAAATTAAGTTCTGGGACCATCCAAGTAAACATTTTTACGGAGTTCACAGCTTCCAGAAAAATTACTTACAACCTGCCTATCCCACCCAGCATTGCAGAGGCTACTAGCTCCAGTGCGATTGCGCTCATGCTTTCGTGGTAATACGAGTCTTTTCTGGGCATGTAGCTGCTCAGCTAGGAGCTATGTGTCTCAGCTTCCCTTATAGCGGGTGTGGCCCATGACCAGGCTCTGGGCTGTGCAAAGTTTCCAGGTTTTTTCTTTCCACCATTGTTGTTACGCTCGCTAAATTGGGAAGACCCTAGAAAGAGACCTGTCTTTGTGCCTGGAACATCTAAGTGACTCTGAAACAATGGGAACTCCCTATTTGAAGAAATGACCTTGTTAGAAAGGGGAAGCCTCCGGAGCTCACTGGCAGGCGTCAGCCTTTTCTTTCACTGAGCTAACTCAGAGGTGCTGAGCCAGCGTTTTGCTGATCTGCTGAAAAAGATCCTCTCCTCAAGATGAGCTTCCAGGGGCATTCCTTTCTAGATTCCTTCATTCTAGCACAGCCATATCTATTTCAGAATACAGTCATGGAGGATGGCAGCAAGTCACACACTGTCCAGAGCTGACCCACATCCACTGGCTTCACATGACCTAGCCAGAGTACTTCATAGCACCCTAAGAATTGGACTTTGCAATAAAGATGCTTCATTATGATAGACATTAACACACTGAAATGGCAATTGGAACAAGGATGAATACATGACCTGAACAAATGTCACCTAAAGAAAAAGATTTCAAGAAACATATAAGTTTTTGCACAGTTTCGCTTAAGTGAGTCCTGTCAAGATTCAGTGCTCACATCACATTGCATTCCGTCTCATCACATCATTAACCGCTGTGAGGTTTTCATTAATGAAAATGAAAAATGTCTTAAAATCACTGTCCTGATGACAGATGGCAAAGCAACCTCTAATAAACCCTCGGACCCCACCCTTTCATCCCAAGGCTGGGGTTTTCCTTTGTATGCCCTAGGAAAAAAATATTTGTTAACTGACAGTTGCTGCTTTGGCTCGGGTCGAATCATTTTGATGGATGACTGCAATAATGGCCCCCAGGAACTAGTTTCTCTTTCTTCCCCACTTCCCTGCCCCAGTCTGTTCTCTATACTACTGGAGTTCCTCTTTGAAAAGCAAGACTGATGGTGTCACTCCTCTATCTAAAACTCTTTATTAGTTCCTATCACCTACAAGATAATACAGAGCAAGACCCAGCTGTATCTGCTCCTCCCTCTGCCTGGAATGTCTTTCATCAACTTGGGTAATTTCTACTTATTTTTAAAACCCAGTTTATGTCACATTCTCTGGGATGCTCTCTCTAATCCCGCGAGACAGTGTTAATAATTCCCTCCTGTTTGTTGCCTTGCATATATTTCCATTTTACATCCGTCACACTGTCTAATCTCGGATCATTGTTTACTTATACAGCTGTCTTCTGCCTTAAGGCAAGGATCATGTCTTTTTTATCTTTGTGTACTGGCCCCTAGCACAATGCTGGAATATAGTAGAGCCTCGGTAAATGTTTTGTCAAACTAAGTGCAGTGTTTTAAGAACAGGTAGTATTCATTACTCATGCGCAAACACAAATCAAGGTACTAATACAATTCTGTTTTCAGTATTTAGGCAATCTGGTATACTGTGAAGGGCAGGCCACAAACCAGCTGTGTGATCTGGTTCTGAGGCAGGGAAGGTCTGGTCCCCTATCCCTGCAGGCTGGCAGGGTGGGGAGGAGCATCTCTACTTTTATTACATGTTGAATTGTGTTTTCCCAAATTCGTATGTTGATTTCCTTATTTGGACGTAGCATCTTCACAGAGTTAATTGAGTAAAACTGAGGTCATTAGGGTGATGTTATGGGCTGAATTTTGTCTCCCCTCCCCCAAATTTCTATGTTGAAGCTCTAACCCCAAGGACCTCAGAATATGACCGTATTTGGAGGCAAGGTCTTTAAAGGTTATTAAGTTAAAATGAGGTCATTAGGGTGGCCCCTAATCTAACCTAACTGGTGTCCTTATAAGAAGAGGAAATCTGGACACACAAAGAGACACCAGGAAAAAGAAAGAGAGAGAGAGAGAGATCAGGGTGTGAGTACACAAAGGAAAGACCAGGTGAGAACACAGTGAGAAGGTAGCCATATGCAAGCTAAGGAGAGAGACCTCAGAAGACACCAAACCTGCCAACACCTTGACCTCAAACTTCTAGCCTCCAGAACTAGGAGAAAAATAAATTTCTGTTATTTAAACTACCCAATCTGTTGTACTTTTTTATGGCAGCCCTAGCAAACTGAGACAGGTGGGCCCTAATCCAATATGACTGTTGTCCTTATGAGAAGAGGAAATTTGGACACAGAAATACACGTAGAGAGAAGATGATATGAAGAGACAAGGAGAAGACAGCCATTTACAAGCCAGGGAGAGGCGCCTGGGAGAGATCCTTCTCTGACAGCCCTCAGAGAAAAACAATCCTGCTGACACCTTGACTTTAGACTTCTAGCCTCCAGAACTGAGAGCCAATACATTTTGATTGTTTAAGCCACTCAGTGTGTCGTCCTTTGTTACAGCAGCCTTAGCAAACTCATACACAGTGGCAAGCCTCTATTTGCAGTTCTTATTGACACACACATACACTGAATCAAGGACTGTCTACTCTGGGAGGGACTTAATTTGTTCGCCCTTTTCATTTTACTGGGGATGAAACAGAGACCCAAGAGAGGGAAACGGCTGGACAGTTCTCTTACAAACTGAGCCGAGATCCTGACAGGGCCCTTCCTGTGGTGCCAGGTTTCTACTGCTTCCTGTCCCTCCACTCCTCACAAGAACCTGCTTCCTACTCAGTAAATCTGGTTCCCACTGGTGCATTCTTGGTCCTCAGAGTGGCTTAGATGGGTAAGTCCATCTTCACATGTTTTCTTAGAACGTCCTGAGCTGAGTGCCCTTAGTATAAGCTTTATGGCCCACCAACACTTTGGTATGCCCTAACTAAATTCTTTTTAAACTACATTGAGGAGCATGAAGAAAGTTCTGCCCCTTTTTTGGGTTAGGCCAGGGTAAAATATTCAGTGCCCTGTTTTTGTACTCTAATAGGGCAGCTATACCCAGAGAGGGCTGTGCTGAGGTAAGGGTTACTGCTTCCTCATTTACAATTAAAAAATACATTATATTTTTATAGCTTTTATAATAAAAATTACATTTTTATTATGGTTTATAAGGCATTTTAAGTACTATATCTCTTTCACTAATACCTATGAGGCTTCCAGAATCAGAAAGCCTAGCTCCATCACTTGCTCTGTGTGTGACCTTACTTAACCATGTTATAGCTTTGTTTCCTCATCTGTGAAGTGGGGATACTATCAATATTATTTTGTTGCTGTGAGGATTAACTGAGATGCCACATAACTGGCACATAGTAAACCATGATGACCCACCAGTTGCTGTTATTTAGAGATGAAGAATCTAAATCTCAGAGGGATTGAGGGACTTGCCCTTGTAAGTAGAAAGGGCAGCATTGGCTCTAGGACTTCTGGGGCCACATTCTGTAAGCTACCCACTATGCTGCAGGGCTTGCTTGTCCTGCCAGCACCTTCTAAATGACTGTGGGTGGGGAGAGCGCTCTGAACTGGGGGGTAGCCTCTGAATGTGGTTTGTATGCAAGGTGGGCAAGCAGCCAGACATAGCCAGTAAGTGAGAGGACGGGGGACTCTGGCTATGAAATGTCTGAGGAGGAAACATGCAGGGGGTTAGACTCATTCAAGAACTCCCAGGGGCACACTGGAGGCCAGGTGGGATTTTCCCAGCAGTCCATCTGGGAATACTCCAGGGGAGTCTCTGTGACAGGCAGTGCTATGTGGAAGGGCATTACTTGGCTGAGTTCCCCTGTCCCTCAACCATGACCACCTGGGAAAGCCTTCCACATGGACACCATGGCTACTGTAGGCAGAAGACCCATTGGAATGATTCCTATGTCCCCCCAGTGGATGCAGAGAGGAGAATGTCAGGGTGTAAGCGATGCCTTGCAGAGCAACACCCTGGTCCTACAGTCCCTGAACCTGCTTGAGTCAGGGACACAAGATCTGTTAGTGAAAAGGGCCTGTGTTCTGTCCTGTATCCAAGTGGTTAAATGGGCTTACTTAATAAGTTCTGTCTTCCTTTTGCTGACAGAATAATGATGCTTTTCTTTCTAGAGGAAGAACAGTCAGAAGATGTAGGTTTAGGGGTTAACTCCACTATTTACATGCCAAAGAAACTTGAAGAGGGTACTTAAATGGTATGAACGTCAATTTCCTCATCTGTAAAATGAAAGTATAATAACACCTATCTGGCAAGGTTATTGTGAGGATCAAAAGAGATTACACAGTTGAGAGTGCTTTGCTAATGATGAAGCGCTATGCAATTTATCATTATTCCTCAAACTTCACAGTCCAGGTCTTAGTCTCTCTTTCTGACTCCCCTGGCCCTGGTATGGGATTCACAGTCCATTCCATAAAACGAGGCCCTTCACTATATCCTGTGTTTCATTATTAGCAATGTTTTACGTCTTATCTTTACAATGAATCGTTAGAGAGGAGAGATCACATATCATATTTATTCACAATTTCTTACTAGGTAGGTGATCAGTAAATACTAATTGACGGTGTAGAACTGCCCCAGCATTAGTGGAGCATAGACTTGGGAGCCAGGCCCTCCCACCTGCAATCCCTCACCCAGCCAACCTTGCAGGTTGGAGTCAAGGCAAGAGGCAGAGAAGGCTACGCCTTGGAGACTTAGGCTCTGGGTCTGGCTCTATCACCTCCTGTTGGTTTCGTCAACTGTGAACTGAGCATAAAAATGCCACCCTGGTCAATATGAGAGTGAGCTCACTAAATGCACATGGTAAACTTTTGCAAACTGTAAAGAAAATGTAAAGTATTGTTACTAAGGTGAATGCCATGGCTGGGGAGCAATTGGACCATGTGAAGACTGAGCCCATGCTCATTAAGGTGGCACACAGGCTGCCACCAGTGTACTCACCTGAGGGGTCTGTCCTGCATCCGGGCCACGGGCTGAAGGTCTGGGAATTGTTGCTGATAGGGTTGCTCACGGTGCAGATGTAGATATTGTCAGCATGCTGGGGGCCGAGGGTGAGGGACAGGAGGTGGGAGCTGTTGGCTGGGTTCAGTGGGTGGGTGCCCGCCTTTTCACTCCAGCTGTAAGCCACGTGGTCCCCCTTCTCCACTGTGCAGCCCAGTATCAAGGTGCAGGTCCCGTTCTCCTGGGTCTTGTTTAAAACTTTAATTTCTGGCGTGGAGACCTGCTCTGTCAGGAGTGGGAGGAAGGGAGCCATCACTGAGTGAACCCCTGGGAATTCTCACTTGACCTTTTTGTTAGAACAAAGTACAGCCTAATGGCATTTTCCCTCCCCCTCAATGTGATTTATTTCTAGTGGGGAATCTATTGCTTCACACTGTCCATCATGCCCCACTACATCCTTTCTAAGACCACCTTGGGATAAAATAGAAAATAAGAATTTGCTTTTTAGGCCTCTTCTACCAATATTGTTAGGGCTCCACTCGCCCTTCCTGATGTCCTTGACCTAAGTTGCTATTCTCCTGTCTCCTATCAGTGGAGTTTGCTGTCAACAAATCCACCATGGTTTTTAGTTGGCTTACGTTGTTACTTCCTAGACCTAAAAGAATGGCTTTTTAGTGGTGGGATTTCATCTATCGTGATGTGTGTGGGAGGGTGTGTGTGTGTGTGTGTGCGCGCGCGCATGCACGCATGTACACGGGCGCATGGGTGAGTGAGTGGGTGGGTGTGTAGTAAGTGCTTTTGTGTGTCTGAGATAGTGATAGGTCCTAAATTATAACCATAGGCCTCATCAATCTATCCCACTCTAAGGCCATGAAATAGGCCACATAAAAGGTAAATTCTTGCTTATTTAGCAACTATTATAGGACAAGCACAATGCTGGTGTTTCACATTCATCATCTTTTTTTTTTTTTTTGAGACAGAGTCTCGCTCTGTCACCTAAGCTGGAGTGCAGTGGCACAATCTCAGCTCACTGCAAGCTCCACCTCCTGGGTTCATGCCATTCTCCTGCCTCAGCCTCCCGAGTAGCTGGGACTACAGGTGCCCACCACCATGCTGAGCTTTTCTTTTTTTTTTTTTTTGTATTTTTAGTAGAGATGGGGTTTCACTGCCATAGCCAGGATGGTCTCGATCTCCTGACCTCGTGATCCGCCCGCCTCGACCTCCCAAAGTGCTGAGATTACAGGCGTGAGCCACCGTGCCCAGCCTCATCATCTTTTTTAATCTTCTCAACAATTATAACTCTAGTTGTCATTATTCCCCATTTTATAGATGAGAAAGCCAAGTCCCAGGGAGGTGGAATGTCTTACATCTCACAGCTTCTAAGTGGCCAAGTTAAGATCTGAACCTAGGTCTGTCTGACTTCAAAATCCAAACTCTTCCTTTGGCTTGAGAAAAATGCCATGGTTGCAGAGACCACATTTTCCAAAGTAAGAATTTGATCACAAGATGTGACAAAAACAGGAAACATAGGAACCAAAGGACAGAATGTCTGGCATCCACACCGTTTTGGAAAATGCATCATGTGCAGCCTCCATGCTCATGGCAATCGTGCCTGGAGCCACTGCTGGAAATGACTCTCAGGTACCTGGGGGAGGGCCATGGGAATTCCGCAGGCACTGTTTGAAGGAAAGGGAATGCTGGGTTGAGGGAGGATTGGTGAGAGTATTGCTGCCTTCCCTCTAGACATTTGAGAATTTCAAAGAAATGCTGGTTAGGTGGGAATTCCTGTCGCATCCCCAGAGATAAGGAAGTCATTTTGAAGAAGCAGGAAAGCCCCATGTGGCTATCAGGATCCCTGGGAATTCAGATGAGCCTCTGGGCCTAAGAGACACAATCCCTGGGTGCACTCAAGAGGGACTGGTAGTTAAAGAGGCTCAAAAAAGCACTGGCCTTGGATTCAGGTGGACTTGGTTCCTAGTTTAAGTACAGCAACTAAAAGACTTTATAACCAAAGCCTTTGTTTAAATGCCAAAAGGCACTTCTTCCACCAAGTAGGTGTGATCTGGTGCCGGAATGCAGGGCTTAACAAGTGGTGTGTGGGCTGAATTTTAGCCGTCTTTATCCAGAACCCCCAGTGCAGTGAAACACCTACACAAATGTGTGTAAATGTGCTAACCGCTTCTGGTTAGATTTCACTGTCCTCATGTAGGAGAGACTGGGTTTGATCTGTGGTATTCAACTTCTTTTAATCAGAAAAAAATCCTATTTTCAAATAAAATATTACTTGCAAACCAAGATCCTTGGGGCTATCGGCCCTCCAGCCCACAAGGAGCTGTGCCCCTTTCCTTTGGGAAATGGGAGTAAGAGTAACTAATGCTTAATCAGCTACCATCAATATGCAATTTGGAAAAAACAATGTCAACCTTTAAAACGTCTTCCACGCAGCAGGTTTAAATACCCCCAAACTAGAAGATCATTCTAGTTACTTCTAATTCTGAATACCCTTTGCTTTTAGGAGAGACCTAAATTCTTGGTCAAAGGAGCACCTTGGCCCTTTAGTGTGGACTGGGGAAGCCGCCATTATTACCATAAAGCCTCAACTGCAGGCAAAAGCGCTGAACTGAAACATTTTTCTCCAGGGTCATAAGGTACCATCCCTCATCCTCCTTCCTGCTTTCCCGTATCCCCAGGGTGAGATTCTCCAGATAAAACTTGTAGCGATCTCCTAGATAACGTGGAGGGCCTGCTTCGGATGGATCAAGAGACACTATTTTGTTCTCGACACTGTTCTCCAGTGATTTTGCCATTGTGACGACAATGTGGATACTTTTGTTCATGCTCTTATTTATCCTTTCATATGTCAGGGGCAGCAGCACTTTGCTTCCCAACTGCCGGAGAATCTTTGGGCAGTTCATCATGCGCCCACCTGTGGGAGGGAGGAGAAGAGAGTCCCTTATTATTAAGGCCTTTAGACAACATCGTGTCAGCAGATCAGGAAGGACAGACTGGAGGCTCTCCCTCTTCCTCTTTGGCTATCCCTGGGGTTGCCAAGTCCTTCGTGGTCTATAAGAACTGCCTTGAGGATCCCCACTATATTCTCAATACTTCAAAACTGTCAATAGAAATCTTCAAATTACTTAGGATAGAGTTGTATAGATTAACTAGAGTACTGGGTCTTTAACAACTCAGATTTATTGTTCAGGCATCTAAAAAGCACAGAGAAGTTAAATGGCTTCCCTAACTAGTAAGTGGCAGAGTCAGGATTAGAATTCAGTTCTGCTAATTCCTCTACCAGGGTTTTTTCCACCATTGAATATACAGGATGAAGGACGGAGAGCAAATGAAAGTGATTCTGAGCTCATGAGCCCAGGAAGCATTTCAGATCATGAGGAAAACAGAAAAATCTGAGGAATGTGCAGTCAGGAAGTGATAAGCCCAGTGTTCAAACTGTGGAATCCTCTCTCTCCAAACACCCTGAGATAGTTAATAATGTCGACAGTGAGATATTACTGTATTTCTCTTTTCCAAAAAAGCTGAGCCAACAACAAGGTTAAAAAAAAAAAAAATACCAAGAGCCTTTCAAACCACTATGAGGGTTCCTGCTGCTGATTATTTCACACCTCCTCTCTCCTCAAACCCACAACCTGCCTTTCCCCCTCCTCTCTCATGTGACAACTTTGCTTTTTGTTTCACTGAAGTATAAAATAGAAAACACAAAAAGAGAACTTCCACTTATTACCACCACTAAATCAACCTACCTACCTGGATGGATGGTCTGCATTCCCACTTAAGTCGAGCCTCTTCCTCCACGGAGCACTCACCTACTTCAAGGCTTTGTTTTGGCAATTGCCTCTGTCCCTCACATTATCAGGTTTTTTTAACTAGGTTATTTCCATCAATACACAACATATAAACTTGTAGTTTCCTTATATTAAAACTATCTCCCCTGATCCCAGGTCCATCCCCAGATACCTCTCCATTTCTGTTTTCCTTTACAGCAAAGTGCTTTAATGTGTGTTTATAGTTTCTTTTCCCATTTCCAGACCCATTTTTCCTTGGACCCACTATAAACAGGTGTTCTTCCCCACTGCTCGTTGGAACCACCTTTGTCAAGGTCACTGTCTACTCCACTAAGCCAAGTCAAAGTTCTTATCTTACTTGCTTTCTCAGGGGTACTTGACATAGTTCATCCATCCCTCCTTCAAACGCTGTCATCATTTGGCTCAGGGAACAACATACTCTCCAGGTTTTTCTCCTATCCTATAGGTTGCCTCTGCTCAGTTTTCTTGGCAGGAGCCTTCTGCTCTTCTGGACTTCTAAATACTGGAGCATCTCAGTACTCGGAGTTCTCATTCTCATCCACACTCATCCAGTTTCTCACCCAATTGCACAGTCTGACATATTTCTGGGATGCTACAGGGTTATATCTCCCAACCAAACCCTTCACTGCACTCCCAACTGCCTACACAAGACAGGACTTGGAGGTCTAAAGGGTATTTCAAACTTAGCAAACAAACTCTTGGTTCCAGAACACCTTCTGCAAACATTATAATTCAGCCAATTTGTCAGGCCAAAACACTGGAAACATCCTTGACTCCTTTCTTTCTCGCATACTCCAAACTCAGTTTTTTTTTTTGAGACGGAGTCTTGTGCTGTCGCCCAGGCTGGAGTGCAATGTTGCGATCTCGGCTCACTGCAACCTCTGCCTCCCAGGCTCAAGCAAGTCCCCTGCCTCAGTCTCCTGGGTAGCTGGGATTACAGGTGCCTGCCACCATGCCCTGCTAATTTTTTGTATTTTTAGTAAAGACGGGGTTTCACCATGTTGGCCAGGCTGGTTTCGAACTCCTGACCTCAAGTGATCTGCCCGCCTCGGCCTCCCAAAGTGCTGGGATTACAGGCATGAGCCACTGTGCCCAGCCATACTCCACACTCATTTTAACAGCAAATCCTCCTGGCTCTGACTTCAAAATATGTCTGGTATCTGAACCCTTTGCACCTCCTGCATTTCCACCACCATCATCCCAGGCCTGGGTGCTGCCGTCTTCTTCCAGCTGATCTCCCTGCATTCATACAATAGATAGAATCATCTTTAAAAACCATGTCCTATTTTGTCTCTCTCCTGCTTTTAAATTTCTGTGGCTTTCTAGCACCGATAGAATAAAACCATAGTCCATTATTGATATGGCTTCAAAGGCCCTGCATGCCCAGTCCGTGGCACTGTTCCAACTCCATTTCCTGCCCTCCTCTTTGCTCACTGTGCTACGGCCACACTGGCTCCTGGCTGTTTCTTAAACCCACCAAGAACATTCCTGTCTCAGAACTTTTGCTTTTGCTGTTCCTCTCTCTGAAGAATTTCTTCCCTTCCATACCTGGGTAGCTCATTCTTTCACTTTATTTTAGGTATCTGCTCAAAACAGTTTCTCCTCCAAGAGGCCTCCTCTGACCATCTATCTAAAATAGCTTTGTGTTTCTTTCTGCACTTATCACTGCATTATATTATACTGTATATTTGTTTGTTTTATTTTTGTCTCTCCCACTAGAATGCAAAAGCCTCAAGAGGAAGAACTTCATTTTGTTCACTATTTTGACCCCAAGACCTACCAACAGGTGCTATGTGCTTAGCATATAGGAGGCATTTAATAAATATCTGTTCAATGTATGAATGCTGAAAACCATAATACCTGACCAAAGCCTCTTATTTAGGTTATTAGGTTTGTCATATATATATATATATATATATATATATATATATATATATACACACTCATATATATATATCTGAACTTAACCATAAGCTAGTGTTCATAAAAGAAGGAGCCCATGACTCAAAGAGAGCATAGATTATTCTAGCTGATAAGAAAGTCAGAGAGTAAAATAGAACCATCAGCTTAAGTAATGCAGCTACCTAGAAGAGACTCTTTCACAACTGACTTGTGGCTAAGATGAGCTATTGGAAAATTGGACACACTGGCCCAAATATTCTTGTCACCAAAATACCCCGAAATCCCCATGTTGCTCAGTAAAGGGCTCAGCTAATAGTAGACTAGAGATTCAGTGATTGAGGAAGAAGAAAAAGAAGTCTATCTGGGCTAAAATCTGGACTAGAGTGATTGAAATTCGTAATTGTTGAGGAAAAGTGAGAAAGGCAATTAGGCATTTGTCTTTTAAAATATTGCGAATATATTAAGCTTAAAACAGAGTGCTCTCCCCTGCTGCTTGATGACATGAGGAACACTATAGTTATTGTGGTGGTGGTGGTTGTTTTTACATTAATATACTGGGAAGCATGTTGGATTTTCTTCCACCACACTTATGGATGCCTGACTGTCTAGATAATGTGACCCCTTTGGTGGCCACATACCTGAATTGTAGGCACAGTACCTAAGAGAGTAACTTCTTGAATCCTGAACCTAAACTTCTGTGTATAAAGAAATTGGAAAAAATTTAAAGCCATATGTGCAAGTATGAACTTCCAGACTTTTGTATAAAAAGCTGTGTAGATGAGCGTATACATATTTTTCTGGGAGCACATCCATAAATGCCATCTCTTAAAGGGATCTGAGATTCAAAACAAGATTAAAAATTGCTAGCATAGTGTTGATTTTTAAAGGCCAACTTTGATAGGGAGAAAAAAAGAATAAAAAATCCCATTTTCAGGCCATAACCCATTGCCACCACTCCCCAAAATGGCTCCCATGCACCCCTTCCCCACCTAACCTTGCATACTCTTTGCGCCATGGTTGCTTTCAGAACTTGGAGTTGATTGGGGGAGGAGAAAGAGGGATATAAGAGAGGTAGGGAATAACCAAAAATAAAAATAAAAATAAAAAATAAACGAAAGAACATAGAAGGAGAAAGAGGAAGAGGAAAAGGGAGGGGTAGATGAGAGAGGCTGAGTGGTTGATGCACACTCAGTCATGAAGAGTGGAACCAAAACTTCATCAGGAAGAGACCCTTATACCCCACAACCCACATAAAGAATGATGACGCAATACCTGAGTGTGTGAGTGTTGGGGTCTGGAGGGGGTACTTGAGATCACCCTCACATAAGCACAAGGTGGAAAAATAAGTGGGGGCTTTAAAGTGGTTCATAAAACCCCTCGAGTGGCGTCCCTGCTCCTGAAACATCCTGCTGCCTGATGAGTGTTTTCCAGTGTGTCTGTGATTCAGCCAGCCCTTATTTACTAAAAGAGTCTGGGAGGAAACATTTGTAGCTGTTAACACCAACTCACTTTCCTTCATGGGTAATTCTACTTCGAAAAATGAGTGATTCACATGGGCCTATGGAGTTTGGTCAAAAATTATTAATAGTAGGATTTAGCCAACCCTCTCACAAGATGGGCTTCTACCTAATGATAACTCTTTTTGTTTTATTGCATTATATTTTTTTGCCTAGCCCTGACACTTTCATATGTGCTTTTAGCATCTTGCTACAGTATTCTTTCAGGTACAGAAGGAACAGAACTTATAGACCCCACAGTTCTTTTGGTAAATTTAGGCTCAGAAAGAAAAGACATCTTGTCTGTGTTTGCTTTTTAAACTGTATCCCCATCAGTCAAAGTCCTATTTTTATTATTTGGCACTGCTGGGTCTTTCTATCTTAGACTATTAGTATGTACCTTTCCTAGCCTTAGAGGCTATAACCACTCTTTATTTGCCTAGCTAACAACTTCCATCTTTCTGGTCTCCATTTTGACATCTCTTTCATAGGGAAGAATTTCCTGACTCCTGACTTAGGTTGGGTTTTCCTGTCACAGGCTTCCAATGGACAATGAACATACTCCTTCATATCATTCATCACGTGTTCAACTCTGGTTCAATGCCTGTAATCCCCCACTCTTATAAGCTTCCAAGAGTAGGGACTGTGTCTGTTTTATTCACTACAGTATCCCTAACACCCACCTGGGACATAGTAGGAGCTCAGTAAATCCTTGTTGCCCAAGTGAATTAATAAAACAGAATGGGATGAATGAAAAATGAGCAAATGACAACACAGAGTCCAAGTTCTCCTCCCTCTAAAAGCAGAATGTACTCTGATTTGCCTTTATAGTATCCCTAAGAGGTATATTATGGAGGAAAGTGGTGGGGACCCTTTTCCCCACTTGCCAGCTGAGGACATGGAAGTGCCTTAAATATAAACCCTAGGTTTCAGGTACAACAGACAACTTGCCAGGAACACTTGCAACCCTTTACCTCTGCATTTGTGCCTCCTTCTAGAACGCTCCTTCTCAAGTTCCATAAAAATCAAGCCCATCGGACCCATTTATTTGGGGCTAAGTTTTTAATATTCATTTTTATTAACTTTATCCCAAATGTGCACATGAGATATACTGGATTAGAGTTAAATTTCTTATTAAATGACTCACATTAAATAGTAAATGCTTTGGCCCCCCCTTCCCCCTAGGATGATGTGATAAGAGCAAGGTCAATTGCTCTATGTGAGTAAACAGACACTCCATAGGTAAGAAACAAGGACAAATTATTTTCCCTACCTATAAAAGAGGAAGGAGGCAGCTATCCCCCCTCCCCTTCTTAAAGGTCTGCTCCTTATTCCAACACTTTGGTAGGTAAATAAATCTCTCCAGGAGCCAGATAGTCCGTTACATGTCTTGGCTTTTATGGCAAGTCCTGGGACTTGACTCCAAGTTCTGGGGCTCATTCCTTCTTGCATGTTGCATAATGATGGCACAAACTTATGCTGGCCTGCTTAGGAAGATAGTGACTCCAGGCTTCATGGCACCCTGGGCGCTCTACCTAGGGACCTTGTTCAGGCTATAACCATTTGCTCCTCTCAGGAAAAATTTTATTATTCGTTTGGATCAGAGCAATTACCTATACAAATAACTACAGATTTAATTCTTATGGTATGAAAAAGTGTCAGGAAGCTAGTGCTCTTCACCAGGACACTGAAAAGTCCAGAGAAGTTTTATTTCCCCACCCTCTTTATCTCTGATTTCTTCTCTGCCATGTTAAAAAATTGATACATAATAGATGTACATATTTTCAGGGCACATGTGCTATCTGATACACTCACATGTTGTGTAAAGATCAAATCGGGGTAATTGGGATATGTATCACCTTGAGTATTTCTCTTTTCTTTATGCTAAGAACATTTGAATTATTCTCTTCCAGTTATTTTGATATGTACAACAGATTATTGTTAACTATAGTCACCCTACTGATCTATCAAACACGAAGACCTATACATTTGGAAAGACACACAAGAAACTGGTCACAGTGGTTGCCTCCGGCATGAGGTATGGAAGGGAAATTAGTCTTCACTAAATACTCTTGTGTACTGTTGAAGTTTCATAGACATGACATGTTTTATAGATGTGATAATCAATAAACAAACTAGTTAACAAAAAAAATTAAATGAACATTTGCATGATGAAAAAAAGTTTTCATTTTCCAAATTCCAGGTCAAATACTTCTTATATGCCCTCTACGTTCTTCTGTGATTTTCATCAGTCTCTCACCTTTTGAACATTTCTATACTTCAATTTATTCCAATTCAATTCAACTCATATTTTTCAATTATAGACAGCACATTCTAATTTTTACCATGGGAGCTGGATACAAATTTTGGCATTCTCTCCACCCCTGCTTCCCAAACATAGGCTTGTCCAGTTTTACTCATTGAGGCCTCTGGAGTCAGGTGGCTATGTGAGCGCAGAGAAATTGCTAAACTACTCTGTGCCCCTTTCCTCATTTATAAAGTTGTAATGGTACCAATAATACATACATTTCTTATAGGGTTGGTGTGAAAATGAAATGACTGACACATATAAAGCATTTAGAACAGTGCCTGGTATATAGCAAGTATGCAGTATATACCAGTATTATTCACTCAACAAATATTTGTGGACAGGCTCTCAGTACAGACACAGTGTCAGGTGCTGGGCAGTGGCTGTTGTTCATTTTGTTTTCCCCACACCTTGCACCCTTGCACAGTGGCTGCCACATCATGTGTCCTTAATAGTTGCTGAATGGGATCATTCAAAGTCAAATCTATGGATTAAACCAATTAGCCCTGATACTCTGATTTCCAGTCCAGTGAGGGAGACAGTGAAAGTGACAGCATCACATCACAGTATTAACATTTTTGAGAAATAGAAGTGCCTAGATTGACATCTTGGGATAGAATGGGCCACTGAACACGCAAGGTTAGGCCAAGTCTAGAACCCACGCACTTGTCCCTCACCTTCCCCCAAAGTGTGTGAAGGGGGTGCAGAGGACCTGCATGGAGGAATAAAAAATCCTCATTGACATAAGGTCATCAGTTATAACAAATGTACCATCCTGGTGGGGGATATTGATAATAGGGGAGGCTATGTATGTATGGGGCAGAGGGCTATGTATGTATGGGAAATCTCTGTTCTTTCTGCCCAACTTTGCTGTGAACCTAAAACTGCCCTAAAAAATAAAGTCTATTAAAACAAATCTCATTGGGGGAAATGAAAAATTCACTTTACTTGGGGAAGGGACATGTGGACTTTTTGATTTTTACAATTCTGACTGGGAATTAGAAGTTGAGCTGAGTAGAAATGAGAATGGGAGTGGATGCCAGTTTTACAAGAATCAAGCTTCTTGCTTGGGCAAATCTGTCATGACTAACCTGCCCCATTTGCAAAGCATTTCTGTCTGTGTTTTATTGGGGCTTCACAAAAGGGTGTGTATTTAAAAATAAAAACACTGAAAAACTTTTGTGAAGATTCAAAGAAGAAAACATGCAATGAAGTGAGCAGCCTCCGATTGGATAGACTTGCCTTGTGGGGCTGGGCTGCTTCTCCCTGACCGGCGACTTCCAAAGCCTCAGTAAGATGAGCTATTGGTCAGCAGTGCCTAAGATGCTATGGGCCAGGCTGGCCAAGAGGCTAGCAAGGACAGAGTTGGAAAAGTCCAGTTCACAGTTCAGCACCATCACTCCATCACTCCTTACAGTCACCAAGAGGTGCTCCAAAAATGGTGCAGTCACAAATTGGTTGCAACAACGGAGGCTTGGCTTTCCCTGTGACCACTTAAAGTGGCTCGATTTGGTTTTCTGAGCCCTGAGCTCAGTTCTTCCTCTCCTAGACCTTGGGAAGTACGAGCCATGGATCTGCAGATTCCAAAAGAAAGTGGGCTGAGCAAGCCCTGTTCATCTGGCTGTCTGGTAAAAGACACATCCATTGTGCAGCACCCCCACATCCCTGGCATATCACGGTGCTTTTCCTGGAAAAGTCCATATTGGATTTGCGGTCTTGAAAACCCCAAGCTTAAAACACCCTGGGCCTCAGGATTTCCCCCCGTGTCCGTAATGCCACCTCTTCTACTCCATGCTACCTCCCACAGTCTAAACAAATAAGCAGAAGGAGATTCTCACCCCACTCACACAGGCAGTCCAAAGTCCACTTCTTGCTTGGCTTTTTCTTTCTCAAATACCTTTTCTCATAGCCCTGATACTTCTAAACAGAAAGCAATAGCCTGCCTTGGGAAGAAGATAGCCAGAAAGACAGGAACAGAGTCCAGATCCAAAGGTAGCTCTTGTCTGGCCTTCCTGCTGGAGCTACTCTCTGAGGGTTCCCAATTTGCATTTCCCACATACTGTAACCAGCCCTAGCCTTCAGAAATCCCAACTTCTTCCCTCTTGCTTTCTTGGACCTTCTCTTCCAAGAAAATACACACCAGTATGACCGCACTGTGGCCACTGCTGGTTCTCAGCCAAAAGCCTGGAGTTTTCACTTCTACTCTCTTACCACTCTAGCCAATGCTTTCTGTTGACCCATGCTCCTGGTTTGTCAGCCTGCATGTGCACAGATTCCCTCTCAGGGCAGGGATGTAGGGCAAATCACCTCCCAGAGCTCAGTCCATCCAGCTCAGTCTCTCTAGGCTGGGTCTTTGCCAGAAGATGCCCATGTAAAACCAACCACTCAAGCAAGACTTCTACCAGGGCCTGTCACCCTAAGACTGGTCAGAAAAGTGACTGGAGCCTTTGGCTTATAGCCCCTCATTTCCTTGGAAACTGGGGTTGGTGGGGCTGAGTCTTGGAAACCCAAGGGCCCAGGAACTTACAATGTTCCTTCCTCTTTGAAAGAGGCAGTTGAAACTGACAGCCAGTCCCTAAGGAAGAGTGACCAAACACAATATCCAGCCCTGCACCTTCTCTCCATCCATGAAGATACGCTGATTCCTGGCAGCTAACATGGGACTCAAACCATCAGGCAGATGAACACTCACCTGTTCCGTAGCTTGCCCCAAAAGCCAGGGAGAGAAACAGCATGAAGATCAAGGAGAGGAGCCCCTTGGGATCCATCAGCCAGTGAGGAGAAGGAAGGGATCCTGGCCAGAGCCTGGCAGCTACTCACAGACGCCAGGCAGAAGCAAGCTTCGTGTCATGCAGCAGAGGCTGTCTGATTTATGTATCAGGAACCAGCAGGTTCCTGAACCCGCTTCCTGTATCACTGGGACTTTTTCTGCTTGTGTCTTGAGGATTGCTCATCTCCCATGAGGCTTTAAATCACTTTTTTTGTTCTCAAGAAGCCAGGCACTTAGCCTATGGGAGCCAGGAAAGGGGGTGTGTAGTCACCTCGGCCAAAACCCGGCTTTGGGCAGAAACATGCGCCCCAGCTTCTTTCCTTAGCTGTCTCCAGGAACCGGATGTTGCAGATTCTCTGAGCAGTTCTCTCCGGTAAGTCTTCTTGGATTGCAAAGAAAAGATGTTTCATCGGATCACTCCTCAAATTTGGTAGTTCACAGCTGAACTTAGATAACTGCATTTTGATGAGCTAATAGACCTCTTACTTCTGTTTTATTTCATAATTTCAGATGACACCTCAACATGCAGTCTGGTGCAGGTGCCACTGTCACAGAGAGATGGGAAGGGCAAGTGCGGGTCACTTGGAAGAAACCCTGTGACCCCGATGAGTGCAATGTGGTATAATTTAGTAGCCCATGCTCCTAGTTTGTCTTCTTGCATGTGTGTGGATTCCCTCCCAGGCAGGGATGTAGGACAAATCTATCCCAGAGCTCCATCCTTCCAGCTCAGTCTCCTTGTTGTGTGTGTGTTTTTTTCCTCTAATTTTTAACGTCTGTGGGTACATAGTACGTATACATATATATATGTGTGTGTGTGTGTGTATATATATGTATATATATATGTATGGGGTATGCATATATATGTATGGGGTATATGAGATATGTTGATAGAGGCATGCAATATGTAATAATCACACAGGGTAAATGGGATATCCATCACCTCAAATATTTATCCTTTGTGTTACAAACAGTGCAATTATATTTTTATTTTTAAATGTGCAATTAAATTATTATTGACTATAGTCACACTGTTGTGTTATCAAATACTAGTTCTTATTCATTCTTTCTATTTTTTTGTACCCATTAACCATCCCCACTTCTTCCCCAACCCCCACTACCCTTCAGCCTCTGGTAACCATCCTTCTATTCTCTGTGCCCACAAGTTCAATTGTTTTAATTTTTACCTCTCACAAGCAAGTGAGAACGTGCAAAGTTTGTCTGTCTGTGCCTGGCTTATTTCACGTAACATAATGATCTTCAGTTCCATCCATGTCATTGTGAATGACAGGATCTAATTCTTTTGTAGCTGAATAGTACTTCATTGTGTATATATACCACATTTTCTTTATCCACTCATCGGTGATAGACACTTAGGTCGCTTCCAACCTTGGCTATTGTGAATAGTGCTGTAATAAACATGGGAGTACAGATATCTCTTCAATATACTGATTTCTTTTCTTTTAGGTGTATACCTACCAGTGAGATTGTGGATCATATGGTAGCTCTATTTT
This sequence comes from Gorilla gorilla gorilla, assembly GCF_029281585.2. NCBI lineage: Eukaryota > Metazoa > Chordata > Mammalia > Primates > Hominidae > Gorilla > Gorilla gorilla. The sequence goes on along the minus strand of NC_073224.2, from coordinate 96,178,209 downwards.
TAGTTTTTTGAGGAAACTTCAAACCATTCTCCACAGTGGTTGTACTAATTTATATTCCCAACAACAGCGTACAAGGGTACCTTTTCTCCACATCCTTGTCAGCATTTGTTATTACCTGTCTTTTGGATAAAAGCCATTTTAATTTAATTGGGGCTGTGTTGTATTCTGGGAGTTGCCTTTATTTTGGAGTTTGTGTCTAACTTTTCATTGAGGAGAAGGAACTAGTATTGGCAGAAGGAGGATCCCGCCCTTTTTCATGAGTTAAACTATAAGAATGGGATACTGGAAGTGTAACCAATGCTCACAGGGAGACTTGAAAGAGTAGGGAAGTGTTTTTAGAGTCCATTGTAACAGGTCATAGGCACTCTCTGATGGGCCTCCCCATGGGGATCAGGTAATGAAAGCTGGTGAGATATGTGAACTTTATCCTTACTGTTTTCTTCCTTCCTTTCCCCAGCACTCAACTGTCCTCCTCACAACTATTCCCAGTGGTGTGTGCTCGAGTCAGCATGTACCAACTCATAAAATTGTTAAATTTTCAGGAATCTGGATGGGCACAGTGGCACGCCTGTAACCCCACCATTTGTGGAGGCCTAGGTGGGAGAATTTTTGAGGCCAAGAGTTTGAAAATAGTCTGGGCAATAGAGTGAGACCTCATGTCTACAAACAATTTTTTTTGATAAAAATAAAAAATAGATTTTCAGGAATCTTGTGAGGTGCTTGATGAACATGGCCATTATTAAACATACAAAATTAAATTAAATTATATAAACTTACAGTTAAGCTGGGCATGGTGGTACATGCCTGTAGTCCCAGCTACTCGAGAGGCTGAAGCATGAGGACCCCTTGAGCCCAAGAGTTTGAGGCTGTAGTATCTTTATAGCAGTGTGAAAACGGACTATCATGATCATGCCTGTTGGTGTGGTTTGCCGCTGTGTCCCAACCCAAATTTTATCTCGAATTGTAATCCCCATAATCCCCAAGTGTTGAGAAAGGGACAAGGTGGGAGGTGATTGGATCATGGGGGCAGTTTCCCCTCCATGCCGGTCTTAAGACAGTGAGTGAGTTCTCACAAGATTGGATGGTTTTTATAAGGCAGTATTTTCTGCTCTTGGCTGCTCTTCTCTCTCCTACTGTGATGTGAAGAAGGTCCTTGCTTCTCCTTTGCCTTCCACCATGATTGTAAGTTTCCTGGGGCCTCCTTAGCCATGTGGAACTGCAAGTCGATTAAACCTTTTTCCTTTATAAATTACCCAGTCTTGGGTAGTATCTTTATAGCAGTGTGAGAGTGGACTAATACACCTGTGAATAGCCACTGCACTCCAGCCTGGGCAACAGAGCAAAGCCCTGCCTTTAAAAAAAACTTCACAACTAAATAAATTATATTAAATAGAGGGAATAAAATCTCAAAGCTCATTGTTTCTTAATTATTTTATGACATTACTGATATCTGTGTTCTTGAGGTAATTGACATCTCTTATGTGTCTACAGTGGAAATTAAATACTGGAACATTGGTGCTTCTGGACCTCTCTTCCCCACTCTGCATTCAATGGCATAGTGTTGGGAGCTTGAAACTGGCCATGGTGAGAGTTTATGCCATGGAAATCAGCAAGCAATATAAATCAGAACTTTACTGTTTTGTTGATTGTCTAAATGTAAGAAAGTAATAGAGAAAACATAGTGATGCAGAGTAAACTTAAACGTGTGCCATGACTATGGCCCTTACATTAGGATTAGCATAAAAAATTGAGGAAACATTTTTCCAGTATTCAAAAACTATCATCTGATTCAGCAAAAAGTCACTAGTGTCACTGATGAGCAAGTGATGTTCCAACATATGTTTTTGTTGTTTCACATTTCTTTAACTTCAAAAAAGACATTAACCAACATTCATGTTGGAACTACATTCCTTTGTCACTTGTAAACACAGTTTGGCTGTGGATATGAATTAAGCCAATATGAAAGCAAACAGCCTGTGAGATCTGTGGCTATATGGAATTTACAATAAAGAGGATTGTACATTTTATTAAAATACAATAAATTTTATTTTATAAATTGAGTGTTACACGTTCTTCGTATAAGCAAAATTTATAACAAGCTCATTTACATATATGCATATATTATTTTTCAGAGATCTGGCTCTTAACCATTTACCAACACACCACTGTTACAATAACTGAGAATCCAAATGGTGGAGTGAACGGAATACTGTCTACGTATTCATAAAATATCAGTTGAAATAACTAAATGATGTGAGAATATTGGCATCCTGTAAAAATGGGAAACCAATGATCCAGGTCTGATTTCAAGACTGGTGTTCTCTCCTCAAGCTGCACGGCTCCTGGAATGCATGCTGTCTATTCATGTCAAACCTTTCTCTCTCAAAGACAGACACTTATTCTCTTGTTTACTTTGCCCTTCCTCTCATTTCCAGAATTAGACCTTCTCTAGCCTCGCCATGAGGCCTCTCCACTCTGATCTCCTGGATCCCCTCTACACAGATAACTGAGCTAATGCTAGGCACTATCTGAAGAGTTTTCCTGTTTGGTGCAATCTAGAACTAAATAAAAACATACATTGGATGAGGGTCAGAAATGGTTTAGATGAAGGTTCTGAGGTTCTAGAGTGGATTCTATATAGAGTCCTCCCTGCCCCCAAATTCTTCTTCACCTGGAACGTCAGAATGTGGCCTTATTTGGAATCAGGATCTTTCAGATGTAATTAAGGTAAGAATTGAGATGAGATTATACTGGGTGAATCAGAGTGATCCCCAAATCCAATGAGAGTAGTGCATCTTTATAAGAAATAGAAAAAGGACACACAGAGACACAAAGAAGATGGCTATGTGAAAAGACAAAGCAGAGACTAGAGCTATGCAGCCACAATTCAAGGAACACCAGAGACCACCAGACGGTGGAAGAGGCAGAGAAAGACTCTCCCCTGGAGCTTTCAGAAGGAGCAGGTCCTGCCAATATGTTAATTTTAGACCTTGGGCCTACAGAACGGTGGGAGAATGAATTTCTGTTGTTTTAAGTCATCAGGCTTGTGATAATTTTTTACAGCAGCCACAGGAAACTAATACAGGACCTGAGGGGCAATGTGACTAACCAGAGATTTGCAGTTAGTACATTTTAGTATACTGAGCTTCTTCCTTCAGCTATTAAGAGCAGATGTCAACAGACCAACAACAGAAGATACACAGATGATAGTGCCTTGTAGTTACAAAGCCATTTTCAAAAGCCTTCACATTCACAGCCTTATTTGATCCTCCTAACAGCCCTGCAAAGGAGCTGGTGGTGTTTGTAAGGCAGGATCTGAACCAAACTTGGGAATCCTGACACTGATCAGAGCTCTTTCCTTTTTCCTGGTGAGTATCACCATGAATACTCAAGAGAATAAGGAGGAAGGAAATCTTGCTATTGAACTCCCTGGATGCCTGGGGTTTCCACAGTGTTACTTCATTAATCTTGGTAGCAGTAAGAAGCAGGAGTAGTTATCCCCATTTTACAAATTGAAGTACAGTGCTGCTAAATAACTTGCTCAATGGCTCAGAGCCAAAAAAAATGCAAGAGTTGGATTCAAACCCTGGATTATCTGACTCCAGAGTCTGTGCTCTATCCATTCACCATACCACTTGCATTATACCAAGTGTGGGGAAAAGAAAGAGAGATCAGACTGTTACTGTGTCTATGTAGAAAGAAGTAGACATAAGAGACTCCATTTTGTTCTGTACTAAGAAAAATTCTTCTGCCTTGAGATGCTGTTAATCTGTAACCCTACCCCCAACCCTGTGCTCGCTGAAACACGTGCTGTGTCAACTCAAGGTTAAATGGATTAAGGGCTGTGCAGGATGTGCTTTGTTAAACAAATGCTAGAAGGCAGCATGCTTGTTGAAAGTCGTCACCACTCCCTACTCTCAAGTACCCAGAGACACAGTACACTGCGGAAGCCCGCAGGGACCTCTGCCTAGGAAAGCCAGGTATTGTTCAAGGTTTCTCCCCAAGTGATAGTCTGAAATATGGCCTTGCGGGAAGGGAAAGACCTGACCATCCCCCAGCGTGACACCTGTAAAGGGTCTGTGCTGAGGAGGATTAGTAAAAGAGGAAGGCCTCTTTGCAGTTGAGATAAGAGAAAAGCATGTGTCTCCTGCTCGTCCCTGGGCAATGGAATGTCTCGGTGTAAAAGCTGATTGTATATTCCATCTACTGAGATAGGAGAAAGCCACCTTAGGGCTGGAGGTGAGACATGCTGGAGGCAATACTGGTCTTTAAGGCATTGAGATGTTTATGTATATGCACCTCAAAAGCACAGCGCTTTTTTCTTTACCTTGTTTATGATGCAGAGACATTTGTTCACATGTTTTCCTGCTGGCCCTGTCTCCACTATTACCCTATTGTCCTGCCACATTCCCCTCTCTGAGAAACACCCGATAATGATCAATAAATACTAAGGGAACTCAGAGATTGGTGCTGGTGCGGGTCCTCCGTATGCTGAGCGCCGGTCCCCTGGGCCCACTTTTCTTTCTCTATACTTTGTCTCTGTGTCTCTTTCTTTTCTCAAGTCTCTCATTCCACCCGACGAGAAACACCCACAGGTGTGGAGGGGCAGGCCACCCCTTCACCAAGCAAGAATCTTAGACAGTCTTCAGGCTCTTATTGGCCAATGGCTCATTATCTGTGAAACGTTCCTTCTGGCACAGGCCACAGCGTGGGCAGTAGGAGAATCCTAGGTGAGCACTATTTCCCATCCTGGCCTCCCGTGTCTGTGGCTCAGCACCATTCTTTCCCTTTGGTGATGCAGAGCCCCAACCTGAGAATGAGGAGGACTATATTTCTGTAGAAAATAGCCTTCCCCAAAAAACCTTAAGTGGGTTATGCATGGAAGCCATCTCCTACCTCTTAAACTCTTCAATGTGTCCCTAAGCCTTGCCACTCTCTCTCCTGACGCTGTCGCTACGGGCACCAACGTCACCTGCCTGACAGTGTCTGGTCTGGACTGCTCCTGAGTGTCTTGGCTTCCCAGCCAAAGGTCATCATCATCACAGCATCTGACCAGAGGTCCCCTATAGCATGAACTGACCCCACAGAGAAGGGCCACTAAGGCCAGATAACCTGGCCACATGGAGCTCATCATGAGCACATTTATCTGGATAAGGAAAAAAAAAAAACCTGCAATACCAAAATGAAAATACAGAATTTCCCCAAACTCCGAAACCTCTCCTAGTAGACCTGACTGAAGAGTCTAAAACTGGCCTGGGGAAAGCACTGGGAAAAAACACCCTGGGGTCCGCCCTGCTGGGTAAGATGAGGAAGCGCACAGGGCAGATGGCTGATATGGAGGCTGAGCAGACTAGTCAACCAGATAGCCCTGTTGTGGCGCTGGGGCTGTTAGGGTTGAGGGGAGAGTGGAAAGAAAACTGGGCTTTGAAGTGGCTCTAGCCCAGATCCAGGCCCAGGCTCTACTCAGCTCCTTTATGCTGAATGTTCATGCCTGCCATCAGCTCCCTGGCCAGATGGATGAGCTGAGTGATCAGGCCTGGGGAGGAGGGCTGAAAATCCCACTGGCAGTGCCTTCTTCCCCATATCCTGTCTATGGTGCTGGGATTGCCCACTGCAAGGCCCTCACCAGGTGTCTCACATCAGTACCTCCTCCAGCAGTTCAGACCTGCTTTAGGGAACTGGAGTCTGGAAGTGGAGAGACATCTGAGGGTCTTTGCCATCTGAGGACTTCCTCTCAAACTGCTGTCATTTCCACTGATGCTCCTCCATCCTTCCAGACCCCAGACCCAATATGTGGGGATCCCTGCCTTCCTGGGGCCTGCGCTGAACTGACTCTGAATTCTTCATGTCCCTTAAGGGGT